>NC_143510.1:73608213-73920713 GCF_031878675.1 Megascapheus bottae | reverse complement strand
ATGCAGGCCTCTGGATTCTAGCCTAATGCCTCCTTCAAGCTATCCCACTTTCATTGAGAGACTCTTAACTTCAGTGATACATCAGGTGTAGGATTATCTCAAAAAGTTACATGTTAAACCTTCCAGATGGTGAATTACATAACAAATTCTTACAATATTTGAGGAATAATCCATAATCATTTCCTTTGCAATTAAGATGTGGAATAAATTGTACAAATCATTTAAGCAATACGACATACGGTATAATAAACTAAATTAAATGAAGAAAAATATGTTTCCACAGCTCACCTACCATTTACTTGTGTTCAAATCCACAAAATAGAGAAGACAATACAATGAAGATGAAATGGAGACTATTTCTAGGTCAGTTAGATCCTTGCTTTTAAAGCACACCAGGGCCCATATGCTACCAAAAAATGACAGTTGTGAATGTGAGCTGACCTTTTTAAGAAATGTGTTTTGAGATTTTTTTTAAAGAAAGAAAAAAACAGTCTTAAAGGAACATGGCATGTTTTTCTAAATCTAGAGATATGAATAGCTTGGCTTTTAGTGTCACTGTGAAGGAGATCAATGGTATATAGACCAGAGACTTTAACAGAATTCTTTTTTATTTTCTACTGAGCTGGGCACTGTGCTTGGATTTTTTTTTTTTTTTTGCTCAAGGCTAGCTCTCTGTCACTTGAGCCACAGCATCATTTCTGGCTTTTTCTGTATATGTGGTACCAAGAAATTGAATCTAGGGCTTCGTGCATGCTAGGTAAGTACTCTACCACTAGGCCACACTCCCAGCCCACAGAATTCTTTTACAATTAATCTATAAGTAAAGAGGAGTTGTTACAGTAAGTCCTAAGTACTTGATTGAGGTGTACTGAAAACAGACTGGTCTGAGCTTCCTTCCTGTTAAATTTCAATCACGGAGAAAGAAAATATAATATATTTAACAAATATTTTGTAGTACTCAAGTTTTAACTAAGTATTCCCAGGTAAATACTGCTTTATCCAGTGAACTTGTTTCTGATTCCTGCCAACAAAATTGGTTTAAAGGTTAAGCCTTCCTATATATGATGTATGTTTTGTTTTGTTAAAAGAAAGGCAACTGTACAAAAGGATTTTGTAAAACATGCTATTTGGGGGACCCAAATAGAATAAATACATGTTGTAATTTCCTTTAGAAAACCTAATACATTTCTCCGAATACAGGATGTTGAAACTCCAGGTATTTTTTTCTGTTCGCTTCCTGAGGCACTGAATTTCTGTACTGTGACTCCCCCCACCAGTGACACTGCCTGCCCCTGGTCTGGGAATCGAAGTTGCATCCCAGGTTCCCACAGCTGAGACTGAGGCATGCTGAAAATGCCTCACAGCTCTCAGCACACACACACACACACACACACACACACACACACACACACACACACACACACACACACACACACAATCCCATAACAACCGAGTCCTTCCTCTTCCTGTGGAAGAGCCACATCCTCTGAGATGAGAAGAAATGCACCCGGAGGAATGCAAGAGCAGCAGCAAGCCTTTCACACAGGAAATGGCTCAGGTGGTGCTGTGAAAAGTGCTTGTCTCCTGGACTGGCAGCCATAAAGAGCTTCCTGCTGACCCAGAGCCTGGTGTACTGCCATTTGTTTGGGGCTTGTTTGAGGAGAATGAGTATTATCTTGCAGCTGTTATGCGTACCTCTGCCCATCTGGGTTTGGGTTATTTGGTATTACTCTTTATTTGACCACTCGATAGGAAGTTATTTGGCGGAAGTAGTCAGCAAGTCTGCCAAGTCAACTTCTCAGTCAGTTTTTAATGTTTTCCGAAGTCAAGTTTTAGAAACTCTGTTAAGGCCTCAGAAAGATTTAATAGCTCATAATCTTGGTTAAGTGACTGTTAATGCTCTGCACCAGTCCTTGCCTACTTCAGAGTCCTTCCTTTTGCATTCCGAGGCAGTCAGACATCAATAGCAGTTACCATCCAGTACACAACCACACAAGCACAAATTTAAAAGGGTGCCTGCCTCATAAATTTCACATTGGTGTGGATTGGCTTTTCCAGTTAGTGAATTTTCAAGATAATTTGATCTCTGCTTTTTCCTAATTCCTACAGTATCTTGTTGTTTTGCTGTAGTTGATGATGGCCACTGAGAACCTCAGTTTTCGTTTAAAACTTCCAAAGCCCTCTGCAAATTTTTGGCAGGTTTCAGTGTTTATGGTGGCAAAATTATTTTTTTTTTGGTCAGTTGAATACAAAATTCTTTTACTTTCCATATATCTATTTGGGGTATTTTGGTAAAGTACATATGAGTTACTTTGTTTTAAGTTAAAGAGGAGATGGAGAAAGAATGCCAGGCATTTCCTGTTCCTTATCCAAATGTCTTTTCAGTGCGCATTCCTCTTTCCTCCTTATGTACAAACCATTTCAGTTCTACAGGAGCCCTTCAAGTGTGTAGTCTCAAATATCTTAACCTCTTTCTTTTGTTTCCCAGTCCTGGGCAATAGTTGTTTCTAGCATTTGCTATCCATCTCTCTTATCCTAAAGCTTGGGTTTAGCCTTTCTGAGCTGCAAACCACCTTGAGTTCTCGGTATCTTCTCTGTTAAGTCCCCTATTGATATTTCTGCTTTCTGCCAGACTGTAAACAATGCATAGTAAATCATCCTAAAGAAATAGTAAGATAGCTAGAAATGTGGCCCAAGCAATAGAATGCCTGCCTACTAAGCACAAAATCCTGAGTTCAAATCCCAATACTGTGGAAAGAAAAAAAGCCAAGAAACAATAAGATCTACCCACAAGGATTTTTATTCAAAAATGTCAATATTGTTTATACCAGTAGCCTCAAAAAAGGAACACAAGCTAATTGGCTTTTAGTAAGGTATTAGATAAAAGTAGTATATGAGTAGAAAGAATATTATAAGATATTCTGTATTTTATGACAACTAAATACAATAGGATTCCAAATTTGACCCTGGTCAGTGAAAAATCATTTTACAAGACATTAAAACAATTGCCTAGCATATTTGAGGTCCTAAGTTCAATCCCCAGCACTGCAAAAAAAAAAAAAAATGGAGTTGAATATACATTGAATTCTCTGTAAGAGTATCAGTGTTAGCCAGGCATGGTGGCTCACGCCTGTAATCCTAGCTGCTCAGGAGGCTGAGATCTGAGGATCATGATTCAAAGCCAGCCCAAGCACTGCAAGCCCAAGAGATTCTTATCTCCAGTAATCACCAAAAATCAGAAATGGCACTGTGGCTCCTCAGTACTCTTCCTGTGTCCAACTGTGACCTTATTTCCCACCATTTTTCCTGCCATTAATTAGTTTCAAACCACCTCCCTAGACAATTCTAGCATTTATTCAGGCTCATTATAAGTACTTTAGCTTGTAAGCACAGTCAGTCTCTGGCATTGGCCAAAGGCTCTCCCTTGCAGAATTTTTTTCCTAGTAAGCCTGTACTTGTGTTGCACCATCTCTCCTCCTCCTCTCTCCTTTTTTCCTGTTTTTGAACTTAACATTTACAACACTGCATATACCATCTATTGATATACTGTTATTTTTACATAATAACTTGCTAAATATTATTTTAATTGGTATTCCATTATGCTCGCAGCTTTGCTGTAAACTTGAAATTATTTCCAAGTAATATTTTTTTTTGCCAGTATTGGACTTGAGCTCAGGACCTGAGCACTGTCCTTGGGTTTTTCTCAAGGCTAGAGCTCTACCACTTGAACCACAGCATCACTTCTGGCTTTTTCTATGTATGTGGTACCTAGGAATTGAACCCACGTCTTTGTGCATGCTGGGCAAGCATTCTACCAATGAGGCCAAACTCTCAGCCCCTCCAAGTAAAAAAAAAAAATTTAATGGAAATTATGTTATTATATATCACAATTCAAAATATAATCTCACTTTATAACAAACAATGAAGTTCTAATTTTTTAAAGGGAAAGATCTGATCAGCAGAACTCCTGAATATCCTATATGTACCATATACTTCCTTTCTCTTTCTTTCTCTCCCTCCCTGCTGCCATCTTCTTCTGTCTCTGTCTCTCTGTCTCTCCTTCCCTCTGTGTCTGAACTCAGAGACTAAACTTAGTCATCTTATTTGCTCAGCTGGCACTCCCAACACTTCACTTGTGCCTCCAGACCTGCTTTTGGCTCATGCCTGTAATCCTAGCCTGTCCAGAGACTGAGATTTGAGGATGCTAGTTTAGAGCCAGCCCAGGCAGAAAATTCCATGAGACTCTTACCTCCATAAAGTCTGAAGTGGCAAGTACTAGCCTTGAAGGAAAATAAGAAAAGCTTGAGTCCAAGCCCCAGTACCAGTACATAGTAGAAGAATTGAGGCAGGTATAAAAGCTGAATATTTATTAAGTGGTGAGGTCACAAATGTGGTCTGAGGGGAGGTCTGGAGATCTACATCTCTGGAATGATCTGGCCAGGCCTGCTCATGATAACAAAGTCACTGTCGCTTGGGGGTTATCTTTAACGCTTGTCAGGAGATACTGTCATCATCCTGTCTTCTTGGAATCCAAGGTGACTGACTTGCAGAGAATGGCTCAGAGTTAAGACAGGTACTGAGGCAGGGAGGCCAAGCCTGTAATGCTGCTTTCTGTTAATCTGTGGGCCCATGTAAGGAGTCAGTGCTTAGTAAGAGCAGTCTCCCAGGCACCTGATATAGAAACAAATTATATATTTGTTGGTCATGAGGTTTCAACTCATCCTGAGCATTGTCCCTGGGCTTTGCAGCTCAAGCCTACCGCCCTACCCCTTGAGCCACAGCACCACTTCCAGTTTTCTAGTGGTTAACTGAAGATAAGAATCTCACAGACTTTAGTGCCTGGGCTGACTTTGAACCTCAATCCTCAGATCTCAGCCTCCTGAGTAGCTAAAATTACAGGCATAAGCTACCACGTTCTGTATTTGAAGAACTATTGGATTAAAGGATAGAAACTTATTTTTTTTAAGTTTTATAAAGTTCATTTCACTCTAAAATATACAAATGCTTATTTTTACTGGTAATTCATGAGTTCCTGTTTACTTTTAACTATATTAAGTATGTAGCTGTTTTTAATTGTTTAGTATGTTAAAAGCCTTAAGTTCAATAAGCAACAGATATTATCAATTTTTATTACCAAGTTCATTGTGTAGTGACTTAGGAGCTTTTGACTTGGTTTTATGATTAATCGTCACTTGAGTCTTGAGGAATAGATGTGTTTTCCCATCGTGTTTTATTCATTTAAAAATTGACTTGTAAGTATTCAAAAGGTTGACCCTTTGCTATATGTTACAAATATGATTTCCTGTTTGTCATTTCCCTTTGAATTATGTTGCTGATTATTGCCAGGCTTAACTGCATTAACTATTGGATAAGTATTAATTTCATCTTATGATATGTCTGGATTCTGTGCAAAATACATCCTTAGCTGTTCTTTTTGAGGTTTAATCTTTAACAATGAAATCTGAAATTCCGCAAATATTCATTTAGTTATTAGGTTATGAGGTTAGAGCAAGCCATCCATGTGCATTGTGTTTTGCCTTTCATTACCTTTATTGAACATTTTGTTCTATTTGAGACATTCTCTTCTGTCTTGGCATTCCATTTGGATCCGATCAATTCTTATACCTTACTTATTGTGGCTTTACAATATTTCTTTTAAAATAATGTAGTTTTTTATGATTATTGTATATTGTTGCCCTTCATTTCTTTATATGAGCTTTAGAACTTTTTTCATCAGTTCCCAGAAAACAACCCACTGGAATGCTGATTAGCTTTGCATTGGACTTACAAAATAATTTGAGGAGAGCTGCCAACCGTAAGGTTGAATTGCTCATCTAGGAATGTAACATGGAAGATAAGTATTTTAAAGTTCACTGAATTGATTTAGAAGCAGTCCTAATTACATTCCTGTGGGTGCCATAAAAATAGCCACCATTTTTCATGTACTACTAAGCATTTTACCTCCTGACTTAAACATACACATTGTCTGATTCCTCACATCAGCCTTGAAGAGGTTAGGCACCTTGCCTTGTTACATAGCTTGGAAGTGAGGAAGGCAGTCGAGGCCTGGATGGAACAAATATTTAAGTCTCTTACAGATTATCCAAAAGGTGTGCCATATGGCTGCTGGTTATAGGTTGTTTAAGCCTAATTCTATAGATTCAGCTTCCAGATACAATTGTTTGAGCTGTCATATCTTTAATCTGTTTCACATAGATATAATGACTATACCTCCCTTGTCAGACATTGTTGTTACTGCTTTGCTGTAGCTCTGCCCAGGTTCCCATCTTACCCAACACTAATTTTATATTTTTGTTATTTGTAGCAGAAGTTTTCTTTGTTGTTATTGTTGTGAGTTCTGGTTGGGACAGGTGTTTTCTTCCTTGTGGAGGTAGTAGTTGCCATCAGATTTAGCTCTTGTGATTTTTTTTTTGTTGTTGTTGTTCTGGGGCTTGGACTCTGGGCCTGGGCGTTGTCCCTCAGCTCTTCAGCTCAAGGTTACTGCTCCACCCCTTGAGCCACAGTGTCATTTCTGGTTTTCTAGTGGTTAATTGGAGATAAGAGTTTCATGGTCTTTAGTACTGGCTTTGAAACCCAATCCTCAGAGCTCAGCCTCCTGAGTAGCTAAGATTGCAGACATGAGCCACCACCTCTGGCTAGTGTGATTTTTATAAAAGAAATCCTATCTTTCTGTTGACATTTATTTTTAGACAGAACTATGTTTTCTTGGTAAATATCAATTTATTGGCTGGAAATCTTTTTTTTTTTTTTTTTTTTGCCATTCCTGGCTTGAACTTGGGGCCTGAGCACTGTTCTTGGACTTTCTCAAGGCTAGAGTTCTACCACTTGAGCCAAAACACCACTTCCAGATTTGCTTCCAGATCCCAAGGGGTCGAACCTGGGTCTTCATGCATGCTAGATAAGCATTTTCTCACTATGCCAAACTTCTAGGCCCTAGCTGGAAGTCTTGTAGTTAAAGGTCAAAAGCATGACCAAACCCTAGGGGTTTGCTTATTGCTTTAGTTTTCCTAAAGAGTTAAGGCACTTTTGTAATGGTATGGCTATTTTCAAGATTCATGCCATCTCTTCCAACCTCTTTTTCTTTTGCTGTTCCTATTCCTCAGAACAGAAATGAACATAGTTCTAAAGGATGCAGGCTCCATGTTCATAGCTTCTCAGACTGTTTACCTCTTTCAGCCTGAGCATATAACAGAGCTATGTGTATAGCAGTTATTTCCTTATCATTAAAGGTGGAACTTCAAGGAAATTATGTAATCTGGCAAAGTACCAGGCTGAGCAAAGGATAATCTAAATTCAGAACAGAACTGTAAATTCATCACTAAGATAAAGCAAACTCAATTGTGTGCTTTGGAAAAGCAGTAGAAATTTGAAGAATTTGACTACAAAATAAACTTACAGATTGGTAATTTTAGAAAACGTCGTGCTTTCTATACAATTTAGTAGCTAGTAAAATATTTTTTAAAATTTCAAGACATAAGCCAAGAGTTTGGCCTAGTGGTAGAGTGCTTGCCTAGCATGCATGAAGCCCTGTGTTCGATTCCTCAGTACTACATATACAGAAAAGGCCAGAAGTGGTGCTATGCCTCAAGGGGTAGAGCGCTAGCTTTGAGAAGGCCCACGAACAGTGTCCAGGCCCTGAGTTCAAGTCCCAGGACTGGCAAGAAAAATTTTTTCAAAACTTTAAAACTTTGAAATGTTGTCCTCATACTGTTGGCTCACACCTGTAATCCTAGCTATTCAGGAAACTGAAAGCTGAGGATTATATTTCAAAGCTAGCCTGGGCAGGAAGGTTCATGAAGCTGTTATCACCAGTTAGCCACCAAAAATAAGTAAGAAGTAGAGTTGTAGCTCAAGTGGTAGACCACTAACCTTGAGCAAATAGGCCAAGAGGGCAGTGGACCAGTTCCTGAGTTCAAACTCCAGAACTGGCACAAGGAGAGAAAAATAAATAAATAAAACAACTTTTCTTGTTCTGTTCTCTAAAAACCATTCATTTAAAGTATTCTATAAATTGTAAATTTAATAAATATATGGCTATTTTACATTTGGGGTACCAAACATATCAGAGGATCATTTTCTAGAGTCCCATCCCTGAGAAAAGCAATCTCTCTGACATGAAGTTAAGTGAGAAAAGAAAGTTCAAGGTGGGTGTTGTGGCCTAAAACCTATAATCCCTGGTTACTTGAGAATCTGAAGAAAGTTTGTGAGGCCATGTTACCCGGTAACTGATCACTGTGCCATGTGATTATTATCCCAATTTTAGAGGAAATATAATAGCTTGGTACAGTTGTGAGTATCTATAATCCCCAGCACAGGTAAGAAGAGCATAGCCCAGGCTCACCTGCACGTAAGTAAGACCCTGCCGACCCCGCCTAGAAAACAACCAGTGCAAAACAGGGCTGGAGGTGTATCTCAAGTGATAGAGTACCTGTTTAGCAAGCAGGTTTATTCCTCAGTGCCTCTGAAAAAGAAAAATCAGATTATGCCAAAAATATTTTTTTTCATTTTTTAAATTCTCAGAATTGAGGAAAAGATGTTTTAATTTCAGAATAAAGTATTACTCACTGTGCTTAAAACTTTTAGAGAGCAAGTATTCTCTGTGATATTAATATTCAGTTGTTAAGAACTGTTTATTTCTCTATTAAGTGCTATGACTTTTTTATGTATTTATTAGTCAAAGGAGATGACAGTTATAGGTTTTCTATTACAAATTATGAATATGCTTGTGAATATATTTGTTTATTTTTAGATTTTGCTTTAGCACTCTTTCCAGGCAGTTCTCCTGGCAACAGTGGTAATGCTTTTGCCTGTCATGTGTTTTTCTTTAGTGAAGCTTTTTTATTCTCCCATTCCAACTTCATGCTAAGGCTATAGCTGTTCTATCCAACCATTAACTTCTATAATTTTCCTACAGCATATTCAGTCACTATTTTCCTACATGTAATGAGAAAATGAATTTTTAAAGAATTTAACCAAAGCTACTTTTAATGGAGAATACTAGGGAGGGACCAATATTTGTATCTGGTTTTCCTACTTTCATCCTTCCTTAAGCCATTCCATATTCCAAGATGGAGATTTTGATCCAACCACTATAAATGAAACTTGTTTTCCTCTGCTTTTCATGGAGATTAGGACCAACCAGTTTTCAGAGTAGAAAGGCCAGTACATATGGAATTAGTTATTTTTCTAGATAGGGTTATGCAAACCCCTAAGTGAGTGAAGCTCAGCATTCACCAAAGATGAGCTGGATTTCTGTGGTTGCTATGTTCAGGGCGGTGGCTTAAGCCTAGGTCAGTGAGAGTGCTACATGGTCCGAGGAGAGTATAAACTGGGAACACTGACTATGCACTAGTGTGCATGAGATGCCATTAAAGAAAGTGTTCAGGAGGCACGAGAGTTGATATCTAAAACTTGCTTTTGCGTGTGATCCATGGACAGTTTATTCAAGTTTATCACTTGGGAACCTAGTAAAAATATACATATTCTCAAGTTCTTCTACCAAATCAGATTTTTGCGTTGTAGTAAGACCTCTGGGTAGTTTGCATACAATAAAGTTTGAGAAGTACTAATCTGGAGCTTTCTTGGTAATTGCAGGAAGACTGGGTATTAATACCCCATAAGTATACATTTACTATATTCTAATATTCACATTGATTTCAAATTATTTATTTTTTAAAGATGTAGAACTTAACTTTAGTAAATTTTAATAAAACTATATTATAAAAGAGGATTAGCCTGCTGAAAAGGGGGGGGGGGCAGGAGGAAGTAGAGTACCTAAGAGGATAGTATCATAGCAGGCCGGAGAGGAGGAGCATGTCAAGATAGGCCAGATCAACATGGCTGAAAGCACAGAGGGGAAACATGTGTGAAAATAAAGTATGATGCATTCAGCAAAGACTATTGATAATCTTTTGAACTGTTTTTTTTTTTTTTTTAAGGTACTTGGGTTTGAACTCAAGGTCTTGCACTTGCTAGGCAGGTATTCTGCCTCTTGAGCCACACCCTCATCCTTGAAGAACTGTTTTGCTGGAGAAATACAAACATAAGCCACATGAAGTAGGTTGAAGAATAAGTAGACAGAAAAGGATCAAGAAAAGAAGTTAGCTAGACTACATTTGTGCTTTTATTCAGTACATTTGTTGAGTACCTGGTACATAGCAAGACGTGGACATATACAAAGGAAAGGAGTAAATTCAATAACAGTGACGTGTGCCTAACTTGCTATGATCCTCATTGTTGGAGTGTTTAGATGGAGTGTGTGGTGGGTGCAATTGTGTATATACATATACCCAAGCCCTGGAGAATTAATACAAAATTAACAGAAAGTTAATCAGAGGTATTCAGAAGTTTTCCATTAAAGGGAACAGGACCAGAGATAGGCAAGAGCAAAGGAAAGAAGACTTGAGAAAGAAAGAAATACAGAGAACTGGCCATTTCAGATTGGCTATAGCTTTGGATGCCATTGGACAAATAACCAGCAGTGAGGCAGGAGCAGGAGAGGACGATGAATCATGAAGATATGGAATGTCACTTGTAGGTATTTCAATTTACCCTAAGAACTTTGGAAGAACCAATCAAATAATGAATTTAGAAGTTGCTAGAAAGTTACTCAAGTGAAATAGGAAGGTCTGAAGACAGACTAGAGGCATGGAGAAAAAGGCAAATACATTAGGAATGCATAAGGGGTTGATCTAGAGCAGTAATTTAGGGAATGGAGAAGAGGAGATAAACTCATGATATTAAAGCAAATGAGCCCATCCTTTCTGGTTATTGGGGGGCACAGGAAGAGTGCTGAGAGGCTTCTCAAACTTAGACTGGCCAATAGTCACATTATTTGTCAAGGCAGGAAGAAGCAAGGTTTGGGTATGAATTTTGACCAAACTATGGGGCCCCCCAAAGAGTGACTCCTGAAAAGCAGGTCCATAGGTAAATGTGATTGTGACAGAAAGCTCATCTGCATCAACTATCTCATTTATCAGGAAAGTTTACTGGAATATTGTTTTTTTGATAATATTGCCTATTTGGTAAATTCTGTGCCTGCTCAAAAAAAAATAGGAAACCTTTTTGTTTAGTGCTGCGCATAATGGTATTGCACTTCCTCCTGAAGAACTTCCTGTTTTGCCATTTGTGTGTGTGTGTGTGTGTTTGTATGTGTGCACAATGCAAGAGTGAAAAACTCGCCTTGATTCTGTAACTTTCAGGTTCATACTCATTCATACTAGTTATGAAAAGATTTCAGTTTTTTTATCTGGACAGGTTTTCCCCATGATAATTGTTATGAGAAAAAATTTTTTACTAGTCATTTTTCTTGGTTTCCCAATTTCTTCCATCAGCAAAATACAAAAGGAGAACACCACACCATTTGCCTACAAGTAGATGGAAACAGCACACCGTGTTAGCCTAGCATCTTGTCTTCAGTTGTTCATAATGAGGTGTTTGTTACCAGTACTCTTTTTCTTTTTCTTTTTTCTTTTTTGTCAGTTGTAGGGTCTGAACTCAGGGCCTGGGCGCTGTCCCGGTGAGGTCTTTAGCTCAAAGCTATCACTGTACCCTACCACTTGAGCCAAAGCACCACTTCCATTTTCTGGTGGTTAATTGGAGATGAGTCTCAAGGACTTTCATGCCCTGGCTGGCTTTGAATTGCAATTCTCAGATCTCAGCCTCCTAAATAGCTAGGATTACTGGCATGAGACACTGGAACCTGGTGTTGATACTCCTTTTTCTTTTTATTTATTTATTTATTTATTTTGCCAGACGTAGGGCTTGAACTCAGGGTCTGAGCACTGTCCTTGGGCTTTCTCAAGGCTAGCACACCACCACTTGAGCAAAAGCACCACTTCTTGGCTTTTTCTATGTACTGAGGAATCAAACCTGGGTCTTTGTGCATGCTAGGCAAGCACTCTATCACTAGGCCAAACTTCCAGCCCTAGTACTCTTTTTCTATACCATATATGAATTATATTCTTCTATGACTTTCATGTCATAATTCTCTCAACTGTGTCCACTTATATAATTTTTAATCTTTTGCAAACTGTTAAAACATTTGAGAATTTCGGGATCTAACTGCATGATATTAGATTGTCTAGGTCCTGGGTTTTTGTTAAGAACTCAGTTTTCATCCATTATAAAAGATAGGAGCAGATTTTTTGGGGGGGAGTGGCAATAATGGAGTTTTGTTTGTTTGTCTTTTTGTTCTAGTCTGGAGCTTTAACTCAATACATAGATTTTGTCCCTAAACATCTTTTGCTCAAGACAAGTGCTTTACTACTTGAACCAAAGCTCCACTTCTGGCTTTTGTTGTTGTTGTTATTGTTGTTGTTAACTATAGATAAAAATCTCACAGACTTTTCTGCCTGTACTGGCTTCATAACCCAATCTTCAGCTCTCAGCATGCTGAGGAGCTAGCCTTATTGGCCTGAGCCACCTTCAAGTACTCTACCACTTGAGCCAGGCCTCTAGCCCTAGGGATCAAAACTTTGAAATTAAATATTGAAATTGTGCCTACTAAGTTTTAAAAACACAAGGTTTTTAGTTGGCTGTCTAAATATGAAAAGTTTTTCTTTTTTAAAATAATATCTGAAAATGTCTTAGTATTTGGTTTGAGTTTGTTTTTTTTTTGAATGGTGGCATTCATTTTAAATTACACTAAGTATATACTTCATTCACCTATGACTCATTTAACATAGTATGGCTCATTCACTTATTTATTGAGCTCCTGCCTGCCGTTAAATAGCTTGTTCTTTAAGAGAAGACATAAAATTAGAAAGAGAATAAAAAAAGAAGCTGGGAGTTTGGCCTAGCGGTAGAGTGCTTGCCCACCATGCATAAAGACCTAAGTTTGAATCCTCACTAGCACATACATAGAAAAAAGCCAGAAGTGGTGCTATGGCTCAAGTGGGAGAGCTCTAGCCTTGAGAAAATCCAAGGACAGTACTCAGACCCTGAGCCCATGCCCAGGACTGGCAAAAAAAAAACAAAAACAAACAAACAAAATCTGGAAATATAATGAGTAAAGAAATGCCTTTAATTCAAGAAATGTGTGTCGTTACACATAAGAGGTGTAGCTAGCTTATTATCAGTGGTCTGGAAGTAAAATTATGACATCTAATCTCTATTAAGGTGCACGTTAGAATTTAATGGAGTGTGAAAGGAGATGATATTATATTGTTGATGACACATGAGTTAACACAAACTATAAATTAAAACCTTAACTTCATTCTTATAACCATCATATAATGTAGCTCAGTATTAATACTTCCATTTAATTGATAAGAAAAGTAAGACTTAGAGAGGTTAAATGATTTGTCCCAGATTATATAGTTAGTACACAGAAGAGAAGGATTGAAACTACCATCTTCACTATCACAGATAATAACAGGAACCACAAATAGCAGGAATGCAAGCAAAAAAAACTGTCATAAAGAGCAAAACTGAATTATTATCAAGATTTGGAGAAGAGGCAGGCAGATTGCATCTATTTTGGGAGCATGAGGAAAGACTTCATTGTTTTCCATGTGCAAATTAAATTGACAATATAATGTACACTTGTATGCTGAATTCACATAGAAATCTTTCACTTTCTGGGTTTTCTGTGTTTAAATGATTTAATGAATAATAAATAGAAGGGTGGTTTTCAGTACCTAGCTGTGAATATATTTTACTGTTACTCTGTAATCATAGAGTTATCATTAATCCTACTATAATGTTCATATTATACTAGATGGTGAATAGAACAATAAATAAAATATTCATCCTCTAAAAGATGATCCATTCAGTTTGCCAGTTTTTGAATGTGGCTTTGTTAAATGATTGGATGAATTCTGGCTTTAAAATTACTTCTTTATAGTGTTAAAAACAAATACTTGTAAGGAAGCTGAAGTCTTAGTCAAGTGAACAAAGCATAATTTTCTTTTAAAGATTATTTCATGACTTATAACACAACTCATTTCGGCTGAATTGGCCTTTAGAGAGTTTTAAGGAATAAAAAATAGAGTCTCTAAGAAAAACCAATAAATAACATTTATCTCAGAGAATAAGCCAGCTTGCAAAATAATGTTTCATAAAGGTATTTTGAGTAAAGCTTCTGATTCTTTGGTAACTTGTAAAAGTAGGCTAGTTATTTGAAGATGTACTTTAACCTGTTAATTTGTCTGGCTTTCTGAATAACTTAGTATACAAAAGTGTTGTTGATTTGTTTACAAGTGAGGCAGTGGTTAAGTATCCTTGAGGCGTTGTCTAAATAGGAAGTGAGATCAGCCAGCCTAGTGGTTTAGTCGAATTCTATTCCTTGCATGTAGGTGCACACAGGTGTTTTTCTGGATGAGGACAACAGAAAGAGAAATGGGGAAAAGCATGATGGGAATGCTGAAGCATCCAAGCACACAGGCATAGGGAATGGATAATGAAAAAGGAGGAAGCTTGAAGGACTGGAGTTGATGAGTCATTAGACTGGAGGAATAGGAGAAGCAGTGGCCACTATTGGCACAGAGGATTCAGATGGTTCACTGAGATACTGGCAGACAAGAAAACTGTCTTCCTGAAGTTACTAAATGGTGCTCTAGAGCTGATTCTTTTCCTAAGATCAGAGACAGTGCTGTCAGGATCATTCAGAGGAACAAAAATGAGCGGTAGTCTCCCAGATGAATTGTCACGAAAGTACAATATAGACTTCAAGCCTAGTTTCTAAATTACTTGGATTTTTAGGATGTGAATCTTGAAGAAGAAAAGTTATACAATATCTAACTTTTATAATGATTCTCTATTACATACTCATGTTTTTTGTCGGTCTTGGGACTTGAACTCTGGGCCTGAGCATTGTCCCTGAGCTCTTCAACTCAAGGCTATTGCCCTACCCCTTGAGCCACAGCACCACTTCTGGCTTTCTGATGGTTAATTGGAGATAAGAATCTCATGGACTTGTGTCTAGGCTGGCTTTGAACCACAATCCTTAGATCTCAGCCTCCTGAGTAGCTAGGATTACAGGTATGAGCCACTGTACCCATAAGAACATACCTGTAAGAACATACCTGTTTGAATCTATCAAGTCTGACTGATGTAAAAGTCTTTCTAGGATAAAGATCAGAGAATGGTATTTAATTCCTTTTTCCTCTGGTTAAATTTAGTGAGCTGAAAAGGTCTGTTCGTTCTTCAGGAGAAATTATAGATCTTTTTCTAAACAAAAGAAATTTCATGCTTAGGACATAAAGGTTTGTTGAGAGTTTTGATTTTTCTTCTCCACATTTCTAGCAGATTTGACAACCATACCTCTTTGGTCCACTAGAATATCCAAATACTTTTGTCCCCTTGGAAAAGACAGCTGAAGCCATAGACATATTACTACCATTGTCTTTATTCCTTACTTTCATTTCTTTAGAGACTGATTATTTCTGAAGCCATGAATGATTAAGACACAACTAAGACAAATAAAATCTTAAAAACAAAACAAAAACAAAATTGCCCTCCTGGTTTCACTTAACATGTATTTAAGAAAACAGAAACTGCCAATTCCTTCAAGGGCCCTACCCTGATCCTCAGTGTATCATACAGATATATCTTAATTAATGAAAAAGCATTTGACTACAACTCTCTGGAGATAGGGAGAAAGAAAATAGGTAGCCAGTAAAATAGAATTAATGCTCTCCTGAGTAAATAGTGAACTTAATAGGCTACAAGTATACAGTGTTCCTGATAAATACAATAGCAAGAAAGCTTCCTATAAATTCTCATGGAAAAATAGTGTGGTTCAGGGCCGGGAGTTTGGCCTAGTGGTAGAGTGCTTGCCTAGCATGCATGAAGACCCAGGTTCGATTCCTCAGTACCACATACATAGCAAAAAGCCAGAAGTGGTGCTGAGGCTCAAGTGGTAGAGTGCTAGCCTTGAGAAAAAGTCCAAGGACAGTGCTCAAGCCCTGAGCTCAAGCCCAGGACTGATTAAAAAAAAAAAAATAGTGTGGTTCACACCTTTAAACCTAGTAACTCAGAAGGTTGAGATCTGAGGATCATGATTTAAAGCTAGCCCAGGCAGGAAAGTCTGTGGGACTCTTTATTTCCATTATATCACCAAAAAGCCAGAAATGGAGCTGTGGCTCAAAGTGGTAGAGCTTTTCTTGCTTAAGGACAATACTCTGACCCTGAGTTCAAGCCCTTAAGTCTGACACACAGTGGGGGGAAAAAATAGGGGAGGGTGAGGAGTAAATAGCTATTACTTCTTTTGTGAACCCTGATATTACACTTCATAGGGCATTCAGAGTAAGACAGCCATTTTTATTATCTCTCATACAATTTTAAAAGAATCATTTATGTATTTATGGCATGACATTACATCACATAAATATTTGTGGGTATTTGACACATGCTCTTGCTAAATAGGCCAGGCTGACCTTGAATTCTGTAGCTCTCTACTTTCAGTTTTTGAAGTGCAGGGATTATAGGTATCTACTGCCATATTTGCCCTATCCATTTCTTCTTCATGACAATACTTAGAATCACGTTTTTAGTCATCTCATTTGGGATCTAAGATAATGAAGAGAATCCTTGAGAGCAGGCAGTTTGCTGTATATACATTTCATTGGCAATTGCTGAGAATGGCATAGGTGATCAGTAAGTTTTCTAAAACAAATTACCTTTATAGTTTGGGGAGCAGCAGATACTATAGACTTCATTTGATGGACTTTTCTGTTAGCCTAGAGTCTTAAGTATCATTTCTTTAAATGTTATGAGTGTGTTGAAACTTCTTCAAGCTGTGTGACTCATTCTTCCCTTACATAAATTACAGAATGCAAAGGAAGGGTTGGTATGAATCTCTCCATACATGAGTTCTAATCCCTTGATTCATACAAAGATAGATGGAATCTGTTGGTTAATGAGAAATGGAAATTTTGTACCTTTTCTTACTTCTCCCACTTTTTTGTTTCTCTCCATGATGATAATATATGATCCCAAACAAGAGAATTATTGTTATTATTATTGCAGTTCTTCTATTGCTTAGATTGTCTATATCTTACTCCCCCTACCCCTCCAATAACTACCTAGACTGCAAGTTCCCAGAGTTCAGTGATTAGTTTGTTAATTGGATTGGAACCTTTTTCTATGAAGAGCTGGAGCTGACATACAATGAGTGATATTTGTAGCTATATGTGTACGTACTTTTTGTTTATAGAGAATTACTGCTATCACAGTAATGAATTCTGCATGTAAGTGGTTACAGAGATACTCATGTTTCTGCTAAGTGCCAGACATGATACTAGCTCTAGGGCAACTGGGATGAGAGAAACAGCTATGATCCAGCTAAGCAGTGGAAGAAGACAGACATCAGACAAGGAAGAGATGCACCATTAAAAACTCTCTATTCATTCTGAAGGGAACAGTGGCGTACCTTGCTAGCCAACGGAAAGTCCAGCTCTGATGAGTAGTCCACAATTTTCTAAAGGTAGGGCAATTAAGATGGCCTTTAAAGGCATGTTAGGCTAGCAGTGGTCTTTGGAGACAAAGCAGAAGCAGTGAGGCAGGGAAAGCTTGTCTTTTGAATGGAATTAATTATTTTGGGGTGAAGATAGTTATGCATAGACATCTGTTGTCTCCGGTGAATGAGGTGGCTTCCCAGGAATGGGGATGCAGACTGGGATCGTGATGCTGCATTTCCTGACGAGTCCTCTGTGTTCCCACACTCATCTGTACACTGATTCATTTTAGCCTTAGCCACCAGCTCGAGAGTTAAGGAGCCAGGTGGCTAAGTGCTTTATATTGTTTTCCCCGTTCCCATAGAGGAGAGCATGAATAGGTGGTAGGTCATAGATACTTGTGAATTCAGCTAATGAGTAGTATTAATCACCCCTTGTCCTGACTTGTTCTTTCATCTGTGATTGCCAGGAGGCTTTTTTTTTCTGGACATTTTCAGCATGATGTTAGTTTTATCATATGGAGCTGAGTAATTGGAGTGGTAGTGACAGACTGTGGATTGTGTGAAGGTGTGGGACTCAGTGGACACTCATGCTCCAAGGAGTCCTTCTGTCTAGCTATTTTAGGTTCATGCTCTGACATTAGCAGACACATCCCAAGAGGAGATTCAAGGATACTGAACATAGCATCTTAAACATTACGATGTTGTATTAAGTGAAGTAAGCCAGACCCAAAGGAACATAGGCTCAATGGTTTCCCCCATTTATAATAATGAGTCTGCTAGGACTCTCCTAGCAGAGGATTACAATAGCTCAAAACCTAGGTACATAAGGTCATGCAGGATAAAACTAAATGAAAGGATCTCCAGGATATGGAAATAAGAGCTTTATCTTGTGTGATTGTTGTTCTTAATGTACTATGTTATTTCTCTTCTCTTTTTTTGCCCTTATGGTTAATCTCATATTATTACTGACTTTGTTACCTGGTATATTGTAAATACGTTTATTTGTTTATTTGCAATAGGAAAGGGAAAGGGAGAAAGCAAGATGATTGGGTGGAGGGGGTGGGGGGAGGAAAATGGGGATAAAAACATAAGAAAGGAGTATCAATGTGTAAGAAGTAATGCACTTACTACCTGGCAAATGCAACCGTAACCCTATGTACATTATCCTGACAATAAAAAAAAAGAACCCTTCAACAGAAAAAAAATTACTATGTTTTTTTAAGACAAATGTTTACTAAATAGGTAAACAAAAATATAACAAAATATATAAATCTCTCTGAGGGGTGCCTGAAGGTGTAGCATGAGACCCTGAGTTCAACAGTTAGAACAACAACAGCATCAACATCATCATCATCATCATCATCATCATCATAATAATAATAAATCTTGGGGAGAGAAATGGTTAAGTTCGTGTGAGTACAAGCTCCAGAGTGGGAGCTGCAGGAGGGTCCACGGTGTTGGATAATGCTATCCAGTGCCCCTAAGAGTTCCCGGCCAGAGTAAGGTTCTAAAAATGTATGTTGTGCGAACAGATAAACTTAGCTGAATGAGATTACAAAGATGTATTTTATACTAGAAGAGTGGCTTAAATGATAGAATGAGTAGCAGCCATGAGCAGAAAAAGGCACACTTTGTCATGAGACCTGAGTTCAAGCTCCAGTACTGAAGAGAAAAGAAAGGAAAGGAGAAAAATGGAAGAGAAAGAAAGGTAAGGAAGGGAAGGGGACAGAGAAAGTACAGAAGGCAGGCAGGTAAGCTCATTTGAATGAAGAATAGTGGTTTTATGCCAGGGATGTAGCTCAGGATGAGAGAATTGCCTAGCCTGCTTGAAGCCTTTGATTTGATCCTATCACCAAATAGTGATAAACAATAATAATAATAATAATAATAGGAGGAGGAGGAAGGGGAGGGTAAGAGAAGAGGCTGGGAATGTGGCTTAGCAGTAGAGTGCTTGCCTATCATGCATGAAACCTTGAGTTCATTTCCTCAGTACCATGTAAGTAGAAAAGGCTGGAAGTGGTGAATGCTAGTAAAAGAAGCTCAGGAACAGTGCCCAGGCCCTGATTTCAAGTGCCATGACTGGAAAAAAAAAAAAAAAGAAGAAGAATAGAATACTGGATTTTCAGTTTGCTTTTCTTATTTTAAACAAATACTAAAAATGTAACAACGAAATTTGAAAGTTTTCATCTTCCTAAAACATGCACTGGAAGATCACCGAAAATAGTTTTGATTTCAAAGTTTCAGAGCATGGCCTAATTTCTGCCTGTCAGATTTTTAATTTGTTGTTTCATCTCTCCTACCTTTCTGACCTTGGACAAGCTAACTGTATTTGTAAAATGTGAGAAATAATTTGGTAGTCAAAAGGAGTTTTCCATTCAGGGTTGCTAGGAGGCAGAGAAACGCATGACAGGTGGTCATGAGTTCAATCAGTTACTATACAGGAAACACTAGAAACAATTCACTGCACACAGTAAGCTTATTAGGGACTGAGTGTCAGAAAAAGTGTGTTCTCCATGTTTGAAGTAACCTCAGTAAAGAACTACTGCATTCCCAAGTGAAAAGCATAAGTTTAAATAGGTGAACATTTACTTTCGTAATTGTTTATTTTTTATTTTTTTGGCCAGTCCTGGAGTTTGAGCTCAGGGCCTAAGCACTGTCCTTGGGTTTCCTCAAGGCTAGCGCTCTACCATTGGAGCCACAGAACCACTTCTAGCTTTTTTCTATATATGTGGTACCAAGGAATTGAACCCAGGTCTTCGTGCATGCTAGGCAAGCACTCTACCACTAGGCCAAAGTCCCAGCCCTAATAGTTTATTTTTTAATGGTATTATTTGCATGATATAAAATTCACTCTTTTAAAGTATATAATTCACTGATGTGGTGTTTAGTTTATCTACAAAGTTGTACTATCTTTACTATTACCTACATTTAACTATTCTATCACTCCAAAGGGAATTTGAGGATGTTTTTGTCCCCATCATACTCAATCCCAGTCTCTCTCCATTTTCTCTTGCATTCGACCCCTAACAGTCATATAATCTGACATGTATAAGCAGTCCATTCTTTTTTTTTCTTTTTTTGGCCAGTCCTAGGCCTGAGTTTAGGGCCTAGGCACTGTCCTTGGGTTTTTTTCTCAAGGCTAGAGCTCTATCACTAGAGCTATAGCACCACTTCTGGATTTTTCTGTGTATGTGGTATGTGGTATGTGGTCTTCATGCATGCTAGGCAAGCACTCTACCACTAGGCCAAACTCCCAGCCCCAAGCAAGTAGTAATCCATAGTCAGATTATGTCGTATTTCATATTATCATGTTTAGGCCTTTGGGTTGTTCCCCAGTTCTTGGATATTATGGCCAACGCTTCTGTGAATGTTCATATACACTTCTCCTGGGTTTATGCCTAGGAACAGAATTGTCAGGTCGCATGGTGATTCTGTGGTCAGCATTTGGAGGAACTTCACCCACTGCTTCCCAAAGTGGATGCACTTCACTGTCCCACCAGCTGTGCATGAGAGTGACAATTTTTCTACAACCTGGCTAACACTTACCATCTCTCTTCATTTCCCTTTTGCCTAATGATGCTGAGCATATTCTTACGTGTTTGTTGACACTTTATGTATCTTTGTAAAAATGTATACTCAAACTTTTCACCTATTTATTTTTATTATTGTCAGATAGTTATTGGAAGTAGATTTCATTTTACATGCCCAGGTATAATGTACATTTTTTAGTACCTTCACTCATTTCCAATTAGATTACCTTTTTATCATTTAGTTGTATGAATTCATATCTACATTTGTCTCATATATTCTGAAAATATTTTCTTCTAGTCTATGGTTGCCTTCTTTTTCAACTTTCTTGATCCTTTTAGTTGTATGAATATTTAATTTTTATAAAGTCTAACTGGTTTCTTTGTTTTGTCGTGTGTGCATTTGATGTAAGTAGCATTTGTCTACTCCAGGGTTGGGAATATCTACTCCTTTATTTTCTTCTTAAAGTTTCTACATATAGTTCCTTCATTTAATCTATTTTAAATTAATTTTGTATATATGAGGTGAGGTAGGATCCCAAGTACTTTCTTAAGTGTATCTAATTTTCCTGGCACCATTTGTTGGTAAAAATATTCTTTGGTGATTAAATTCATTTTGCAAACATGTCAGAAATTAACTGATCATAAATAAATGTGTTTATTTCTGGCTTCTCAGTTCTATCCTGGTGATCTGTGTGTGTATTCCTATGCAAGTATCACCCTGTTGTTTGTTTATTTTCCTGGTACTGCAAGATTGAGCCCAAGACCTCAGGCATGTTAGACAAGTACTTTACCATTGAGTAACACCACCACTCACGTTGTTGTAGTGTAACTTGGTAGTAAGTTTTATAGTTTGAAAGTATGAGTCCTATATATTGTTCTTTTAATGGCATTTTAGCTGCACTAACGTTCATGTTTGTATTGTTCACTGCCATAAGTTGGAAGTGTTATCAGTTTTTATTTTATTGTGATAAAATACACAGCCTCGCTATTACCACTTTTTAAAATCTTTCACCACTTTTGCCATTTTTACCACTAAATATATTCATTCACCAACTTCATGTGTTGTATAACCATCACCCCTGTTTATTTCCAAAATCCTTTGATCATTGCAAACAGAAACTCTGCACCCATTAAGCAATAACTTTTTATTTTACTTCCTCCCAGCCCCTAGTAACCTTCACCCTCTTTTTCATCTCTTGGTTGACTTAGTCCTGGTACCTCTTGTAAGTGGGATCATGCCATGTTTGCACTTTTTGTTTCTGGTGTATCTCAGCAGAGTTTTCAAGGTTTATCAGTGCTATACTAGGTACCAAAATTCTGTTCATTTTTATACCTGAATTACATCTCATCATAAATTTCAGTCACATTTTCTTTTCTTTTTTTTATTGTCAGGGTAATGTTTAAAGGGGTACCAGTTGCATTCGCCAGTTAGTAGGTGCATTGTGTCACATTTTCTTTACATGTTTATCTGTTTCACCAGCGGCTATTTGAAAAGATGGCTGTGACTATCTGTTTGAGTCTCTGCTTTCAGTTCCTCTGCTTCTATACATAGGGAAAGCCCTATCGGCCTTGTGATTCTGTAATTGTTTTAAGGGATGACCCTGCTGGTTTTCATGACAGCTAAACGTTTTGCCTCTTACACAACAATGCACAAACCATTCAAACTACTCTACATCTTCACCAACATTTGTTACTTTATATATATATATATATATATATATATATATATATATATATATATATAATGTCATACTAGGGGCTGGGAATGTTGCTTAATGGTAGAATACTTGCCTAGCATGCACGAATCCCTGGGTTTGATTCCTCAGCACTACATAAACAGTAAAGTTGGAAATGGCACTGTGGCTCAAGTGGTAGAGTGCTAGTCTTGAACAAAAAGAAGCTCAGGGGACAGTGCCCAAGCCCTGAGTTCAAGCCCAACTGACAATCATCATCATCATCATCATCATCATCATCGTACGAAAAAATATAAATTTCTTTTTACTTGGAAATTAAACATTTACTCTCTTAGACATACTAAAAGTATTTCAGTGAAAAGAAAATGGTGGATTTTTTTTCAATTCATTGTTAGCTTTATTTCTTTATTATAATTGGGAATACCCACAATTTATTAAGTTGATAAATAATTAAATGCTTGTCTGAATTTTTGGTAGCTCAGGGCCTTCAACTTTCTAGGCACCTCCTGCCTGTTTTTGCCTTAGTTATTTTTCAGATAGTCTCCTATATTTTTCCCCAGGGCCAGCACAGACTACAGTCTTCCTGCCTGTGCCTCCCACATAACTGAGATTACAGGCATGCACCATGGAACCTGGCTTATTTTATTTAGATGAGATCTTTCATAACATTTTTCCCATGCTGGCCTCAAATTATGATCCCTCTATCTCTGCCCCCTAACAACCCTGTAAGTCTAGAATTTTTTACACTTTTATTGGATGCATATCATTTTAAACTTGGGGAAATATAACTCTCCCTGTCTTTTCTATGATTTTAAAGACAACAGACACCATTGATAGAACTCAGACAGACAAGAATGAAGACGTCTGTGGGTATTTCATGAACCCGTCCTTGATACAGCCAGGGTGTCCACCAGCTGTGAGAAAGAGAACAGAAGATGTGAGTGACCTCCTCACTGACAGTCAAAGAAGCATACCGCTTGCTCTGACCGATGCACTAGAGCATATTATGGAACAGCTCAACGTCTTGACACAGGTGAGTTGGCATGCTTGGCCTTAGGAAGATACACAAAATTTTGTTGCAGCAGGTTGCAAAACTAATGGTGCATGAAGAAATTTTTTTTTTATTGGCAAGGAATGCTGGGCTAACTGCTCTAAGCCATGCCTCGTGGAGAAGCTTGAAGAGAGAGAAAGAAAAGGGCAGGGGATAAAGAGAGAGGAAAAAAGTAGGTATGTGTGCATACACACGCACACGTATGCCTGCACACGTGCGAGCGCGCGCACACACACACACACACAAACACACAGAGCTTTCTCTGGAAAAAGCCATGATACTCCATGCCACAAAGGCATTTGGTTTTAGGCAGTAATGTTTTGCCCTTAGAATTTGTGATATTCTGAATGTTGATTAAGTAATACTCAAGACCTTAAGAAAAATGTATTGCAAGTAAGCATTTCTGGTTATTATGAACTATTATCAATGTGTATTATTTTATTCTGTTGAATGTCCATATGTAACTTCTCTCTTTCCAGAGCTTCATGAATCAGTAATAGTCTCCCAGTAGTAAGGACTTGTATTCCAAGTTTAGAACCTTAACCAGTCTTGTGAGGGAGTTTACCTTTTTCTCACAAGAAGAGAAATAATGGATCTTAAATAATGTTCCCCAAGCCTTCCAGTTCTTGGTGAAAGGTATAGATGCGGTAAAGAAGGTTGTACATAGAAACGGCGCACTAAGGGTTTCCCTTCATCTCTGCTGATTTCATGTTTTCTTTTTTTTATATAATTTTTTATTGTAATTAATAAAAGGGTTACAGGATATTTGCCAGATAGAAGGTGCATTAATTCACATACATTGATACCCTTTCACATGTCTTGGTACCCATTACCCTCTCCCCCACCCCCTCATGTTTTCTTTAGAGATGTCTTATGTTAAGTTCTTAGACACATATAATGTCTGTACAATCTACCACGTATAAAATGTTTGAGAAGATAAATTATATAGAACAAAGGACTAAAACACTATCTAGATAGATATCAATTACTTGTCTAGAAAAATATTCCAAGATAAAAAATAGCTCTGTATGGAAATTACCTCATTCTCAGTACTAGCTTTACAGACACAAGAGACTCATTTCCACTGATATGGGATAAGATACTGCTGACATTCAGCATGTCTTGTAATTCTGTTTTGTAGCCAATGTTTAGAAACACTTTTTTTTTTTTTTTGCCAGTTGTGGGGCTTGAACTCAGGGCCTGGGCACTGTCCCTGAATCTCTTTGTGCTCAAGGTTAGCACTCTTACCACTTGAACCACAGTGTCCACTTCTGTTGTTATAGATAAGAGTGTCAGGGGGACTTTTTCTGCCCAGGCTGGCTTTGAACCACAAAATTCTCAGTTCTCACCTCCTGAGCAGCTAAGATTACAGGTGTAAGCCACAGGCACTAGGCTAGAACCACTAATTTAATGCATATGTGTATTCTGTTGACAACCTCTCAAGGCTTTTGGAGCTTTAAGAAGCGTTCCCATGGTTTTAGTCAACAAGCTGTGGGACAGAACCATGTGAGACTTGGAGCCATGTATGATTTGCTCAGTGAACATATAAAAATCACCTGTTACTACTTTGTCATATTGTGCCAGAGAGACTTTCTCTGTTTTTGCCACGTTTCTTTCCTTTAAAGGTGGTAAGGTGGGAAAGTATGCACCTGTCATCTCAGGACTTGAGAGGCTGCAACTAGAGGATCATGGGTTCACAGCCAGCTTGAGCTGTATAACAAAAAAAAAAAAGAAGAAGAAGAAGAAGAAGAAAAGGAAGAGGGGAAATAAGAAGAAACAGGGGGAGGGGAGATTTGTTGCCCTCTTAGTTTTATGTCAAGAATCAGTTTTAGCTGGCTTGTTCTCCAGATTGTCATGACTTCACCTAAGCTGTTACTTGTGAGTGCCAGTCCTCATTAGAATCTCTCACATAAAACCTTCTCATTCAGTACCGCTTCAGCTTCATGATCCATTGCTTCCTCCCCCTGAGTCAAAGTTAAGTGAAAAATGTTCAGTCCTGTTAAATCTATGATTTAAAAAAAAATAATTTTGGACAGGATTGTCTATTAAAGAGGTCAAAGCAGGCCCAGCACACTTGTAAAAGGGGACAAAGTGTCGGCAGGCAAGTAGCAAGAAAAATAAGTATATTCTTACCCCAATTACAAGTGACTTCACATCACTTGAGTTACATAGAATTTAACTGTCTTAGGAACTGTAATTAGAACTAAATTTAAATGAAATAACATTTAGCTAGTAGATAAATGGAGTCAGTCAGTGTCAAACAACTTTAGCATGAGTAATGATAATGTCGTAGTATGTTGTATCTGGCAAGTTGTTTGGCACACTTTAGGCACTCAAGAAGTGGTAGAAAGTATTATGAGCTTAGCTATCATTTTTAATGTCATGATCGACTCCGTGAATCTGAAAGCAAGAGCTTTGAAGTGATGACAGTTTACCTTTCAAGTATGATGGAAAAATCACTTCATTTTCTTGTATGTTGTTGGCTAAAATAACCAAACACTTAGCTTGCCTTTCCTATATGAATTCTGCCTTTGGATAGCCAAGCAGGAAGTGCAGAAACTGTCTTTTACTTATAAATTATCCCAGCGTATAAGATTTCTCATATGACAGAATTAGAAAATTGTCATTTGCATCTCCCAAGAATGAATACATCCAGGCATTGAGTCATCACTGAAAGAGAAACAACTGAGCTTGACTGTGTGCCCGCTAAGGAAAGCACAGACCACCAGCACCTACCCTGCTCGTGTAGAATGTGCAGAGGCTGGAGGAACAAACTAGGCTGCACCTCTCGAGTGTGCAACCCCTGCAGTCCAGATCACTGGAAACTTCACAGGCCAGCTGACCTGAGCTGCAACAAATCATCTATCAAAAGAAGATAGGGAAAATGTGGTACCTGTAGATTAAAAGAAACACAGCAGATCTTGAAGATGAGAAAGAGAGAGTGTATTGTCTTGGGATTTACATTTGAGAAATAAAACCATAAGGAAATATTAAAGAAGTGATTGTAAAGGTCAGGAGATGGGCTGCTGTGGAAGGAATGCGGAGAAGTAACAGGGCATGAGTGGAAGGGGCTCTAGGGACCAGCAGAGTTTCGTGGTAGCTATTAGGACATTTTCCTTGTGAGAATTCATTAAGTCTTGTATGACTTCCTGATGTATATTCTAGTTCATAACAAGTATTTTTCTTAAGGTGTAAAAGAAGCCACATGCCAGTGGCTCACACCTAGAATTCTATCTACTCAAGAGGCTGAGATCTGAGGATTAGAGTCCTAAACCAGTCCAGACAGGAAGCTCTGTGAGACACTCATCTCCAGTTAGCCAAAAATGGAATTGGAACTGTAGCTTAAATGGTAGAGTTCCAGGCTTGAATGAAAAGGCTTTTAAGGGATATTATCTAAGTCCTGAGTTCCAGCCCAGTACCAGCACACAAATACACGTGTATGCAAGCACGCACACACACACACACACACACACACACACACACACACAAACACACACACACACAGGTGTAAAATACTGAAAGCAAATAATATCCCAAGATTTTTCAAATTTAGTGCCTATATTTTTTTTTTTTCTGTCGGTCGTGGGATTGAACTCTGGGCTTGGGTGTTGTCCCTGAGCTCTTCAGCTCAAGGCTACCGCCCTACCCTTTGGGCCAAGCCCCACTTCCATATTACAGAGATTAATTGGAGATAAGAAGTCTCAGGTCCTTTAGTGCCTGGGCTGGCTTTGAACCTTGATCCTCAGATCTCAGCCTCCTGAGGAGCTAGGATTGCAGGCATGAGCCACTTTGCCAAGCTTCTAGTGCTTGCATTTTTAATAAGGGTATGTGATTGCATCTTGAAGAGGAGTTAGCATGGTCAAGAACCACTGGGTGCAGCAGCCTAGAACCAGCAGAAGCACTGTGTATGTACATCTTTGCTCTTGTCAGCCTGTGAGCTGCTGCCAGCATCTTCTAGGTGAGGGAACCAGTGGCAGTTACTATAGTCTCTTCCAAGTACTCTAACTCTGCATCACTCAGGGGTGCTGAAGGGATGCTTTGCCAGGGATTCAACTACAACAGAATGACAGGATGACATCTCCATACCACCTGAGCCAGGCATGTGGAAGATTGTCACCTCTCTCTGCACACTACTGTGTAGCCTGTGGCACCACCTAGAGTACTTTATATGATCTCTTCCTGACCTTGTGACTTCAGCAGATCAGATAGAAACATTGTCTCTATTCCTTTGCCCTCATATGTATCAGTGTTGTCCATTCCCTCAATCTGCTTGATAGTGCTAGACCCTTGGTAGGGTCCAGCAGCATTGCAAATTCTGGGGCTCATTTTCATTCACAGAAGATTGGCATCCCAATTCTCTGCTCATGCAGACACCATATTTTTCATCCTAATCTCAAAGTTACCAGCTATTGATTATTCTGTCCTCCTATTTGCAGACTGTTTCAATTTTGGAGCAGCGACTGACTTTGACAGAGGATAAGCTGAAAGACTGCCTTGAAAATCAGCAAAAACTTTTCGGTGCCATCCGCCAGAAGAGTTGACTAGGAAAGTGTGAGCAGAGGCATGAGAAATGAACACGTGTGTATACTCAGGAAGGTGGCCCCCAAAGCTCCACACCACACCCCACGCGCCATTTCCCATGACATTTCTTCAAAGGGTGAGCAACAGAACAAAAGACAGAAAGGGCCTAATGAAGCACCAATTTAAACATACACAGCAATGTCAAGAACTAATTTACATCACCCCAGCTATGATTGCCGTAATAAAACGGAGAAGCATTCAAGCAATTCTGCATTTCCCCCCCCATATTATTTTATATAAATGTCATTTTTCATTCATACCTTAAATCCTGCCAGGAAAGTTTACCAAATCTTTGGATTTTATTGCTAAATTATTGGAGATTGATCATGTTCAGGAAATTCCTTAAAGTGAATCATTTATTTCCTTAACAACACACTTGTAGAGTGAATAATTCATTTCTAAAACAGCATCTGAAAGTACAGAATGAGCTATTGATCCGGCTCATATTTCTTTTTAAACAACAATAGAAAAAGCATCCTCTTATTAATGTCTTAAAAAATAATGAATAAAAATGCCAAAGCTGTAGAACTTCCACAGCAAGAATATTCCTGATTAGCAACAGGACTTGTGGAAAGTGAGGCAGAGGGTTTTTATCTGATTTCTGATGTGCTTTCTTTATCTTTTAACTGTCCTAAAAGGAAAAGCAATTGAAACGCACGTGTAGTTTATGTCACAGATGAATGGGCAGAATGATCTGGGCTGTGCTTAAACCTGCAATCATGGTTTGCAGAGATTATGTTAATGTGATTTCAGCAGGCTAAAAAGCCAGAATGATGTAACAGATCTATTTAAAAATAGGCACACATGCACATGCTTCTGAAATATCTTTGCTTAGGGTGTTTTTTGGCAGCTAAATAATAAGTTCGTTATTTATTTTGAAAAACATTATTTATATCCATTGTCTTCCTGGTTTTGGTGGTTTTTTTTTAATGAATTGTGACTTGAAACAAAATGAAAATGAGCCAGACTTTCTAAAAGATTGTGGTTGCAGATTAAGAATTTTATTTTATCTTTAACAAAACAGTAAAGTTTAAAAAAAAGAAGTCAAATTAATTGCAGCTTGCTTTTCTAGTAACCTGAATCAAGAACAAAGATGGGAGATGGAAGACCATTTAAAGTCTCTAAAGATAATGTAAGGAAAATATTATTGATGACTTAAAAACTAAAATAAGAGGGTGAAGTACTTTTATATGAGAATTTATACTCGAAAATTTTTTCAAAGCAATTTCAATTGCACCCATGAGCTGGTTTTATTTTTATCATCTCCTCGTGTGTTATAAGTGCCTTTTATGTTATGTTCTTTTAGACATTTTCAAGAGCTTCAAAGAGTAAATGGTATTATATTTTTATAACTTCATTGAAAAGACTAAGAAATGAAATGTCATGCCAATTTTTGTTTACAATTTTTTTATGCTTCAAACAATAAAGACACTTTTCCTTTTAAAAAAAAAAAGTCTTTTTTCTTTTTTTTAATGCTTAAAACCTGGAAATACTAAACTTCTTATCCAGCCCTCACAGTGTACAGAACACTGTCCTGGAGAGCTGGTCCAAACAGCGTGCAGAGGCTCATCTCCACAGTAAATGACTCACAAGGATGAAGGGGCCCAGGACATGTCTCTAACTCCTCACCAGCTACTGTGAGGACATTGGCCTGAGGCTCTCACACTTGAGGAATCACTGATGTAGCTTTAGCTCACTTTTTCAACACGATATTGCCACATTATTTTTACAGACCTGGCAGAAGTGATCTATGGGAATGATATGAACTTAAAACGTTTTCTGGAAGGTCATTTTATAATTGCCCTTCTTCCCCTCCACTTCTAAACTGATTCTAGCCCTCCCACCCCTAACTGGAATATCTCCTCCTCAAAGTCCAGTAGTCATCTCTAAGAACATTCATAATCAGTTAGTTCTGCCATGCTCTCCTGATTACCACCATCAGTAGCCCCACCAGTGTTCTACTCTTTCGACTTCATAAAATGGCAGTCTTCCATTGGTGAAACTGAAGTCTTGGTTTCCTCCTTGGCTACTTCTTTCAAACCTCATTCTTCCATTCTTCAGCAAATCTTAAAAATTTATGAAACTCAGTTTCTCATCACCTCTATCTTCATCGTGGCCCACGTCATCATCTCTTTCTGGATGACTGTAGGTACCTCCTAACTGTTCTTCCCACTACCACCTATAAACATCAGGCCTAGTGGTTCTTGAAAACCTGGGCTAACATAGGGGGCACAACCAGATGTATTGGTAGATGCCTGTAATCAATCGAAGCACTCTGAAGCCTGAAGCAGAAGGATCAAAAGTTGAATGCCAGCCTGGGTCACTTAGGGAGACGTTGTCTCAGAGAAACACACAGCAACAAGAAAGCCAGTTCCCATCTCAAGGAAATGTTCAAAACTTCAGATGTTATGTCTTCACCTCTGAGCCATTCCCTGAGTTACTTTCATGCACTGCCCTTCAGACTCCTTGATTTCCTCAGCCTGGAATTCTGCCCCAAGGCATCCCTGACAGCATTCAGCCACTGTTCACTGTCTTCCTAATTGTCTTTGTTTACCCGTGTACCAGACCTCCTGACCAGGATTGCTTTTCTCTCACCAGGAGTGGTTTTCTGCCATGTACTCATTAGCATGCGACCTATGTAATGGTTCATGATGAGAATGTCCACTTTGGAGCAAACATAATATAGATCTTACAAAATATGAAAACAACTACTAAGTTGCAGATTTATTCCTTTACCCCTACTGTGTCTTGTCATCCTCATTTAATTCCTGAGCAGAAGAGCTCACCAGCTCTTCTGTTACGATCTTTGATATAATCACTTTCTCCTTGTACTCTACTCTTTCTGTCTCAGTCTCCAAGTGCTAGAACTACAGGCAATCTCCGCCACGAATGGCTATAATTTCAAAAACTGAAATATAACAAGTGTACTTATTTATGACAAGACAGTGTGATTATTCAACACATGTATACTATGTGTCAATATTCAAATCCGGGTCATTACCATTTCTACCACCTTAAACATTTTTCATTTCTTTGGGCAGACAGCAATGAATTAAAAAATCTGGCCATACCAAACTATAAGAAGTCTGGGCTTCCCCAGCAAGTACAAGCTCATGGCGAATCTTTTATAGGGTGTTTGAGGAAAAAAGACAGGACTATTTGACTAGTTAATGTGGAATAGAAAGCCATAAACTCTCAGACACAGAGGTTATACAAGGTGGCTTCTGATTGGTGAAACTTAAACTTGGTCCTCCTCCAATGCAACTTTACTCTGAGATTTTCTTCCAAGTTCTTTACAGAAAAACCCTCATCTTTCAAAAACTAACCCATGTATCTCTTCAGATTTTGCTCTTGTTCTTCCAGATCATTTTGTATGAGTCTCCACTCATACAAACTGTGCTTCCTCCATTCTGACTGGACTTTTAAGGGAAAGTACTGTTACCTTTAGATTAGCTACTTGTACAATGTCCAAGTAAAGCACTATTTTCATAGAGTCAGATGATTTTGTTGCTGTTTTAATGACATTGTTCTTCACTTAGAGGGAAAAGCAGTTAAAACCAGTGAGTAGACAAAGAGATTGGTACATAAACATTTCCATGTGAAATGACTGGGACTAAGTAGCAGTGAAAATGACCTGCTGCTAGTGGTTACGTATCTCAGGAGCTGTTATGCTGTGTTTGAAGACAGAAATACTTAGGTACGAATTCCACCTGTGCATAGTAGTGTCTTCCTTTAAGGAAGACGCTCAGTATGTCTATATACTTTAACTGAAGGTAATAATAATCATGTGAGTTGTTTACAAAATAGCCAGTACAGTAGCTACCACACAGTAAGTGAACAGTAATTGCAATGGAAATAGATATTATTACTGTTGATTTGCAATTTTGTTTCTTTGGACAGCATTTCCAAGTAATTATGAATTCAATTGTAACCAGAAGGAAATTAGAATTTAATACTAAAGTGGTAACTAATGAAAAGCATAGTACTTAATTTAAAATTAATGTTACATTTGTAAAAATTCTATGAGAGTAATTCTGTAAGAGAATTAGCTTTTAATAGGCAGAAAACTCAGGGTACTGACCAAATGCAGTCATTGAGCAACTTCTAAGGAATTTACCCTGAGAAATACCAATGCATAATTATCCTTAAATAGAGAGAGGCCAGGCAAACACGGGAAGTGGGGGAGGGAACTGGAATGTGAGTCAATTAGGTGTCATTAAGAACAAAATTTGCCTGGAACTCATCCTTTCTGGTCTGATTTACCATCTAGAGAGCCAGTGTTATTTGCTTAAAGTCTTTTGTTGAAAGACAAGACCATCTAGGTGCTCCCCCACCTTTTTGTCCACGTATGGAGTACAGACATCTCCAAGATGAAGCATTCTATGCATCTAAGAGGACTAGAAGCTAAATCTTCTGTCCCTGAAGAGGAATATTTGGTGACCAAGAGAAACAGATAATTGTAATATTTGGAGGTTATTAAAAAAGAATTACAATGAAATCATATGACGGTTGAATAATAAAAACAGATGGTTTTATTATGGATTTTTAAGTGAGATTATAAGAGATACACTATCTGCAACATTTTTTTTCCCCTGATGGCTTAGAATTCACTGACAAAGTCATTAGGTTTTTAGATTCATGAACCAAAGGATTTATGAATGGTCATTGACTCTAGGAACACAGCGTAATTGCCAGGTTGCCCTGCATATACCCCAACTGTGGTAGCCAGGTAGCACAGTTGCAAGCTAGGCTTACTAAGAAAACAGGTCAGTAACTGGCCAAGAGACTAGTGACTGGGGGAGAAGGGAAAAAGAGGGATGTATGCACATTACTTTTTCTGTTATAGAGTATATTCATTGTATTTTTTAGGAGATGGCACAGTTCAAGCATTTCTATTCAAAATAAAGATTCTGATTTAAGATTTTTCAGATAAAGCATATTTCACAACAAAAGCACTTGACCATCCCACATTCTAAATTAAACAAAAGATATAGGAACAGGAGAAAATGGCAGAAATACAAGATATAATTGGAAATGTCAACATATTAGAGCTACTTAATATGGATTTACCCTGAAACAACGGCAAGAAACAACACACTAAATTGCTTTTTTTGTCCAAAAACATCTTAAACATGTTCTGGATCACTTGATACAGAGCATTGTAGTCAAAATTCTACATGCCATGTGGCCAGAGAGTATAAATTATTTTATTTAAAGCTTTTTAAAATCCTTAATCACATAGAATATGTGAAAAAAAAGAAAATTTAAACTCCAGTAAGAATTTAAGCCAAAAAAATATAGCAAGGAATATTTTTTAATGAAAATAGGAATGCAATGTGTCAAATTAGACATGTCAAAACAAAGCATAAGCCATGCATCTTCCTAAAAATATAGTAATCCCAATAAATGAAGAAAATAAGGCTCAAATAAGTGTGGAAAAAATTGTATCTTGGAGATTTTTAATGTTAATCACTAACAGATAAAACTTGCTTCACTTCAAAAGTAATTAAAAACTGGTAACCTTGGAAACTGATTATTTAGATTATCACTGAAGATTTTTGAAGTATTATACTGACACACAACTGAGAAACACATCTAATAACAGTTTGCTTCATTTACTTTTGTTTGTGGCTTTAAAATAACATCCACCTATGTTACTTTTATCTAGTCTTAGGTTGATAGGAAATGGTCCCATCAGGCGGCATTAGCTTAGCTTCTTTGACACAGATTTCTTATCCTTTATATCACACTTAATTTTTCTACAGACTTTGGCTTGCAATAAAAAGCAGGGAAAATTCTTAAGTGCCATTTTGCATATCTTGAGATCCCAGAAGCCCCGAGGAAGCAGGGAACTCTGCGCTCATTTCAGTTGTTTGCAGTGACGTCTAAGATCTATCATTAAGAAAACTAGGAATTTTGATTTGTGAGGCTATAGTACAGCCCTCCTTAACATATGCCATTAGCCAAGCATGATTAGAACAAGCATAATGCCTTCACTCAAGAGGCTGAGGCAGAATACTCTCAAATGTGAGGACTGTTAGCTCTATAACAAGATCCTGTCTCAAGAAAGGAGGAGGAGGAGGAGGGGAGAAAAAGTGTCATCTGTCTCCATCTTTTTGGATCCTTTCATCATCTGGAAACTAAACTAAAATATGACAGGATAAAAGAGCCATCTACTGATACTAAAATGATTTCACAAGAACTTAATGTGAAAAAGGTAATGCGCGTAAAAGTCTTGAAAACTACAGAGGATAAAAGAAAGCATGTTGCACAATTGGATGAAACATCTTTCTGTCTTGCTTAAGAAATTACTATGGTTTGCCCAAGAGACACCAGTAGCCTAGAGAAAGAAGAATGAGAAACCTTAGCAGGGATGGGGATTTGTGACACTGGAAACTGGGTATATCAAGAGCAGTTTTAGCCTGGGGGAGGGGGGAGGGGAAGACTTGCTGAGAAAGCTGCAGGATACTTTAGTGACTTTCACTTCCAATGAAACACTATCCCTCCCTCAGGTTGTTTCCTCCGCTTAATCCCCTGAGGAAATCCCTTTGCTTTTCAGAGATAAAAAGTTAGTAGAACAAAGAGAAAGTCAGGGAAGCGCCTAGCCTTTTGCTATAGAATTTCACTGAAGCCTTTCCAAGACCCAGGATAGAGCCCCCGGGTTGTGCTGTTTATTCCAACACCTGGATTGAATATCAAGGATGAAGAGATGAATCGTTTAGAAATCTGATGTTCTTGGGAGGGAAGGGGAGGGGAAGGGGGAGCTGTTGCTTCTTCAGAACTCTAATAACAACTATGTCAATGGCAAAAAAAAAATCACATGGAAAGTTCAAAGTGGTTAAATCCCCTTTCAGCAAGCAAGCATCAATGTCATATCTGGAGATGGAGATGTTGCTCATTCTCTGTCTGAAAAGGAGTGATTAAAGAGGAAGAAGAAAAGAATCAATTGCTTGAGATAGTACTTTTCACTCCTGGGAGCACCTGTCTGCACTTTCATCATTTACATTCTCCTTTTCAGCCTAAACTGAGTGAATAAGGCAAATAACACTGGATTTCATATGGATCCAGATATGAATATGAAAGATATCTGTAAAAGGAGTTGAAAGCTAATACGTTAAATCTCAGTGGGTCCCAATGGTGTTCTGAAATAAATAAGCAAAGGAAGTGTTCTGACAACATAAAAAGACTAGAAATGATAATACCCAGACTGTCTCTTCACCATTAATACAAGCATTAGGTGTTTCCAACCAGTAGAGTAATGTAGATCTACACAGCAAAATGCCTCATAAGCTCTTCAGAACCCACCTTTCCTTACATGGATGTTTGTGGATTTGATCCACCATTTACCCTTCTTGATCAGCGTGCTGCTGGTCCAGGTGGTTAAAAATTGACACTTTATAGACATGTGCTTAGCCTTTGCTGTGCTTCATTTTGTTTCTTTTTTTTTTTTAACTAGGTTCTAATGATTAAAAATCAAAGAACTTGATTTCTGGCTTCTATTGAAAAATTAGATGACCTACTATTATATGTCCTGTTTTCTATATTATACATGGCAACAACTGCCAGTTCATCTGCTTATCTTTGTGGCTCCAGCCCACAATGCTTAACTGGTCTCTGAATAGGACAGCTTATAGGTCTCAAGTATGGAGATGGTCCCATTTCAGGAAACATTGTGGATATTTCTATATTTTTATAGCAAAGTCTGGGTGGAATGTGGAGTTGAACCAAGCCTGTGAAATGGGCCAAGTGGAAAGTAGATATGGGGAACAAAATAGATCTAATTCAATAGAGTCAACAAAAAGGGAAATAGCTAATCAGCAAAATTCCCATTAACCCCTTATGGGGTTATAAGTTTGGTTCCCCTACTTCACAAGGTAGCAATTAACAGCAAGAGCCACAGCACTCCTTTCTTGGCCTACTTGCATTAATCACACCATCAAAGGTGCGTGATTTATCATCTTGAAGACTTGAGAATATGGAACTGAGAAATTTTATCTCTTTGAGGAAATGGAAATTCAGGGTTAGATTAGTACCAGAACAACCTTTTTTTTGTTTTGTTTTTTTTTTTGGCAATCTTGTGGCTTGAGCCTGGGGACTGTCCCTGAGCTTCTTTTGCTCAAGGCTAGCACTCTACCATTTAAGCCACAGTGCTACTTCCAACTTTTTCTGTTCAGTGGTACTGAGGAATTGAACCCAGGGCTTTATGCTCTACCACTGAGCCGTATTTCCAGCCCCAACAATCTCTCATTCTTAAGGCAGTCCTCTATCTGCTGTTCTATACATCTAATTATAGTTTACATTTTATTTCAAAACCCTTGAGCCTTAGATAATCTTATGCTGAAATGAAAATACAAAAAGGAAGAAATACCTTTTCTGGGCAGTATGTAAGTAACAATTTGTAAATAATGCACTGAGAGAAGTCTGTAGGTAGTGGCATTAAGGAATCCTTTTGTTTTCCAAGCACTCTTTAATGGTCATGGGTTGGTAAACTGGGTATAGCGGCACAAGTACTCAGGAGACTAAAGAAAAAGAAAGAAGGGATAGAGGGAAGGAAAGAAAGGCAGAACATGATGGTCCAGGCCAAAATTCAAGAAAACACCTAAAATAAAGGATCTCAAGATGTGGCTCAAGTGGCAGAGCACCTACCTGCTTAATAAGTTGACAGCCCTAAGAAAACCATAGTACCCACCTGTCCTTCCTTCAAAATGAAAATGATTCTTATAATTGTTGGGTTATCTGTGCTGATCAAGCAGAGAAATCTACTCCTATCATTCACAAAATGTGAATGGATGGTTGACTTTGCAAACATATTAAGTGCTTACTGCAGGTTTACATTCTGTCTTCTTCTTGGGTGAGGCTGATTATGTGGGAGGGAAGCAGGAGAGGTGAGAGGGAAAGATAGAGATGGGTAGTAGCAAAGAGTAGGGGGTAGAAAAGATGAAGCTTCTAGAAGCCACTTCATAACACTGGGCCAACTGTTGGAGATCTTTAGCAAGAAGAAGAGAAGATTTAGAGAATGTGAAGACTAGTCGGTTCTTGTGGGGTCAAGGATTAGGGGTTAGTTTGGTTTATTTCTGGTAGAGCAAGAACCTTTATGTGCAAAGAAGGAAGGCAAGATCTGTGTGTGTGTGTGTGTGTGTGTGTGTGTGTGTGTGTGTGTGTGTGTGTACTTACATGCTCATGCGCCAGTTTTGGGACTTGAATTCAGGGCCTGGGTGCTAAATGATTATTATTATTATTATTATTATTATTATTATTTTATTTTGCTTCAAGGCTAGTATAAACTACCAAAGAGTTAGTAATTTATTTAAGATAAGAGTCTTATAGGCTTTCCTGCCCTGGCTGACTTTGATCCTCAGATCTCAGAAGGATAGGATTATAGGCATGAGCCTATATTGATTGCGGCAACTTAGGAAAAGCATAGAAGTTTATTGGAAAAGGGATGAGTTGTAGTATAGATGAGCCTATCTGAACTTCAGACTGAGATCCATTCAAAATGGTTGTAAAGTCCATCAATACTACAATAGCCTGATTACTATCCCAGACCCTCAAAAGGACTTCTTTTGGCTGGGCACTGGTAGCTCACACCTGACATCATAGCTACTCAGGAGGCTGAGATCAGAAGTTCAAAGCCAGCCTGGCCACGTAAGTCTATAAGACCCTTATTTCCAATTACCCACCAGAATACTAGGAGTGGAGCTGTGGTTCAAAGTTGTAGGGCTCAGAGACATCAACCAGGCCCTAAGTTTAAGTCCCACAACTGACAAAACAACAAAAACAAAAAGCAAAAAAATAAATAAAATCGGGACTCCTTTCTAGTACTCCATCATTAAGATGACTAGGATATGTTTTGTTTTGCTTGTGCTTGACAAATGTTCCTAACTAACCTCCCCTGTTGTTCCAAACCAAATTCTTGAGAGAAGAAATCTCATTGATGAATTTTATTACCATCAGCCCTCGTGAGATAAATATTTATTCTGGGTCTCCCGACTGGCAACAGCCCACAGATGGTGTAGGACAGAAAAAGCACAAGAAACGCAGTCACCTGTGTACAAGGAAGTCACTGTGTCCCTCTGCTGGGAGCAGAACCACCTGATCAGCCTTAGGATTCCTGTGTGGGAAATGGCTGACATATACGTAAAAGACAGCCAACCTAGAAACTCTGGACATTCAAAAACATTGCAGAAGGCAGAAGGCAGAAGGGGGACATAATGAGGACTTTCCATTAGTTCTATCTGGAAACAAATGGACCCTCCTTAGTTAGTGGTCCAGGGCAGCCTATTCCCAGGGATGCTTTAAAGAAAGCTACATTACACCTTGCTGAGGAAATTATAGATCTTTTTGTCAGAACATTTACGATAACCATCTGCCTTGAGACTGTGCTCCTGGGCTTTCTGTCTGCTGAAGTGGTAATTGTGAGAAGGAATTCTAGAACCAGAGGCAACTCCCAAGTATAAGAGGGTGTTGTGGAATTTTCAGCCTCAAGAAATTTTCAGAAATATCAGCCTCTTACTCTTCCTGAGGCAGATATGTGACCAGAGGTCGGTTTTTCGGGGGCCACTAGTACTTCAAAGTAACTAAAAATTTTCAAACTAAATTCGCCTCTAGATTGATTGAGGAGAATTATTATTTTTATCACTATTTTGAAAATCTAACATGAAAAGTGTATGTGTGAGAGAGAGAACATACCTTTTATAGTTATTTAGCTAATGAGTTAGATGGTAATCTAATAGTAAGGAGCTGAAGATTTCAAGAACAATGGGACAATAGCTATGCTTTATAACTAGTTACACTAATGTCTTGGGTCTTCTGCTTTGAAACAGTATTCTGAGGGAAGAAGAGAAAGAGCTAAATGAGAGAAGGAAAGGAAAAGAAGACACCTAATTGCCCAATTGCTCTGGGAAAAGAGCAACATGCCTCACTGCTTTGCCGTCCACCTGCAGTCATAAAAAAGACATGCAACCACAGCTTCGTAAACTAGAGTTGTCCTTTTCTTGGTCATAGTGTGACTAATCCATGCACATTTTCTTACAAAATCCAAATTCACCAATGTTATTTGGAGATTACTGCCAGAATCACAATGAGGCACTGTTCAATTCTTAGCGCTTTGGGAGGACCTGTCTTAAAATGGGTTTTACCTCAAAATTATGAAGCAAAAGGTTGAGATGAAGGCTTAGGGAAAATATCCTTCAGAAGTCAGGCTCTTGGGAGGGAAGTGGTGAGCAACGCTGTGCTCACTGATGTCCTGAATGTAGGTCAGCAGTAACCCGTGCATTCCTAAGCAGAGCTTACCGGATATCTGCATGGGGACAAAAAAAGAAAAACCTAATTGTGCAAAAGCATGGGAATCAGAAAGAAAAAAAAAAAACTGGAAAAAGCTACTTACTATACCGTGTGTGTGTGTGTGTGTGTGTGTGTGTGTGTGTATGCTGGGGATGATACCCAGCATGTCTGAGACAAGTACTCTACCACTGAACCACAGTCTTGGCCCAGGGCACTGATATTCCTATCCTTTCCTCAGAGTTCTGCCTGTGCCACCACCCTGTCTTCTATTCCCCACCCGAGAGAAAAGAGGACTTAAGCATCCTCTTCCTTATTCCAGGACAGATGCCCTGAGAGAACAATGCAATGTTCTGCTGGCTTTCCTTCTACATGGGAAGCCCAATGGAACACGATAGGCCATCAGGGTCAGCCCACAGGACAATCCTATTTCCCTTGACCTGGGATCGCATGCTAAGAATGGGTACAAGTATATTCTTTCCCTGGCTGTGTGGGGTGAAGCCTGAGATTGGACAGCTACTTCCATGGCAGCTTAGAATTTGCAGATAGAGCACACACACACACACACACACACACACACACACACACACACACACACACACACACACAAGAAGGCAGAGCCACGAGCATAGCAGAGACTTGAACCAGGACCTGACTAAACCAAGCTCAAGACCTGCCCACCTTTCAGTGTTCCCTCAGTCTTCGGGAGGAAGAAGAACCTCCAGCGCCTATGCGTGTTGTGTGATGTACATGTGAAAAGGGAAAACATTCTGTGGCCAAATATATTTGCAAAGTACTTTGAAGCAAATGAAATGATTTTAAAGCCCTGCAGAAATAAAAGACATATTATAAATTCTACAAACAGAACTACCATATGGAATATTAAACCCAAGAACAGATGAGAGTTTTGTGTGTTTGTTTTGTTCTACTGGAACATATCAGTACTTTGAGGATTGCGTAATCAACAGGTATTTATGCCTTGAGAGGTACAGCATCGAGAAAGAACATATAGATATTTATTGTGAGGGAACAAGGACAAGAAAATGAAACTCTTCCTTCCCATACCTACTACCCCAACTCTGCGACTAAGAGGATGATGTGGGAATGTTCACAGGTATCCCAGAGTCACCTCAGGAGATTCCTGGAGCTAAGCCACCTTCTACAGGGTTCAGCACACTTGCAGGACCCCAGAGAGATGAGTTACTGCACGCATGTAGACAGGAGTAAATTATTCTGTACTCTATCTGTACCTTACATGTCTAGGTGTATATCATTTATAGACTTAGGGATTTGCAGTTGGCTTTAAAGGGCTGGTGAGTACCCCATTTTATAGTACTATTGACCATTGTCTAAAGGTACTTGTAATATAGATATATATATAGATATATATATATATATTTTTTTTTTTTTTTGCCAGTCCTGGGCTTGAGCTCAGGGCCTGAGCACTGTCCTTGGACTTTTTCAAGGCTAGAGCTCTACCACTTGAGCCTCAGCACCACTTCCAGCTTTTTTTCTATGTATGTGGTACCAAGGAATCGAACTCAGGTCTTTGTGCATTCTAGGCAAGCACTCTACCACTGGGCCAAACTCCTGGCCCACTTTTAATATTTTTTCGTGAGTCATGGGGCTTGATCTTGGCCTGGGCGCTGTCCCTGAGTTCTTCAGCTCAAGGCAACTGCCCTATCCTTGAGTCAAGCCTCATTTTCCACTTTCTAGAGGTTAACCGGCAATAAGAATCTCAGGTCCTTTTGTGCCCAAGCTGGCTTTGAACCTTGATCCTCCAGATCTCAGCCTCCTGAGTAGCTAGGATTACAGGCGTGAGCCACTGTGCCGGCTTATATTTCTTTTTAAAGGATAATACAAATACATACAAATAATTCAAAGACTCCTACAATCTGCTTTTTATACAGATTCTCCAATTGTGTGTGTGTGTGTATGTGTGTGTGTGTGTGTGTGTGTGTACTGTTGCTGTATCATTTTCTATCATTTGTTTTACATCTTCCTCTAACAGTTGAAAGGTACAATAGGACACACAATGCTTGAGTGTCACTAGAAATATCAATGTCAATTTCCTACAACCGTTTAATTATCCGAAGCTGAAAGCTGATACTTATATCAACTAATCAAATCTAATCTCACCATCCAATCTACTATTCAAATCTGCCTATTGTTCCAATAGGTAGAGCAAATACTTTTTCCTTCTGTTTCCAGATGTAATCCAAGACCATATATTCTGTTGACTTGTGGTGTCTCTTCAGTCTCACATGATTCATTGGTTTTTGTTTGTTTTACTTCCATGACCTCAGTAATTTTCTTTTTTATTTCCCTCTAGTTATTTTGTAGATTCCCCCCCCTCAATCTGAGTTTTTATGGCATTTCCTTATGACTGATTTCCTTATATATTTGGCCAGGAATATTACAGAAATGATGCCAGTTCTGTGCCTTTATTAGTGATGTTTACTTGCATCACCAGTCAGATCCAGGAACCTGTGCTTAAACTAATAAGCTGGAGGTTATTTACTAAGTGTGAGAGTTGCTTTCATTCTAGCCCTGCACAAGGAGATGAAAAACGTGTGCAGAATGAAAAGGATGACCGAAGAAATTGGATGGTTCTTATGAATGACAAGAAAAGTGAACCTTCTTCTTCTTGTTAATACAAAGGGGTGTGTTAGGGTTAGCACATTCAGGAAGTATCAAGTTTGCTGTAAAACAGATTATAAAACATGTTTGTGCACTACGGAACCATGAGTTTATTCTAGGTCATGTATCAACTGCTGACTCAAATATCCATTTCCGTGAATCAATTTTTAGCACCAGAGTTATCCGTTGTAGTCCAGATCTTATTAGTACATTAGAGGCAAGCTGATCAGAGAGGTGGCAATGTGGTGCTGGTGATATGAATTCTGGGAAAGCTGTTTCAAAGGGAAGTGGACAGACTCAGAATCCCTTAGGGGAAAGGACAGTGCCAGAATCCCTTGCTTGAAGATCTAGGGCACCAATCTGGTTAAAGGACAGATGGCCAAGAAAGCCATGTCTTAAGCAGCACTTGTTTTGAACTTGAACTATATACAATAGATCAACAAAAGTAGCAAAGCTTCTGTGGTTTTAAATATACTTTGAGAACTCCTGAGGCAGTTTCCTTTAACCATATCAAATAATAATACTGGTGTTTTGGGGGGTAAATAAAATGATCTAAGTCAATCATGCCTTCAGAGCATTACAAGGTCCATTCTGGTAACTTTTGGTCATTTCTTCTAACAAGCAGGTAGGGGTTATTTGATTCAACCTAATTGGGTGTGTCACAGTCTAAGCAATTCTTAGAACAAATAAGTCAGACAGGAACACACAGGAGTGAGCGGACAGTTCCCTCTCATGAACATTCCTATGTTCCAAACCTTACGAGGAAGCACAGGGTAGACTCTCTATACACACAGCAGGATTTTATAGGCAACAATGGAGTTGGATGAAGCAGTAAAAACAAACCTTTATGGAACTGAGGAATCCAGGCCTGAGAGATCTCAGACCTAACAGAGTGTGAGCTGATGGGCTGGGCCAATTCATGTACTTCTTTATAAAGGACTGCAGCAGGAGAATCCAAAGTTCAAGATCAACCCCAGCTACAGCAAGATCTTGTCTCAAAGAAACAAACTGGGAGAAAAAGCATGCAAAACCAAGAACTTCCTTATTCAAAGTAGTTACCTCCTGTATGAGCTGGCTGTTGCCCTGGCTACACAGTTAAATAAATGTTACTTGTAGAAGTACTTTCCATAATCTAACAATCGCATGCAAGAAGTTTATTTAGATTTGGTCTCTTCATTTGCTAATTAATCACACCTTGAGTTGTGTTGCACACACAAAGTAGATATACTAAAATTTTGTTAAATATTCATACAAATAAAACATGGGATGATTTTCCGCAGGTTGAAATCTGGGTGGTTGGAGTGGTAATCTTGTGATTGGCCTTGATGTAGCCTTGCTAGGGCATTATCAAGGCTATTTTAGCTTCAGGAAAATTCAGAGCAGATGAAGGAGTGTACCAAGAGCCTGCAGGACTCATCAAAAGTTAAGAAGCCACACAGCACAAGGACATTAAGCAGGGTTTTAATCTTTAGTCTTATTTCGTCTTATTTTCCATTACAAATATCTTATTTTCCTAATTATAGAAACCTAGAAAATGTCAACAGAACAGACACTCAAATCCATTGTAAACCTAAGTATCTAGGTATTACACTAAGACTTGTAGATAGACAAGTGTGTGTGTGTGTGTGTGTGTGTGTGTGTGTGTGTAATAAGCATGAGAACTTTCATTTTCTTTGAAATACATGGTCAAAAGCACCAACTCAACCAAAGAGTTAATCTGAGTTATTCTCCCTGGCTCCACCTCTCAGGTAGCTAGGATTAAAGGCTTGAATCACAATGCTTTGCTATTCACTAAATATATTAGAAAAATGACACTGGTTAATTGATTGTTTAATAGAACAATTATTTCTAATTTCTTGCTCTTTACTATAAGATCTGCCAGTGAACATACTGGCAAAGTTCCTCAATCATTTCCTTAAAGAAAGTTTCCAGAAGCAGAGCTAAGCGCATGCTCATTTTTTCTTTCCTTCTTCCTTGTCCTTAAGTAATACCTGTTCATCTCCTTTGCACTTGCCCAGTAATCATATCCAGTTTCTCCAGGCAACTCATTTGTCTGCCCCTTCAGGATTCCCACATGGGGCTTGACAGCATTGTGTCCTACTTCTGTGGAGAAAACAGATCTCAATGGAGGTTTCCACGTCCTCACTCACTTCCACCCACTTTCCAGTGTCCTGGATCATAAACCTCCATTTCCTGGAGGTGAAGAACTGGCCTCTCTTGGCATTGATCCCAGTCCCTTTGCTTAGTGAAGACATTGCTCCAAAAATCTCTCTTTTCTTCCCTGCAACATCAATTTTCCCCCTCTCTCTTTTCTGTAGACTGTTCTTTTCTGCATGCAAACAACTTATTTTTCTTTCTCTTCTTTAAAAAGAGCAAGTCACTTCTCTTAAGCCCATTTCTACTTTTAGCTAGAGTCAACCATTGTTCCTTTCTTTGCAGCAAAAGAGAATAGTTGTCTTCACTTACTGGATTTGAACCTGGACTTGATAAAAGATTATAGGGGCTTTTAAAACATTTCTTAAACTTGGACCTAATTCTGCCAAACAAGGAATATAACAAATCCTTCTGCCAAATGTTAATGAACAAACTAGATCAAAGCAGAGTTATTCTGTAGCCCTTTTGGAAACAAAACCTAACATGCTTACACCACTGTTGGGAGACAAAGAGCTTCTCTTTTCCCCTCATCCCTCCCCAGATCTCTGTTCCATTCCTTTACAGATGAGCGTGAAGCTCTGGCCTAAGATGCAAAATTGAAATGAAAAGGGTAACCCCTCCTCCAAGAAAAAAGTAATCAAGATGAACACACTTTTCTGTAGTACTGGGGTTAGAACTCAGGTTCTGGCATGTGTTCAGCAAGCACTCTGCCATTTAGCTACACATCTAGCCTTTTTAAAAGTTTTCTTTTGAGAAAGGGTCTCAAATTGACTTTGAATTTGTAATCCTTCTCCCTCCTATCTCCAAGTGCTAGGATCAGAGGCTTATACCACCACAGTATTTAAGTTGTATGCACATATATACATATATATGTATGTATGTGTGTATCTATATATCTAATATACACAACTAAGATAGTGAATATTTAAATGCTATATATAATATCTAATATCACACACACACACACACACACACACACACACACACACACACCACTCAGGAAGTATTATTTGCTTTCCCAAATAAATTGATTGATTGTGTGTGTGTGTGTGTGTGTGTGTGTGTGTGTGGGCATGCACACTTATGTGCATGTAAAGGAGCAAGAACTCAGGACCTACATGTCGCCAAACACTGTCCCTGAGCTTTCTCTTGCTCAAGCCTAATGCTCTATCCCTTGAGCCATAGCTCTACTTTCTGCTTTTTCGTGGCTGATTAGAGATCAGACTCTCATGGACTTTACTGTCTGTCTCAGACCACAATCCTCAGATCTCTTTGAGTAGCTAAGATTACAGGTGTGAGCCACCAATGCCTGGCTAAAGGCAATATTAAAAAAATCAAAATAATATTAGTAATAGTATCTTGTTGTGCTATATTGATTCTCGAGCCAAAATGAAAACCCTAAGAAGGCTCATATTATCCTTCTCTAGACAATATCCCTTGCCTTGATTGCTGAGTTTGTCAGTGTGCCTTCAGATTTGAGGTTCAAAGTGGGTGCCTTCTTCTCCTCCTCCTCACATCTGACTCACATGGTATTCTTATGTCCATCGCTATACACTACTGAGCATGTGACTATTTCTCATTTCTTACTCCTTGGAATGAGAGATTCTTAGATATAAGGTTACTTAGTGAAGGTGTCTTGCTCATCTTTGTATCTCAAACACACTAAGCACATCATAGGTCTTTAGTAAACCCTTTTAAAATGGATCAGGCTAGAAATCTTTCCATGTGGGTACATTGGTGGTGCTCCAACTCTCATTAGCAGTGTGACCTTGAATAGATCATTGTATACTACCCTTAGCTTGCTCATTTGTGAAACAAAAGACTAGATCATCTTGAATGCCTGTTTGCATCTGTGTAACTATGGAAATTGGAATCTTCTCAAACATTCCCTATCTGGTGATTTATAGTATCAGTGTTGTTCTTGTAAACGTGCTGGTATTTTGAAATAGATTAGAGAACTGTGTTCCATAAAATTATGGAGTTATCTGTAAAGTGGACTCTTGGTCACAATATTGCTTTGAACTTACTCTTTTGTAGGACTGTACTTTAAAAGCCTCATAAGGCATAATCTCTCTAGTAATCCTATCCTCAATGAGAAATTCAGTCATTGGCCTTTAATTATCTCAGTTTATGTTAGGAAATACCTTTCTACTTCTACTTTCATTCCTATTGGTCGGTTGTCCTCAAAGGATGGAAAAGGCCATGAAAGTCTACCAAAGCATTTTAGACTTCCCAACCAACATCCCTTGTGTGTGTTTGAGAGAGAAGATTGGTCAGAGAAGAAGGAAGCAGGTAGAGAAACATGGATCCAGCCAGCATCTGCTGCCCATCTACTCTGTGTAGCTAGACCTTCGTGAGAAGAGCAGCATAGCAAAGTTTCTGCCCTCATCCAGTTCACAAGACCCTACCAGGAAGGGACATATAAGCAAAGAAACCCCACAGTGAGCTATTACCATGGAGATGGTAAGGATGAAGAATCAGCATGGCGGAAGAAGAGGAGAATGCAAGTTACCGCTAAGGCCTACTTTTGAGGACTTGAAGATCTCTGTCATGGAATCGTCATGGCAGTCCTTTGAGTTAGTATAAACAGCTCGAAGAAATAGGACAAAGGCTTGAGAAGAACTCATTTTGCTTTCCCAGAGTATTCCCAAACAAGTCCTAAGAGGTTTGAAGTGAATTACAACCCTGGTTAACTGTGAAATTTAACTGAATAAGGAAATGTCTTTGCCTTTTCTGGTTCTCCATAATGATTTTAAGTGTTTTTTTAGTTAACTATATTGTCATGGGTTGTTACCTTACTAGGATATTAACATTTGAAAACTCTAGTTGGGGAATTTAAAACCAGCCAATGGTTTCCATTTTCACACGAAAACATTATTTTAGTCTTTCCTCTGGATTATTTGATACCAAGTTCCCAGGCTTTGGGATCCGTGGCCAAAATTCTCTACCTGACTCCCTGCTCCCAGGATCTGCCTTTCTTTCCTAAAGCAGGCTGATCCTGGCTATTTCCATTAAGGAAGGCGCAGGCTTCCATTATGGAATGACAACCTGGCTTTTCTGTAATTTCAACTTTAACTTTTTACCATGACCTTGAAATGACAGCTCTGGAGCAACAGAAGCTGTAAAATTTACTTCATGATATTTTTGCCTTTTTTTTAAAAAAATTGTTTGTTGAAATAGGAGGGAAATGGGGGCAAAAATGTAAGAAGGGATATCAATATGTGACAAGTAATGTACCCTCTATCTGGTGAATATAAATGTAACCCCTCTATACATTGAAATAAAAAAAAATTTAAAAAAAATCATTTGTTGTTGTCATACCTCTCCCTCCATCTACCCAGACCCCATGGTCTGGGGACAGGAGATTGAGATTTAACCAGGTATGAAAAATGGCAATTTGGCATCCTTAGAATGTAGAAATCTGTTTACTACAAGGCCAGTTGGGTACACATGCTTGCCCTGCCCTGCTGTCTCAGTACCCCAGTCTTCCTGGGAAAAGAGGGGCTCTACCAACCTCACAAGTGCTTGTAAGTCACCACTGCTTGCCCACAAAGGATTTCCACTTACAAAGCCAGATGAATCAAGGCAGGGCTGTGAGTCAGCCAGCCTTGGCAACTTTTGAGGTAACCGCATCCATAAAAAGTACCATCCACATCCATTTAAAAAATCTGAATTTAAACCTTCTGAGTCTAAACTTCCTGTGTCTCTAGTAAGAATTAGTACTTCTATTCCACACTGGCTTCGTGAGAGGGCTTATTACCCAATAAAATCTTAACAGAAATATTGGTGAGTGGGCTTTTTTTGGTATAAAAATATAAATCATAACCACAAAATCGCAAACGATGAAATGGTAGAAAGATGGTATGTGATGACGACTTGCGGAATTTCTGGGTGCGAGGTTTGAACGGTTCCTCTTGCTAAGTCCAAGAGTCTGCATGCTGTCCTCAGCCTACGGAGATGTGGGCTAAAAGATGCTGGGCTCATGACACATCTTCTCATGCCACACACAATCTCCTTAGCATAGCCCTGCAGCCTAGCTGGGAGATGGTTAGTGACTTGGTGGCAGATTTCCCAGAAGGACGAACACTTCCTTTGCACTGAGGACTCAAACAGAACCACGGAGAAGGAGGCAGAATAAATAGAAAATATCTTCCCTGACAGAGCTTCTCCGATTCAATGATAGGGGGAAAGGAATTCGGAGAGCTTCTCTCGCAGTGGAAGTTATATGTGTACCCTTCATCCACTCAAGGCACATCTCTATTCTACCCCATGGACCATCTGCCCTTTTGCCTTTCTCCACCCACACTCTCCTCTTTCCAGAAACCCCAGTACTGGAATCAGCTTTTCCAGGAAGCCTTCTAACACCTCAAAGGCTGAATGTCTTTATGCTCCTGCCTGCCTATCTTGACCCTGACTCCTATCACATTTTATTAGGATGTTATTTTTTTTCCCCCATGTGAACTGTGACCTCTGTGAAGGCATTGTCTGAGGTTGACTCATCAGTGTCACCCTAGCACCAAGCCCAGTGCCAGGTACAAGTACATCTACAACCACAATGAGCAAATCAATTGATAAGTAACTGCTGAGGGTTTGCAGTGACCAGGACTAGCCATGAGGTCACCAGGCAGCAGTGGCAGGAAGAAGGCTGGGTAGATCACTTATGGGAAATGTCAGAAGCTGCTCTGAGCTGTTTCTCTCAGAACATGGCACAGGGATTCATGAGAAATGAAGTTAATCACAGAGGAAGGTGGATCGGTGGAGGGTTAAAAGTATTCTGGATTTGAATTCTTCTTACCACTGTAGATAAGAGGCCAAGCCAGGCAGCCATGCCCTGATCTAATTCTCAGCAGAGAATCTATATTTGGCTGTTTAAATCCCACTGTGCTTTCCATTTAATGCAGCATTTCCTTCATTTCCTGTCTGAAATCCTCACACTTACTTCAGTGGTGGCTGTGGGTTATTTCCACCAGCTCCAGTCAATCTCCTCCCACGGGGGCCTAAGTCAAGGCAAGGTTTTCCTGAAGACTGCAACTTCCTTATCTCCAAGCAACTTTGATCTTACACTTATTATGTATGGCTTGAACAGCAGTTCTCCTGAATTCTCATCACACACACACACACACATACACATAATAAGCAAAAAACAAAACAAAACAGGATTTGCTTGAGTCCTACAATCACAGCAGCACCATGAGGAAGAGGAAATGAGCAAGAATGATAACCAGAACATACTGTACCTTTTTAAACATTAACCATTGTTCAGGTCTGTGGTCCTGGCTGCTAAAAGCAGATGTGAGAATCAGTCATTCCACACCCACAAACCTACCTATGGAAAATTTTAGGCTTCAGTGTTCTGCCTAGGTTTCTAAAATATCAAATCAAATAAAGAGCTATACACATAAGTTTTTCTGAAATACAAATGACTTATCTCTTATCTGAAATGACTTATCTCCTATCTGAAAATAACTCTAGCTGACCCGAGTCATGATCAGAAGATCAAAGTCATGCAGTCTGACAGGGTTCAAGCTGGAATGACATCATGCAGACAGGACAGCCCCATCGAAGGAGGATGATGAGCAGGAACTCAGCAGTCTTTGCTGTTGACTGGCATAAATACATAGGGGCCATCATTGATTCTTTCAAATTCATAAAGAACATTTTGTTACTCTCTATTACATTCTTCCTTGAATGTGAATCATGGCAACAAGTTTCCAAAGGATTCTGTCAGAAATTAGTTGGCTAAAGCCAGGTGCTGGGGCTCACACCTATAATCCTAGCTACGCAGGAAGCTGAGATCTGAGGATTATGGGTTTGAAACTAGCCCAGGCAGGAAAGTCTATGAGACTCTTATCCAATTAACCACTCAAAAACCAAAAATGGAGTTGTGATTCAAAGTGTTAGTGTGCTAGCCTTGACTGCAAACGCTCAGAGGCAGCACCCAGGTGCTGAGTTCAAGCCCCAGGACTGACAGAAGGGGGGGAGGGGGGAAAGAGAAATTAAATGAGGCAGCTGCAATCATCATGATTATTCTTTTATTGACTACTTACTAGATGCCATATTCAATGCCTTAGCACATGGAACCTGGCAATTTTATCATAATACCTCTCAAGGTGAATCAAAAGATACATAAGCATCAGTCTCTTTTAAATGACTACAATCTCCTAAGTACAGGGCCAAATCTTACTTAGGTATCTTAGCACACTGTACAAGTACTCAATAAATAAAATCTTTCCGAAATAAAAACAAATGTAAGGCAACAGAATAATGCTATTTCCAGGACCTTAAAACATTTATTATGGTAGTATTTTGACACTTTTTTCTTATTGTAAAATCTGGAAATAAACTAAATTCCAACTATAATGGAATAGTTTAATACAATAACCATATAGTCTATGTAATAAATGCAATGTATATAATATATGTAATAAAATAACCATAGTCTGTGTAATATTAGAGTGAGACTAGAAATGAAGATTTTGACAAAGAAACTTTGTAACCTTGAAATATCTTATGAAAATGTCAGGCGTAAGTTTCTTAATACTAAATTGTGTAATTTCTTTACAATTGTATTACAGAAGGAAGATTATTTAGAGGTAGAGAAACTGAGAGAATATATAGCAGAATTTTGACAGCCATGAAGGAAAGATAATTATGGAATATTTGTTTTTTCCCTTTTTCACAGTTTATAATTTTAAAGGAAAGACAAAAAAAAATGGGTGGTTCATCCCTATGTTCCTATATACTCATGAGGATTTTGAGGATCACAGTTTTAGGCCAGTCCAGCCAAAAACACTTGTGAGATCTCTATCGCAATTGAAAAATCTAGCTATGTTGAAATATACTTGTAATTCCAGTTATGGGAAAAAATTAAAAATAGGGGATTCAAAGTCCAGGTCATCTCAGGTAAAAAAAAAAAAAATAAGATCTTATCTCAAAAAGATAAGAGATGGTCGTGGTTCAAGCAGTAGTTTATGTGCCTAGCAACTGTAATGCCCTAATTTCAAACCCAAAAGAAAAAGATTAAAAAGGGGGAAAAAAAGAAAAAGTGAGAGAAGGGAGGGGAAAAATAAAATAAGAAAATTGAAAAAAGCGGTGTTAATGTATTGTTCTTAGTTATGAGTTCATATTTATTTAGCTAGTCCTCACTTCTTCAGTTTTACGCTTTTCATCATTTTGTATAACTCTTGAATTAAACTTTTTTTTTAACAAGGGGTTAGGATGAAGCTCTGTGTTAGAAAGCACACTTGGCATGTTTAAGGCCCCGAGTTCAATCCCCAGAACTCCCACCCCCCAAAAAAGTTTTCTAAAATAATGTAATTGGGGTTGGGAATGTGGATTTGTGCATGCATGAAGCCCTGGGCTCAATTTCTCAAGCACCACATAAACAGAAAAACCCAGAAATGGTGCTGTGGCTCAAGTGGTAGAGTGCTGACCTTGAACAAAAAGCAGCCCAGGAACAGTGCTGAGGCCCCGAGTTCCAACCTCAGGCTGGCAAAAAATAGAATAAAATGCAACCAACCAGTATAATGAAGGCTACTCAGTAGTAATAGCATTAAAAATCCTGTATTTCCCTTCAATGCTTCAGAAGACCCCTTTTCATCAGATTCAGAAAGATCTCTCTGCCATTGTTCAGGTCATATTTGTTCTAAATGATGGATTATTTGACAAGGTGTCACAATGCAGACTTCGAATGGTAAAAGTGTAGTCTTTCCACTTGAATGCGAGCTTGGTTTACCAAGAGGCAGAACCTTTCTCATATCAGTTCAGTGTAAACTGTGCAGTTTCATAGGCCACACTATTAGGTCCAACGTAGCAGAATTATTTGATCCATTTTCTCTAACAGAAACATTCATCATGCAGGCAGCTGCCATTCAGAAATATAAATGGCTCATATCTTGGGGAAGCATTTTCTTTCCCTGGGAACACTTCCTGTGGGAATTTCCCAGTTTTTTCATCTCCATATGCTCCCTAGTGAGGCATTCTCTGTTTACCTGCCTGGCTGCCTGGTCTTGTTTTGCCTCTGCATTCCCCACTCCTCTTAGCCTTCTTAGCATCTTGCTTCTTGCTTGGCTGTTCCCAGAGTTCTGAGATTCATTGCTGTCCTGTGCTTCCAGGCATATACCTTGATTTAAGTAATCCTCTTTTCGTATCTACTTTGCATAGCTTCTGGGTTCGATTACTCTTGTCTGGCAAGAGAGCTATCCAGCTTATTTCTAGTAGGGGATGGAAAATGGACATTTCCACCAAATAACAGCAAAATATTAATAAGCGAGTGTCTGTCCTAAAAGAGCATTACATTCCTGATTCTGCACCAATCTAGGAAAATCCCAGGATTAATAATAAATGAATTAGAAGAATTTCTAATCCTATTAAAAACACTAATCTCATGAGAATGGAGAGAAACATTTGTGGAAAGTGTTAAGCTGCCTGGCTGTACTGCCCTGTGTCCTGGCTCTGTCAGGAAGGAGAGAGTGGGGAAGAGGTGTGTTTGTTTAGAACCTAGAATATTCCAGACAGTGGAAAAAGGAACCTCCCATGACTCGGTGAAGTTAGTCTTCACAGTAATTCCTGCTGGAAAAGTTGAAGGCTGGTAATTTTCTCTAGCCAGGAAATGGCTCAGTTAAAAGCAAAGACTTGAACTCAGGGCACTAAGAGTCCAAAGTTTGTCATAATCTTTCATTATAGCATTTTGGAGAGGTGGTTAGAAAGAGGTAGCTAGGCCAAAAGGCAAGGTACAGGTCAACTCAGAGGCCGGTTCCTGCTGTCTCGGGACCCAGCACTCACTCCTATACTGACTGTATGTCATATATTGGAGATGAGAAAGCAGCATATTATCCCTGACTGACTCCAGGAAGTCTTTGCTGCAACAATCAGAATGTGATGGCCTCTGCCCTCATACTAACTGATCTCGTGTTACATGAGCAGGGGCTGGCCCAAAGAGTGCAAGAGAATCTGAGGATCAATGGAACCATTCTCTATCCCTAATTGTCTCTTTATTGGAAATTCCACTATTATAAGAATCATTCCTCAGTGTCCTCTTTCCCTTTCCCAAATATCCTACTGAAACCCTTTACAAGATAACACTTGAAACACCTTATTCCTGCCACCCTGGTGGAGGCTCTGGGCAAAGCACACAGACCAGGTGCTTGGGAGAAGGCCTGCATTGTGAATGCTAGAGAAGTTCTTCTCGTTACATTACTTTCCGTCTTATGTTCAGGCCTATTTTTATTTTTTCCTTTTAGTACCAAAAACAAACAAAATAATAATAATGAGACACTGGAACAGAAGTCTAAACCTAGCCATAAAGTGAAGCAATATAAATTCAAATTATTGATTTTGCAGAACCAGGAGTTCAAGTACATTTGGACATTATTTAGTTAAAAAATTAGAGGGCCGAGAGTTTGGCCTAGAGGTAGAGTGTGTGCCTAGCATGCACGAAGATGCTAATCCTCAGTATATATAGAAAAAACCGGAACTGGTGCTGTGGCTCAAGTGGCAGACCACTATCCTTGACAAAGCCCAAGGACAGTGGTTGGGCCCTGAGTTCAAACCCCAGGACCAGCAGCAAAGAAATTAGAATTGTTTTTTTTATGAAAGCATTGTGAAACTTCAAAGATTTCTATACAGTCTACACAGTCTTCACTGGGATCTGATTTCCTTAATTTTACCCCTCACTGCTGAAGTCCTTTTCTGTTCTAAGATCCCCTCCAGAATCCCACATTTCACTTAGTTGTCATGTCTCTGTAGAGCCCTCTGGACTGGGACAGAATTTCAGACGTCCCTCGTTTGAGATGACCTTGAGGAGGCCTGGTGAGGTCATAGTAGAATGTTTTCCCACATGGACTTCTCAGTAATTTTTCTCAGGGTTAGACAGGGGTTATGGGTTTTTGGAAAGGTGACTGCACAGGTGACGTGCTTTTTCTCATCACATCATACCAAGTGTTCATAACTGATCACTGCTGGCCTAACATTGCTTTTTTTTTTTAAAGAAAATAAATTATGGGAGAAGTCAATCAAAGCCAGAACTGGACCTGTATATTTTCTAAAACAATTGAACTGGCACAAAATCAGATTACCAAAGAACTTTAAAGCAAATGCTATTTTATTTAATCCAAATCCCTGAATGTAAGATTTTATGCAAGCTCCTTTACAGAAAACATTTGGAGTTCTTTAGAGAAAAACAGTCTTAAATATAGAAAAAAGATGCCACATATGAAACATTTTACTGAACTGAGAGCAAGCGAGTGTTCAGTCATACATCAGCTGCGGAACCCCGCTTGTTCAACCTACAGGTCTAACGTTCCCAGAAGACAATATTAGCAATGAAGCAGACGTTCACATTTCCTGCCTTCCCTGAATTTATAACATTTCCAAATGGCTGGCTGCTCCTAGCAGCCTGTACCATTCATTACCTTGTAGGGAAAGCACTGGCAGAATCACTTCTCATTTGTTGCATAAGAACATCATCTTCATTTCAGTGATTTAACCCTGATTAAATTTAGCTGCCAGCCTTTAAAAGTTCTCTGAAAAGCATTCCAAAGGAAAAGGCATACCAGCAGGTTTCTCTGCCCTCCTTTCCCTCCTACCTTCTTGCAAGCTCCTTTCCAAGCACCTGGGCCACACGTCAATGGGAAAGCAGTCCTTTGGCAGGCGATGTCTGATTTGAACGAATCTTCCCCATTTTCAAACCCTACTGAGGAAGGAAGAGTGGAGGAGAGGGAGGCTCTCCACAATTGCCAGCCATTTTTTTTTCACCATTCTAGCTTAAATTGCTTTCTTTATTTTCTTGCTTCTCAGGTAAATGTAGCCTGTGGATTCTTTTATTATTATTTTTAGGCTTAAATTGGGAGCAAGGAGGGGGAAGTTAGGTTCTTTCCAACTTTGCTTTTTTTTGGCTAAACTATCTTGTATTTTTCCTGTATTTTAGCTCTCCCATCTCCAACCATTACACTGAGCACTCAAGGTTAAATTATAGGACTCTGTGTGTGTGTGTGTGTGTGTGTGTGTGTGTGTGTGTGTGTGTGTGTGTGTGTTCCACTGCTCTTCTACCATTACAGTGACAGCAGGTTAAGGAAATAAGAACAGATACAGTTGTGTGGCCACTTTTCCCTGGGGAGCGTGGAACAGGTTCATCTGGGGTGGGGTGGGGGGCACACATGGTTCCACAGAACTTTGTGCACACCTCTTTGGACTGGTACTTTTAGTCACTCGCAAGGGTCTCACCGATGCAAATTCTTTGTTATTGTCTCCATGGCCTGCTCTCTGGGTGCTCACTAACTGGAAAACTAAGTAGAACAAGTGAATGGCCTAAAAATGGTTTTCTGAATCTTTGAAGTAGGTGATGGGGAGGGACCAGTGCCTTTCACTTGCCCAGCATCCTGAAAAAAGAGTAGGCGGCAGTGTATTGTGATTAGGTCTAAATGTCCCGGGCTTCAGTGCACAGTCACCCACTGCTTTGATCTTCATTATGCTAGTCCGTATACAGCTGGATAAATAACTTTAGTCCAAGCACAGCTTTCCTGAAATATTGGTCAGAATAAATAAATGAATAAATGTAATATCTTATGTTTCCAGAAGCATAGGGCTTCAGAACAGGGCTAATCTTATGGTAACAACGAGTGCTAAACCTTTTCATTGAGACAAGGAATTTTTTGTGGGCAAGTTCAGATTTGGGAAGGAGAGGAAATTTTCTTGGAGCTAAGAATGTTTCCTTTAAACACATTGGTTGTTAGTGTTTGGTGTGGTTTATCGAGTTATTGAAAAAAAAAAGAAAAAAGAAAAGAATATCCATTAAAACAATAAAAGTAATGAAACCTGAACTATCACCATCAGCATATTATCACAGCTAACTTCCTGCTTATGAATTTTTGAAAGATGGCTCCCCTGAAAGCTTGAGACAAATTGACTATTATGAAACAGATAATCGCTCTCCAACTTTGCTTGTATCAGAAGACTCAGGTGGAATGCTGGCTGACTCCTACCATTTTCATTTCCTTAGAAATGTCTGCTGCTACTGACTAAATAATTTCACCACTGGGTTTGAGAGTACAAGTCTGTCAAGATTCCATTCCCCATAACATGGATAGCCCCTACTTTATGCTCTCAGAAGCTATTTCTTTGTAAATTTATAGGCAAATATCAAAAGACCCATCCTAGCATCTCTCTAGCTGGAAGAGATAACATAAAAACAAGATTTATTCCAATGCCGGAATATGCCTTAACATAGTTTTATCTGATAGGTCCTGTGTGCTTTTGTGTCTAAAACAGAGATGAACTAAAGTCTAACTCCAGTTAAAATGCTGACCAGGAAAGAGAATTTTCAGTTAGCTATCCCTTGTTTCAAACCATCACTATGTACTTATGGGAAACTTAGGTAACGTTTAGGATTTTCAGTTTCCCCATTTGTAAAATGGATATAATAATAGCACCTTACTGGAAATGAAAAGTTAAAGAATGATATTATATAATATTTAGCATATAGCCTGGTTTATGACAAGTGTTAGATAAATGCTAGCTTTCATTAATAGAGACCAGATTTACTATTAAAAAAAGGTTAATTTACCAGTAGTTTCCATCCTGTTATCACAAAATGGATAAATTTTATAAGGCTGACTTAAGCAAATGGGGCTTAGAAGAATAGGATTCTTATGACCAGAGAGGATGGTATTTGAAACATGACATTTGTCTTCCTACGTCTAATATGGTTGAAGCAAAATAACCATTATCTAATCTATGCTATGTTCTCACTCTGAACTATTTCCCATGGACTTCCATGCTAAGGAACAAATGTTACTGGAAATATGGTTCTTTTCTGAATGGTCTCTGAGTCAGGACCAAAAAGGAGGGAATACAGCAGTTTTACAAATGCTGGCACCAAATTACGGGGGTACATACTTAGTGAGGTGTGTACCTGCTGGGGGGGGGGAATATTCTGTTTCCCAATCTAAATATAATGGCTCACTCCACTCAAATCCACAGTATCAGAGCCCTTCTGCCTGATGGAAAAGATGGAGATAAGTTGGATAGAAGGGAGAGATGAGGGTTGTGGGTTTGACTGAGAAGGGGGGAGAGCTGGCTTCTAGTCACCTAGCAAGTCAGATGAGCTTCTGTTTTCTCATTTGTAAGTCAGAATTATAGCTGCTCTGGACTTTTTACAGGGGTCAAATAAAGTTCTGTGCAAGAAGGGGTTCTACACATTCATAGAACATTCCACATATGCAAATTACTTCATAAAATGGCCCAAATGAGAAGAGCAAAGAAATACTAAAGCTAGTCCATAAAACAAATGCTTTCCTGAAAGACATTACTTCTTTGAACTTGTTTGAAATCAAGTTTCCTTCTCTGCAGTGTGTGTCTAACTAATTATTTTGCACAAGTAATCTTTTTCACTATGAAAACACAGCCATCAGAATCCCCTACCGATTTGATTGTGGGCCAAGCAGATCTGTAAGCATCATGTATGCTCTGTCTCTTTCCTCTGAAACAGAAGCTTCTCAAAGGAAAGGATATTATATGCCTAATTTACCAGGACATAGTGCCTAGCCTTTAATAGCTACTCAATAAATGTTGGTTGAAGAAAACAATATACAGTTCATTTCACTATCAGAATGCCAAAGTGACATTGCCAGCAAAAACAAGAGAACGGGGAAATTCAAACAGAGGACAGCAGTATCTCCCATGCTTTTCTTCCTTCCTGTTATTGTTGCGCCCTAAGTTCTATGGAAGAAAGCTAAGTATTGGTTGCCTTTCATGCTGAAAAGTTATGAAAATAAAGTCCAAAGATGATGACATTCTAGGGGTACAAACCATGGCGACATTGGGCTGGAGTTGTTCATAAAGTAAAATACAGTCTGACTCTTTCTTTGGTTGCTATTACAAAGAAACAGTGGTTGGAGTTGTCTTGAAGACTGCTGCCCAAATGAAGAAATGGAGGTTCCTGATGGAAGGTTGAGGTTGAAAATGTTCCCACAGAGTGATCTATTTTTTTAATGCCTGTTAATCTAACTTCAATGGCTACTCTTCCATCATGAGCTCTTAAGTAAGTAGATACTATACAACTTGTGTCTTCCCCTTATTAGATGATAGAAACTTACCCCCATCCACCAATCCATGGAACCTGTTGGAACTGCATTGGCAGAACTAGTAAATCTAATCATTAGACCCCAACTGACCCTGGAAAACTGGCTCTAGGGCTCCATTACTTCCTCAGATTTGTGTGGCTCCCACTCTGTAAAGAGATGCCATAAAGCCAGCGTGCAGGGAAAGGGAAAAATTGAGCTTGCTGCCTTAGTAAATGTTTGACCGAAATGACTCCTCCCTCACTCCCCAGACTTTGACCTTTAGCCTTGCATGTTGGAGCCTGAAGCATGTGAGAGGTTATTTTAGTTGGAATGCTGGGATGTGGGTAACAGAAGCTGACTCCGGATATGTTAAGCAAACAAACAAATGTATTGGAAAGATCTCGAGGTGCTCACTGAACACTGGAGCAACTGAACAGGCTGCGTGGAATCCAAGTTGGAGAACTATGAATGTAGTCCTGTTTCCAATCATTTTCAGTCTCCGTGTCATTTAAATGCCTTTTGGCATTGGAATTCCAGGTTAAGAGAATCTGCTAGGCATAGCTTTGGTCAGATATGCAGCATCTCTTTGTCTAGGATGGGGAGAAGAACTTGAACTGATAGCGGTTTTCCCTATAGAAGAAAAGCAGCTCTGTGATACAAAAGCAAGTCTCTCTTTCTCCAACCTGTTGTGGTTTGGTGGCTTCCCTCTGTCAAGGGATGACATGACTCAGTGCTAAGAGAAGTATGGAGGTGGACAATTCTATACTTACCTCACCATCTTTCACTTCAACTTCATACCTTCTCTTTCTTCTGAATTGTGAAACAGCATGCTTAGGGATTTCCACAGCGGGCTAGCACTGCTCACTCTCTCCAGGAATGCTCAGGGACATGTCTGTGAGGCTTACAACTTTGGAGAAGAGGAATCATAGGTACAAGGAGTGATTAAGAGGCAAGAGGAGCTATGCTGGTTTCAGTTTTCCCCAAAACAACATGTTCTCTTGTTTTACTTTGAAATGAATTTAAATTCTACTTCTTCTGCAGCACTTTCAATTTCTCTCATTTGCTTTGCCTGCTGTGGTTTTTAGAAAATGTTTGAATTTATTTCTCCCTTCAACTCTTTTCGTTACAGTCTCCACAACTTTGATAGGTTTTACATAGTTTGTCGAAAGCCAACAACTGATGATGGTTCTTGTAGCAGCAGCCCGATCCGTTCATTCTGCTTTAGAATGTCTCAGTTCAAATTAAGTAGTCGAGCGTACAACTTCCTGTCATGTCTCTTTCACAGTAAGCCACCAGTACAGAACTGAGCAGAACTCACTGGACACCTGTCACATGCAGAGCATTATGACACGCAGTTTTGCTTTATGTAATGTCATTAACACTTCTAGTATCTTCCATGGGCATCAAGTGAAACCCAAGATCTAGAGAGGCTAAAAAAAAACCCAAAAACCAAAAAACCCCACCCAAGCTAACAAAGTTAATAAAGTGGACTCCTATTAGAACTCACATCTATCTGATTTCAAAACACATTCTGTTACACGGAGTCAGAGAAGATAAGAACTACAAGTACTCCAGGAATGTGTGGGTGTGGTAGCTCATAAAGAGGAAAGTGATGCTGGAGAAGACAGAGGATCAGGGGCCAAAACCAAAGGCTTGTCTTGTGCCCTTAGCCAGAGGGTGAGTGATCAGTGTGAATGATGCTCCTCAGCTCTGTGGTGGGAAGCCCCTGGTCAGGAGGAAAGGTCACCTAAGGCTGGGGATTGGGAGCTATGATGCCGTTCTGAGAGCTCGTGGACTGGCCTAAATGAAGCTCTTTATTCGCTGGCTCCACAACCAGTATTTATTGTCTGTGTCTGAGTATAGGGAGAGACATTCAGAGATGTGCAAGGTATCCTCCAGTGAAGTCATACGAAGTTCTTGCTTCAAGGACTTCAATGTCTGTTGAGTAAGGGAGATAAATGCATAGTTTGGAATAAACAAGATCAAATTCTCTCTCCCTCTCTCCCTCTCCCCCCTCTCTCTTTCCTCTCTCTCTCTCTCTCTCTCTCTCTCTCTCTCTCTCTCTCTCTCTCTCTCTTTCTCTCTCTCTCTCTCTCTCTCCCTCTCTCTCCCTCTCTCTGTTCCTTCTGTAGTCAATGTATCGTAGCCATATGCTGATCTCAACCATCAGCCATGCTGCCTTTATTTCTGCTGGAATGTCTGGAGATAACCATCTCAGTGTGCTAAACACTTCAAACTGGGACAATGGTCACTCCATAAAATGACAGAAAAGGTTAGAAAAATGGAGAAATGGTAGAATATTATTTGTTTGGAGGCTGGGTACTTATGATACTGCCAAATGGCTCCTAGACCTGTCCCATCTCCTGCCACCAGTTTCCATCCATGTCTACATCATCTAATCTAGGCTGATAGCTGATAGAAGTATTCCCAAGAATTTCCATTTGCTTTAACAATGGAAAGCTGTAAAAACAATCCAGTTGGTGAGCTACAGTTAAGACTGAAAAGTAAAGACATGAGTTGGGGTGCCAGAGGTTATTGCAGTAACCCGGGAAAATGCTGGCTGGAGAGTTAGAGAATGGAGGAAGGAACCCAGAATCTGAAAAGACAGCCCTGGACTGTGTTAGTGAATACAGGATGTAGCAAGCCAGAAACACAGAAAACTAAAAGGAATTGTTTTTTCAGTGAAAGCAAATAGGGCAGCTCCCCTGACCTCCTTTCCGTGGCTCTTGGAAGGTGAGTTCTGACTTGGCCTTGGTTTGGGCAGTATCTGCTTACTTGCTAAGGCATCTCCTTCCACCTCCACCCTCCCAACCCTGTGACATGCACATCACTTCCTCCTTTAAAAAATAGCTCCATTATCTAGGAAACTTGGCAAGGACCCCCTACATTACTCTTTTCATCTTCTCTCCTAAGGCCCAGGGGTACATGTTCAAGTAGATTCTTGGACACAATCCTGGATAGCAAATAGCACTCCAGCATCAACAAGCACACTCTAGTGATGAGTGAGTGTCACAGGATACTTCCTACATTTCTGTTCCCATTGACGTGATCACTTGTGTGCCCATAGCCCACGCAGTTCACACAGCCCTGACACACCTTCTCTATAGACACTCAAGGTGCTCTGTGCTCTCAGGTCTGCGGCTGGTGAGTAAAGGTATTCAAGGACTTGTGGTCATGTGGAAAGAATTTCAGCAGTGCTCGGGCATACAGAACTGTACTTCTACACTGTTTCCCCTTCAAAAGAAGCTCATGGGATGGGAGCTACTCATATGGGTAGCCTCTATATGTCAGCTTCTATGTGTCAATCCTTACACTTATCCTTACACCATGTCTTTTGAACCAGGAAATGCAATAACACCCAGAACCATAACCTCTTATCCGAAAGAAAACCATCCAATGGTGAAGTTGTACAAGTCAGTAAATAAGCATCTGTAAGAACTAGCAACTACACCCTCTGTAGGAAGCTCCTAAACCCTGGATTCGAGGAACTCGGTTTTGAGATGGAAATTTTGAGATACAAAAGATGATTTTAGCAATCCGGTAAGGATCTTCCTCTAGTTTGTCATATTAGAAGATGGCTTCGAAACTGGGTACTTAAAACCAGACTCAGAAACCTAACAAAGATATTAGTGATACTTAGACTACCACTTGGGTGATACTTGGAATATTTGGGGGTAATCTTTTGAAAGATAAAAGCAGAGTATTACTGTGTTCCAGTAACTTCTGGAATCCTGATGTTTTCAAAATGAAGTTATTAGGTAAGTACATTGACCAGAAAAACAACCACCATGCTCTGCGCATTCAAAGTGTAAAGAAATCATGATGGATGTCAATAACAAAAATGTCTCACCTACAATTTGAACTCTCTGACTACTTTTGCTTGATGATTGGAACATTGTGTTGGTTACAGCTTGTTTGCCTGTGTTTCATTTCAAATAAAAATTCTCCCATTTCTGTACCAATGAAGTACACTTGATAGAAATACCTCAAAGTCAAATTATACAGCTTCATCAGTTTTATGAATTTTAAATTTAAGGAAACAAGAATTAGGATATTTTCAATGATGAAAAGGACTCCATTAAGCTGCCATAATGTCAAAAGTTCCTGACTATGCTAACACTTATGTAATTGTTCTGGAAACCCCACGCACCGGAATAGACCTACAACAAGACATGACTCACTGAATATTTCTATGCTCATGCTCTGTCGCAAACGCACTCCAGTTGGGATTTATTTTTTTTTCCAAAGACAAAATATGGTATATCAAACCAAAAAGTTCTTTCCTGTGATTTTTGTGAAAAGTTCTGTTGCCTCACCAGGAGCATTAGAAGATGCTGCTGTCTTCATTCATAAGGCAGCCAGATGGGCGAGTGCTGAAACAGGTTGGAACTTTGCAATTCTTCCTGAAAAATAACAAACACAGCGGACATGTGGGTTCTCAAATTTCCAACTGGTCTGCATTTCCTCATGACTTTCTTCCCAAGTTTGTTTAACACACACACACACACACACACACACACACACACACACACACAAAGAGAGAAAAAAAAAATAGTCATAGCTGGTAGCATGTGACTGGTGTCCTGATCTCCTGATCAGTGCTGAGGAAAATGAAAGCTGCCATGAAATACTGCATGTGGATGGCATGCCTACAACAGGAGAGTCATTGAACATGCTTTCTAATGGCTTTTACTGATGCCAGATGCATATGGCATCCTGATATCTTTTATTCTTCGATGCACCTATTGGCTATAATGTTCATTTTTCATTAGCAGTATTCAGAAGGAAGCTCAGGAATCCCATCAGTGGTGAGCCAGACCCGATTTGGGCAAGGTAGTCCCACACAAAGCCGAAGCCAATCTAGCTGGGAATGTGTTTCTGAGGAGTATCTGGGGGGCACTTCCGCCATTTGGTTGTCATCAGAAACTTGCAACCAAAGCCACTGTCTTTGACCTGCAGAAGGATGGAGAGGAGGCATCTGGAAAACAATAGGTAGCCCCAACTGGAGTCCCACAGAGAAGCCCAAGGATCAGCAGGGCCAGAGGCTCCAGGGAGAACTAATGAAAAAGAGGCAACACTCAAGTCCTGGAGAAACTCAGAGATAAAATATAGAAGGAACCCAAATGCAGATTGGGCATAACAGCACTCAGGTGAAATGCCATCGACTCAGGTTACTTGGGAGGCAGAGGATTAAAGTGCAATGACCCGCACAGGCGTAAGTGTGAAACCAAGTCAGATTCAAGGGTTCATTTCTGTAACAGCAGTTATTCAGGAGGCAGAGACCAGGAAGATCTCATGGCTGTAATCCCAGTTACTCAAGAGGTAGATAGGCTTAATGCTAGCCTAGACAAAATGCTAGTGAATCTCTCATCTCACCCAATAAAAGCTGTCATGGTGGTACATGCCTATGGTCCCATGGGTATGGTAATCAGTCCACATCTGGCCTCAAGGAAAAACAAACCAAAACAAACAACAACAACACAATCCATATGGCCCCAACTAAAAAGCAACTAATGCAAAAAAAAAGGGTGGGGAGGGAGGGCTGTAGTAACACTCAAGGAAAGCAAAATGCTTGCTTAGTAAATGTGAGACCCTGAGTTCAAACCCCAGTACTGCCAAAAGCAAACAAACAAAACCCCTGTTACAGAATTGGGACACAAGGTGAAACCTGTGACAGAAATCAAGTGGAAATCTCACAGCTGGCAGTGAAGCAGGAATGCAGAATTGAAACTGGGGACCGGATGACCTGATACTGAGTGAGGAGAGCTGCTTAGGTTTCCTGGGGTTGGGCAGGCACCTGTGACAGGACTCAATTGCAGATGGGTCTCTGTCATTCCAACCAGAGATTGAGCTGGAGAAGATGCCAAATAGAAAGGCCAAATACCACCCACAGTAAAATCCTTCTGTTTCACCCTCCCCACTTCATCCATATTTTGCAAGCTAGTTTTCTTACCTGGATTTCTCCAGCCCCAATTTTGGATCACATCTAAAAAGCACCTCTTGCCAGGCCCCAGTGACTCACAGGAGGCCTGCAATCCTAACTACTCAGGAAGCTGAGATCTAAGGCTCACAGTTTGAACTCAGCCTGGAAAGTAAAGTCTGTGAGACTCTTATCTCCAATTAATCAACAAGAAACTGGAAATGGAGGTGTAGACATGAGCTCATGGTCAGTACCCAGGTCCAGGTAATAGAGCTCTAGTCTTGAGTAAAGAAGCTAAGGGACAGTCCTCGGACCCTGAGTTCAAGCTGCGGCACACACACACACACACACACACACACACACACACACACACACACACACACGACATCCCAGTTTCCTTACTTTCAATAGTACTTTATACAGATCTCTTTGATACTTAATGTGAGCTTTAAATTTCTGTTCATACGGCCTTGACATCTTTTGATTCTAATATAGCACCAGCATGGAATGTAATATCCAGAATGGTTCATGATGAATAAATGAGTAAAGTAATGGAAAGGACAAATATTTATTAAATGAAAAATAATCCTCTTTTGCAAATCCATGTATTAAATGAAAACCTGTTAACCAATTAACAGGCTAGTCAATACCATAAATTGAATTGAAATGCCAAATCACAATATGGATGTATTACTGATTGTTCTGAGCTCTGTGCTCAGTCCTTTGGATAGAGTATCCTGTCAACTACACAGCAACCCAAGTGCTGTTCTAATACCCATTTACAGATGACAGAAGGGGGTCCTGAAGAACTTGGTCTGTTCTGGGATCTATCCATATGTTCTATTCAGTGATAGGATCCCTCACTTACTTGGCCTTCCCTCATCACAGGGAAATGGTCCCTGTTGGTGGGAAGTTAGGGGTTATCAGGCTCTGCTCGTGTCTGTCTCCCATCCTTCTCCCATGACGTGACAGTATGTCCCATGCAGACATATGAACAGGTCCCCACATTTGTCTTTCCTCCTGCCATCCTTGAACACACCTGAAGCTCCTCATCTCCTTCACCCTGTTAACCTTAAAGGATGGAACATGGCACATATAGAAACAAACTTATAAGAGTTTGAAAAAAAAAGAAAAATGAAAGCAGAGGGGAAGGAAGGAAGGGAGGAAGGGAACGATAGAAGGAAAGATAAAAGGAGAGAAAGGGAGGGGAAGAAAAGGGAGGGGAGAGAGGAGATAAAGAAATTTGTTATCTGCCTTATTTCAAGGTGCACTGAAATCCCCAGAGGTTTAGCAATTGTCTAGTGTTTCAGAAACTGGAAATAGAGCTGAGTGTGAACTGAGACGCATAGCTCCAATTTGATGCCAAGCACGGCATCGTGGTGTATTCCTACTTTCCCCACATTGCCCATGGCCAACAATTCGTTTTGGTGTTGGGGGACAGGATCTCTGTTTAGGGTTTTCTTACAGGGTCAGTTGGATATTTATATCATTCACTGGCCATATAAAACTATCCATACAGGAAGAGGGTATTGGGCAGGCGACAAAAAGCATCTATGTCTATTCTGTCATATACCAAATGAGATGAAAGACACTATGGAGTCCTGTAAGCAGTCATTTTTGTGTGGCAGTCCTTTGGGTCTGCTTTTTTGGAAAAAAAAATCTCACAAAGGCTGTATTCATTGGTACAAAACATTGGGTAACACAGCAACAGAAACCATCCAGGATGGTGAGTGAGAGGGGCAGCAGCTACACTGGGAAATCCAGACTCCCTTGATCCATTCTTCGCTCCCTATTTGCTCTTTAGCAACTTGTGTGCTCATCCTTTACGTGCCGCTGGTATGGGTGAGCTGTTTATGGATGCTAACCTGTTGAGATAATGCTCGGCTAGGCAACACGAGGCGCCCCCCCCCCCCCCCCCCCCGTCTATCTCCCTCACTGTTTGCTTTGCAAAATTCCACACCATTTAATCGGCTCTACCTCATCCTAATAACTCCAGATTCCACTTTTCTTAATGACTTCGCCCTCCTCAAAATGCCTACACAGTTATCTTTGAAGAAGGCCAAAAAGCATAGATGAATCATTTGCAGGAAATGGGGGGGGGGAGTAGAGAGCTGTGTGGTTGGAACCGCAGATGGCTGAGCGTGTGGGCTCATAGCTGTCTGTTGTTCCTTCCACCACCGTGTGGAGACGAGTCCTCTGGAAGTGTGTATTCATTCCAGGGTGGGGGCCACATCCGCTCCACTCTCAGGTACTAACACGTACATCCACACCAGTTCAGATTCTTCACAGGCATTTCAAAATCCCAGGCACCAGGCCCATAATAGACTACTTATTCTCTCCTTGACATTTTGACAGTAGACCTTCTAAAGAAAAAGGGATAAACTTCTCAGTCAATGGCCACAGTATTTCTCCTGGAGGATGAGGATATGAAAGCTCTCGTGGGCCAAAGTGCAGGCTCTCTAGATTCATAAAGGGCTGGCAGGTACTTAGAGAAAAGGTAGGGGAGAGCCTGCATTCAGGTAAAAAATATGTCATAAAGGAACACAAAAATACTTCCTGGGAATGGAAAGGACATAAAGATAGTGGTGTTCTACAGGGCTAGAGCAAAGGATCCTCCCTAAACTTAGCTTCTTGATGAATGTGTGCAGGCAACACTACCTGTGATCATTTCACCCGAGTAACTGAAAACTAGGTTTCTGGCATCTAACACATCAAGGTTGAAACATTATACCTTTTTCAAGTTTTGTATCCAGCCCTTTTCTTAGTTCCTTTTAACTTTCCAAGTATCATCTGGATGTGTAGGCTAGGAAAAAGTATTTTGTTATTTTATTTTCACATAGCAAAGTTGATTTTATTGACACCTTCTTCGGCACATGTTTCTTCCTGCTTCCATTACCACCAGCTGCCTTTCAAATCTATACCAAAGCACTCAAAGATACCGGGGACTGTCTGTCAGGTTTTCCTTAGGGCAGTGGGTGTTTTGGTAAAAAATCTACAGCTAGAAACTGAGATACATGCCTTAGCACAAATTATGACATATGATTTGGAAAGGAAGCATTGTGGTAAAGAACATTTTTTCTTAATGAATACCTCTTTGAAAATTACCATTAGTAATAGACATCATCTAATTAAGAGTAAACTCAGTCCAGAAATCTATGTGATGTATCATTAAAATATACTTCAGTCAATCATAAACCTTGTTAAGAATTTAAGTTTCATCCCCATACCATTATGAGTTAGTGACTTTTTCTCTGAAAAGCATTCATATTAATCTCTACAAAAGCATTACTTCTTCGATTTAAAAATACTTTAACCTATTCCTCATAATGTTAACACATGACTAAACCAGACTGAGTTTTGTGCTTTCAAAATGTCTTTGCTCTACCTGACACCCCAACCCCTACCATGTCTCAGTATATTTGAAAGAGACCAGAGGCATATAATCTGCCTTCCTCAGGAAAAAGCGGGCTTGGGTAAGAACACATCTTACCTGCTATATCAGGAGCATTGGTGACTTAAGAACCCAAGTCCAGCTTGATGAGTCTCACATACTTTATGTTCTAGGGGTGCCTTCCTCCCTCCTTTTTCAGGCAGTTCAGTGAGATACAGAATCTAGCTCGCTTTTCCATCCTCTCCCTTTGATGGGGTAATAATTCAAAAGTGCAGAGGAGTTAAACTATGGATCAAAGAACTGGAAGACAAGAAGACAAATGCCTTTCTCTTCCTCTACTGCTCCTTCTCACTAGAGATTCTTCCCTCCAATGGATGGTCAGGTTGACTTTCTGGACCTAGCAACTAGCTGTGTTTCTGGAGTTTGATAAGTTCCTTAATGCAGCACCTTATAGTTACATTTCTTCCTTCTCTGCCTCAACTATCCCATGCTCACTTTTATAGCCATGGGATTTCATTTCCCAGCAGAGCCTTAGCAAGCTATCTAGTCATCTTTTCCTCAAGTTTTGTTTTCCAGGGAAATAGACTAAGACCACATACACACACACACACACACACACACACACACACACACACACACACACACACACACATTTCAATTTGGTATTTTACCTGCAGTCTTTTTCCTCCATAACACACATAAAGAACTACCATTCTAACTAAGGTTAACTAAAGTTGCTTCAGGGAATTCTCTCTGTTAAAGATGTGATCTCTGAATCTCTTCTTTCTTGGGAGTTTAATCTCATCGGGATAAAATTGGATACTGGCTTAGAATGCAGTATGTGTAAGATCCTGTGGGTTCAGGTCCCAGCACCAAAACAAAAGTTAAAATGAAATATAATTGTATGTTGTAGTTATTTTCTTGGATTGGTTGTTTCTGCCCAGTAAGGCTTGCTAGCTTTTCCTATATACAGACTACTTTCTGCAGGAATTTACAAAGCATCTTATCATCTGCCTTGCTACTGTGGTTTTCTTGCACCCTGCCACCCATTTTATAATCAGTGAATTTTAGATAGGGATCAAGATAAAGCTATTCAAACTAATATTCAAAAGTCTTCTGATTCAGGATACCCTATTTTGTGTAATATATGTATCTGTTAACTCATCAGCTGAGGAATATTAGCTGCCAAGAAAAAGAGAATATTTCCAAGTTGTAAACAGATACTTTTAAACCGTCGCAGACATAGAAAGGAGCAACAGGAATTTTTTTTTTCATTCTTCTCTTAATGGACAAGATAATTTTTTTTTCTTCTTTGTCAGTTGTGGGACTTGAATTCTGGGCCTGGCTCAAGGCAACTGCCCTACCCCTTAGGCCACAGCACCATTTCTGATTTTCTGATGGTTAATTGGAGATAAGAGTCTCATGGACTTTAGTGTCGGGCTGGCTTTGAACCTCAATCCTTAGATCTCCCTCCTGAGTAACTAGGATTACAGGTGTGAGCCACCACTCCCAGGTGATAGGGCTTTGATAATATTTTCTTATGAAAGGAAATGAGAGCGAAAAAAGGCTTTCAAAATTTAGTAATATCACTCCCACTCACCTTTTTTTTTCTCATACAAAAGGCAGGAACTCTAATACTAGAGACAATTTAAAGCCAAGAGTCAGTGGCTCACACTTATAAATCCTAGCTCCTCAGGAGGCTGAGGTCTGAGGATTGTGGTTCAAAGCCAGCCAGGGCAGGAAAGTCAATGAGACTCTTATTTCCAACCAACTGGAAATAACGCTATGGCTCAAGTAGTAGAACACTAGCCTTGAGCTGAAGAGCTGAGCAGTAGTGCCAAGCCCAGAGTTCAAGCCCCATGACAGACAAAAAAAAAGTTTACATAGTCTCTGACTAAAACAAAGAATTTACAACAAACATCTCTGCTTGTGTTAAAATAAAACCCAGGGCTTTCTGGCTCTGTGGGCCTAAGGAGTGAGGACAGGTTTTGGTAGAACTAGAGACTGAGTATGGGGCTGGAGTGGAGCTTAGTGGTATAGTACTTGCATAACATGCATGCTGGGCTCTATCTCTGGCATCACAAAACTAAACACTTATTCAAAGAATGCTTGAAGAGAATCCAGTTTTGTCATTTTTTTTATTTGGTTGGCTGTTTCTGTGAGACACAAATGTTGATTGATGGTATTCAAGTTCATTGATTATAATGAGTTTATGTTATGATTGAAAGATAAGGTTAAACAATATTAAAAGCTCATTAAAAATAGCTAATAGGAAAGTAAATTAAAACAATCTTTAAACATAAAAAATGCTCAAGTGACTTTTTAAATTAAAAAAATTGTTATTATAAAGGTGATGTACAGAAGAGTTTAAGTTACGTAAGTCAGCTAAAGAGTATATTTCCTGGCCGGGAGTTTCGCCTAGTGGTTAAAGTGCTTGCCTAGCATGCATGAAGACCCGGGTTCGATTCCTCGGTACCACATACATAGAAAAAAGCCGGAAGTGGTGCTGAGGCTCCAGTGGTAGAGCTCTAGCCTTGAGAAAGTCCAAGGACAGTGCTCAGGCCCTGAGCTCAAGTCCAGGACTGGCAAAAAAAAAAAAAAAAAAAAAAAAAGAGTATATTTCCTTTTGAACAATGGCACTCTTCTCCCCTCTCTCTCACCCCCAGTTTTCATTTCATATCCCCACTCACAAGTTGTATAGTTCCTTTTCAATGTGTGTCTAGTGAGTATCACTGCTGCATTTATTCACCCTCAAGGCAATAGTGGGTTGCCAAGAGAGATCAATATTCTTCCAGCAGATCGGCCCTGAGTCAACTAAGATATAGAGAAATAGATTACTAATAGGAATGCAAGTTACTGCTGTCTGTGAAAAGAGCACTGAAGTGATACTGATCAGAGCTATACACTCACTTTACTCAAACAATTCCACATTAAGAAGTTACATATTGATGTACCCACACACAATATGCATTCCTATGTAAAAATCCTATTGCAGCCATTGCTTACAATAGCAAAAGGCATTATGATTAAATGAATAAATTATGTTATACTTTATTACTTGGGAGGTTGAGGCAGGTTTACATGAGTTTCACGTAAACCTGGGCTTCATAGCAAGATTGTTGTACAAAGAAAGTAGAGAAGACCTTTATCTAATTTGAGGGAAAACTATATTCTGTAGTTTCAAATCTCACAGCAGTAGCATACATACTCTTATTTTTTAAAGATTAAGTCAGAAACTTGAATGATCAAATAGCAGAACAAATTAATTTGTGAACAAATATTCTCCATCACTTTTGTTTTCTTAACAGTTCTTTCTTGTCAGCACAGCTATGTTTCTAGCTGTTTTCCTTGAGCTTTCTGCAGTAGAGGAATCTAACCAGTAACACAGAAGAATGCCATGCAAAGGCAGGCTGGGATTTGTGATTTCCAAATGAGAACCAAGTTGTATAATGGTTAAAAGGCCTTCTTCTATATTTGTGGGTCCCCTGATTGCTTTGCAACAAATTGCACAACAGAAAGTTTTCCAAGAAATACACGATAACAGGAAACACATGAATCAGAACAATTTTCTGCATGAAAGCAAATATTTCCATTTGAAAGAACTAATCATTCATTGCTTACGTAACTGTGCTAAGAAAGGAGAATATATTGTCTTCTATGTATGTATTCGTGATATGTCACCTCATTATATATCTCCCTGTATCCAGTTATTTTTCATACATAAAATGAAGCAATTTGGAGTTTGTCACTGTAAAATCAAATCAGCTCTCCTGGGATGTCTGATAATGTCATTCGTCAAATACAGACATGCTTTTGGGTCTTGAACAGGGTTATTGCTTTGATATAGAACTAGGTGCTACCTTCCTAAGTTACCTATTAGATCAAAGTTCTACCTGGCTCTATTGGCTTCTCTCCTCTTATTTTTCTCTCCTCCCCTCTCATTTTGTACTGGGGGTTAAATCCAGAACCTTGCATATATGAAGTAATCACTCCACCACATGAGTTATGCCCTTAGCTTTTTTGTTTTATTTTTTTATTAAAAAATTTATTAACGTTGATTTTTACATCATATTTTAAATGGCAAGTTTAACAAACAAGTGTTCAAGGAGGGAATCTCTATTTACAATCACTGGGACTTAGTATTTAGAACTTAATCAAAATTAGGCTAAGGGGTTGTGTGTCATAGAAACATATTAATTTATGAAGTAAAACATTATGTCTATAGAGTCATAGGTTTTTATGTCTATATAGTTATGTTTATATTTCCATTACCATGTCCATAGCTTTGGGTATGCAGTTATTAAGTCCTCGCTCTTGTACTCTTTGGATTTAATAGCCACATATTAAGGATACCATGCACCTTTTGTTCCCTAGGTCTTGACTTGTCTCACTCAACATGATTTGCTCTAGATTCATCCACATCCCTGCGAATGCCATTATTTTGTTTTATTTTTGAGACAAGATCTCCTGTATATTTTGCCAAAGCTGACCTCCACTTTTGATCCTCCTGCTCCTGTCTCAGAAGTAGCTGGGATTACAGGTGTGTGCTATCATACTTGGCTCTTGCCTGTTTATTTCTTCAGGATCCTGTACACATGTGATGTATTTTTTTAATTTCTTACAGTGTTTGTGTGCCGGTTCAGCCTATCTTTTGAGGATGGGTTTTTTTTAATGTAATGTTTTTTATTAAGGGGTTTCAATTCAACATGTGTGTTTATGAGTGGAATGCATCTGGATCAATTTTACTTCTTCTACCATTCTCCTGGTGCCATCTCTCCCAGTCTCAGTCATCCCCTTGGGTTAACCTGACTCCATTTTTACATGCACATACTGAGTATATAATCATGTGCCCATTCCCCTCTCTGCTTGTCTGCCTCCTCTCTCAGACAAAACATGTTTCAGCTTCGTGGCATTCATTTTGTTGGCCTGTTGGCTGGAAGGAAAGAATCCCCTTGTCGTCCAGGGGAGTAGAATGGACTCCTAGTTATAGGAATGGGCATGGCAGTATAGGGAAAAGGAACAGCCATGTGCCCTTTGTCACATGGACAGACTACAAGCTTCCCTGGTCAAAGTACAAACGTGAACATAATACGCCCAATTCTTCACTTGGATGAGCAGTGAACTTTTCCTCATCCCTTCATATTCAGCAATAGGAATGAGTAGTGCCTCTTACACAGTTGTTCATAATGAAAACTAATGGGAAAACTGGACTTCCTTTACAAAACCTTGCACTGGAGAAGTGTTTGCAAGCACATTGCAATGGCACTTTCATCCAAGAGGTAATGACATCTTGTGTTGGAAATGCCACTTCCTAGGTAAGGGACTACTTGGCATTTCTGCAAAAGCTCTTTCCAAAGAGTTCTTCTGATGCTTTGACTCAATCTTTAGTTTTTGTGTAGGTTTGAAAATTTTATAATAAACCCTTAGGGGGAGAAAGGCAGTTTCCTATCCTCAAGAGGAATTATTGCAACTGGCATTTAGAATAACATTTTTCCTCTTTCCTGGCTCCAATTACAAACATCTCTCAGTACCTCTCTGCATGAGGTAAGATAAGTATTTTGTCATCTTCTATTAATAGGGAAGGATTCTGAGTCACCGAAGGGGTAAGGGAATTTTCTAGTCTTAGAAATCAGCTGAAAAGCTAGCAAGTTGATTAATTTTTTATTTCCAGAAAAAGACAATTGTGTTGGAATAACTTTGCATATCTGGACAACTGCATTGTCTTCCTAATGGGCTTTCTTAACCCAGTTTCTCACCTCCAGTATATTTACTTTTATTTTTCTTCATATATTTTCATTGTAATTAATAGAAGGGTTACATTATATTCACCAGATAGAAGGTGCATTACTTCACAAACATTGATACCCTTTTCACGGTCCCCATTTCCCTCCCACCACCCTCACCCTCGTCTTGTTTCCCCCCTTCCCTATCCCATTTCAAATAACCAAATACACATATATACAATATATTAGATAACCAGGTGAAATACTGTAACAGTATGAGATAACCGAGGGACAGCAAAAGAGAGGAGAGATCACATAGTAGTTAAGGATAACAATCACTCATTATATGGCTTTTGTTTCTATATCCTGGAGGTCCTTTCATTTAGCATCATACTATATGGCCTTGTGTATGTAGATTTTGTTCTATTGTAAATCTCTGCTAGGAGAGCCCAAGGTTTCTACTGATTATGACAAATGAGGGAAACCATTGAGCCTATGTTCCTTTGAGTCTGGCTTACTTCACTTAATACAATTTTTTCTAAGTCTTTCCATTTCCTTACAAATGGGGTGATGTCGTTCTGACAGCAGCATAGAATTCCATTGTGTACAAATACCACATCTTGTTGATCCACTCATCAACTGAGGGGCACCTGGGTTGGTTCCATATCTTTGCTATGGTAAATAGTACTGCAGTGAACATCATTGTACTAGTGGATTTAGTATGTCCTTGTTTCTGGACAATTGCCAAGTAGTGGAATTGCTGGGTCATAGGGGAGCTCTATGTTTAGTCTTTTGAGAAACTGCTATACTGCTTTCCATAGTGGTTGAATGAGTTTACACTCCCACCAACAGTGTAGTAGTGATTTCCTCCTGGCCACATCCCCTCCAGCATCTGTTGTTATTAGATTTCTTGATCCTGGCCATTCTAACTGGAGTGAGGTGAAATCTTAGAGTTGTTTTGATTTGCATTTCTTTTATGGTCATAGATGTGGAGCATTTCTTCATGTGTCTATAGGCCATTCTTATTTCTTTTTCAGAGAAGACTTAAAGTCTTTGGCCCATCTTTCAGTGGGATGGTTGTTTCTTTGGAGATTGGTTTTGGAGTGATTCAATTTTTTGAGCTGTTGATATATTTTAGATATGAGGCCTTTGTCTGTTGTATGGTTAGTGAAGATCTTCTCCCACTCTGCAGGATTTCTAGTTAATTTGGTAGCTATGTCCTTTGCCATACAGAAGCTCTGCAGTTTAATGCAGTCCCACTTATCCAGCCTTTCTCTGATTTGTTGTGATTCTTGGTCCTTATTAAGAAAGTTTCGACCTGTGCCAAGGAGGCCTAGTGTATCTCCTGTTCCTTCCTGTAAAGTTTTCAGTGTGTCAGCTTTTACCTCCAGGTCTTTGATCCATTTGGAGTTAATTCTAGTGCAGGGTGACAAAGAAGGATCCAGCTTTAGTTTTCTGCAGGTGCTTAACCAGTTCTGCCAGCACCACTTGTTGAAGAGGCTGTGTTTCTTCCATTCTATTTTTTTGGCTCCCTTATCAAATATTAGGTGGCCATATGTCTGTGGGTTAATATCTGGGTCCTCAAATCTCTTCCATTGGTCTTCAGGCCTGTTCTTGTGCCAGTACCAAGCTGTTTTGGTCACTGTAGCTCTATAATAGAGTCTAAAGTTTGGTATTGAAATTCCTTCTGTGCTGTTCTTTCTGCCAAGAATCTATTTACTCTGTCTTACCAGAATTATATTCTGATGCCATATTACATCCCTATATGAGTATCTTTCATGACTTCTCTCTGCCTTAAAACAAAATCCCATCCTCCTTAGCATGGCAAACAAAGCCCATTTCCAAGTCTCTAAATTATCTTTCCTGTGTCCATTCTTTACCTTCCATACAGCCTAACTGTACTATTTCAATAGTCAGGCATGTCCAGCCCCCACACCTTGGTACTTCCTCCTGTCTCTTGTCTGGGTGCCTTTTGGCCCCCCAGTCCCTTGTTGTTATGGTTTGAATAGTGATTGTTCTCCAAGGCTGCATGTTAGAGAGGCTTGGTAACCAACTGATGGCAATATCAGGAGACAGCAGAATCTTTAGAAGCTGGGATCTAGTTGGAGGAAATTAGGTAATTGAATCTGTACTGTGAGAGGAACACTGGAATCCTGGACTCTTTCTATTTCTTTTTGCTTCTTGGCTACCATGATGAAAACAGCTTCCTGTACCATGTGCTTTTCTCCTTGATATTCTCTCACTACAGGCCAAAAAGCAAGAAAGCCAGCTGACCATGGGCTGAAACCCCTGACTAAAGCCCAAATGAATTTTCCTACTTCATCCTTTTGTTGTGTGTGCCTGTACTGAAGCTTGAACTCCCAGCCTGAAGACTGTCCCTGAGCTCTTTTGCTCAAAGCTAACACTCTATGACCTAAGCAACAGCTCCACTTCTGGCTTTTTTGATGGTTAACTGGAGATAAGAACCTCCTGGATGAGCACAGGAGTTTGGCCTAGTGGTAGAGTGCTTGCCTAGCATGCACGAAGACCCAGGTTTGAATCCTTGATACCACATACATAGAAAAAAGCCAGAAATGTTGCTGAGACTCAAGTGGTGGAGTTCTGCCCTTGGGAAAGTCCAAGGACAGTGCTCAGGCCCTGATCTCAAGCCCAGGACAGCAAAAATAAAAAATAAATAAAAGAACCTCCTGGACTTTCCTGCCTGGACTGGCTTCAAATTGTGATCCTCAGAGCTCAGCCTTCTGATTAGCTAGTGGCATGAGCCACTAGCTGAATATTTCCTTCTTTAAGCTGATTTTTCTCAGTTATAGTACTATGTCATAGCGATTGAAAGCTAACTCACAAAATGTCAGGATGGGAAAGAGAGATTACAGATTCTTCTCATCAGAATCAGTGGTCCCTCAATGGATCAAGAATATATACACAATGGAATTTCACTCATTCTTCAGGAAGAAATGGTATTGTATCATTTGCAAAGAAATGTATGGGCCTGGAAAATAATTATGCAAGTGAGGTAAATAAGGCCCAGAGAGACAAAGATCACCTGTTTTCTTTCCTCTGTGGAAGCTAGTGATAATTTATAGATGTACAAGTAATCAGAGTGGGGTCGTTTGTGAGTGTACATCAGTGTGTTAGCCAAAACATGGCATTAGCAAGGGAGATCTCAAGCAGTGTAGAAAACCAACTCACAGTCCAACAAAATGAATATCAGGAGACTGGTACTTGAAAGGTGAGAAAAGGAGTCAAGGAAGGGGGTAGACAAATAAGGAAATGGCTGAGGAGGGAAGATATTCAATGCATGTCCTATGAAATTAAGAAAATTGAGGAGAGGGGTTGGGTTGAAAGGAATGGGGTTAGCTGGCCTGTAATCCTAGCTACTCAGGAGGCTGAGATTTGAGGATCAAGGTTCAGAGCCAGCCGGGGCACAAAAGGACTTGAGACTAGAAAATGGGAAGTGGGGCTTGGCTCAAGAGCTCAGGGACAGTGCCCAGGCTGAGTTCAAGCCCTATGACCCATAAAATAAGAAAGAAAGAAAAGAAAGGGATGGGGATAATATCATTCATCCGTCCATCCATCCACAAGATGCATTGTATTCAATATGGATTTGTTGAATGATAATTTCTTTGTACAGCTATTGAATGACAACAAAAATATAATTTAAAAAAAAATCAGCAGTCTCAAACTCTGATGGTACAGGTCCTCGATGTAAGCTACGCTCTACATAGTACTCTACCTCTCTTGCTATAAAAGTAAATGACATACTGTTGGGGGCTGAGTAACACCATTCTAATAACTTTCTGCTGAGACCTGCAGTAGGGGTAAACAAGTGGACCTCTTTATCCTGCCCACCTGTTGTGCTGATAGGCTCCCGCACCCAATATAAGGAGGAGAGAGAGAGAGAGAGAGAGAGAGAGAGAGAGAGAGAGAGAGAGAGAGAGAGAGAGAGAGAGAGAGAGAGAGAGAGAGACAGAGAGAGAGACAGAGAGAGAGACAGAGAGAGAGAGACAGAGACAGACAGAGAGAGAGAGAGACAGAGAGAGAGAGAGACAGAGAGAGGAGAGAGAGACAGAGAGAGGAGAGAGAGACAGAGAAACAGAGAGAGAGAGACAGACAGAGAGAGAGACAGACAGAGAGACAGACAGAGAGAGAGAGAGAGAGACAGAGAGAGACAGAGACAGAGAGAGAGAGAGACAGAGAGAGACAGAGACAGAGAGAGAGAGAGAGAGAGAGACAGAGAGAGACAGAGACAGAGAGAGAGAGAGACAGAGAGAGAGAGAGAGTTTCTGTTTGTGCTCCGGAGAAGCAAGGCTGAGTGCGGGAGGACAATGGGCCCTCTCCTCTCGCGGCTTGGACTGGTTGGGGTGTGCTTTTCCCCATCCCTCCTCAAGAGGGACTGGGGATGAAGGACCCCGACAACATACTAAATTTATCTAGACCCTCCTCCCCGCCAAAAAATCCTATGTAGGTAGCTATATAGAAAATAGCCCTTTTCTCTGCCCTCAATAAATAGCAGTTTGTGCAAAGAACCCTGCTGAAGCTAATGCAGTGATGTTTCCAAATCAAAACCAACAGCTTTTGTTTCAAGGAGGACATGATCTTGGCTCCTGGGCCGCAGGCTGCATTCTGACATAGGCAGTTGGGCTTCCTGCCTCCTTAAATTTTGATTATTTAAGATCTTTGGATCATGTCATCCCTCCTGGACCTATTATGTATTGTAAGGCCATCCATTTTAGCAACAGGAATAATTTCTCTAACCTCCTTTATGCTCATTTCAAAAAAAATCTTCATTCACATTAAAATGTCACAGCTAACCATCCATGTTTAAAACATTAGAGTACCACAGTAGCTATACTGAATTACTGTGAAAACAGATTACCATGTAGACAACAAGAAAACAGAGAAGGGCAGGGGGAGGGGGAGGGAAATGGGGACAAAGACATGAGGAAGGGTATCAATGTAGGTGAAGTAATGTACCTTCTATCTGGTGAATATAATGTAACCCTTCTATCAATTACAATAAAAATATATGAAAAAAAAGAAAGCAGAGAAATTCCATCAGAAGCCCTTTCCCCTGGTAAACTAGCAAGATAGGTTTTGCAAGACCTAGCAGTGATTTTAGACTTGGGAAGTTTAGATGCAAAATCTAAAAACTTTTGGTGGGTAGAGATGAGTTTACATCAAAGGATGCATACTTATCAGAAATTTAATGACAGTATTATTTGAATTATACATATTAGACATGCATATATATGCATATCATGTACAGGCATTATATATATGTACATGTTCTTAATACATTGCTAGAATGATATCATTTGTATAGTAAAAATGACAGTGGAAACTGTGCTGAGCAGGTAGACTTCTTACTCTGGACTGGGCATCTTTTCACAATGTGTTTCTAGCGCAGACTTCCTCACCCAGAATGGAAGATTCCTTCTACTCATGAGACAATAGCTCTAATATCAAATTCTGAACTCCCCGCCTCCATCTTCAAAGCTCCTGAAAAGTAAGGCATGAAGTCAGGGAGAGGAAAGAAATTCCCACAGAATGTGATTTCTTATATGCAAAGACTCTGAAAATCAACAAGTGCTCTCATGGGAGACACAAGCCCAAAAGACAACAGACAGGAGTCTCAGGCCAGTAGATTTCCAGTTCCCCTTGGGTAGAATCTGCTGTCTACAGGAGAAATGGGGGCCAAAGGCAGCAGCCACTGGGTCAAGTCCTAGATTGGTGGGAAATCTTTGAGGGGTGCCACTGGTACCTCTGTGTCCTAATGTACACAGGTTTCTTAGCATAGTGAGAAACTTTGATTTCTGGACTGCTTAGCTCAGCAACCAAGAGAGGTAGTGATGAAGCAATTGAGTCTTGATATTCTTTAAATCTCCTCTGTAATTTTGTATGGCTTGTTTGTCTGAACAAAGCTAAATGCACACTATAGTGGTTTTCTTTATAGAATCTACTCTTTCTAGCAAGATCAATCAACATTTACTAAGAGGGTAGCCAGTAAAAGCAGACAATGAATTGTACTGTCTTCAGATTAATCCTACACACTGACAAATAAAATTCACTGATTGTGGTAGATTACTGGGGTCAATTTCCCATCTTACAGATGAGGAAAGTGAGGTACAGAGAGATTAGCTGATTTTCCTCACACAGCTTGAAACAGCCAGCCTCAGATTAGATCCTGCATTGGTCTGACTCCAGGAACCCTGGTTGGACAAGTAAGGTAAAATTTAACAACCTCCGTGACTGCTGCCATTATATAACAGGTTGAATTCATAACAGCCTGCAGAATGGCATGCTTTAGTGCCACTCTGATTAGGTAGGATGCCCTGGGAACTAAAGAGGCTTAAAGAGACAGACAGAAGAGCAAATCAGAGCTTAAAAACCTAACATTTGAGCCCAGGGTTTCCCACTTAAAATAATGCAGTAATAGTATAGCTGCGGTGCAGGGTGAGCATGTCACACTTAATTCATACAAACTTGGTACAGAATAAACTATAACCATACTCTTGTTATGTTCATCATACAGCAAGAGGTAATTTTTATAATGAAGCAAATGGCTTCAAGTAATATTAGTTAGACTGGATTCTCAGGGCTCTTGAGGCTCTACCAAAATCCTCTTGGGAGACTTGATGAGTAAAATTTGAGAAACTAAGTTAAAAAGCCCTCTTTGTTTTAGAAGAATCACTTTCCACTGAGTGCTGATGCAAAAATTGAGTAGGAGGAAATAGTATCCAATTAGAAAAATAACCAATTCTCTTATACACCAGCAGTATATAGTCTCACACCTGAGCCAATGAATATAAGAACACATGAAGAGAAGGAAAGTCACCAGAGGAAATTTGGCCTAGCAAGAAGAATGAGGAAAACACGCAGCTCATATATGTATCACACATAGTATGTGACCAGGAGGTTCCTTGCCTTTGTGGAAGGAAGTAGAAGCCATATTTTGCCACTAAAACCTGTACCCGGAACTTCAGAAATACTACAATGGGATGCAAGGTGCAGTAGCATCTTTGCCAGATTATTTTTATTTGTTTGTTTGTTTGTTTTGCCAGTCCTGGGCTTAAGCTCAGGGCCTTAGCACTGTCCTTGGATTTTTCTCAAGGCTAGAGCTCTACCACTTGAGCCTTAGCACCACTTCCAGCTTTTTCTAAGTATGTGGTACCGAGGAATTGAACCCCGGTCTTCGTTCATGCTAGGCAAGCACTCTACCACTAGGCCAAACTCCAGGCCCCTTTGCCTGATTTTTTTTAAAAAGGGAAAAGGCAAATAGGCTTAGTGGAACTGCAGAATTATCAGTCTCCTGGTGATTTATTTATTTTTACAGACTTCTTTATTTCCTATTTTGTGAGAACAGAAGATAAAAGAATCAATGAATGTTTTCCTAATGGGAGCAATGGAATTGAAACAGCTGACCTGAGAAATTGACATTACCTTTCAATGCATTTCCTTGCTACAGACTATCCAGCTTCAACAAGCATACTGTAGACCAAGTTTCAATGAGATCCCAAATGTAAATCAATGAGCAGGGCATCATGTGATAGAAAATGGAAATGACAACCACATTACTTCTAAAAGCACAGTCAAGTCGGCTAACGTCTGCCTTTCAGCATGCTTAGTTTATATTTTCACTTCAGTCCATCATTCTGACAGGGTGCAGTGTCATTCTGCTTATAAGAAAGCTGGGACATGCTTGCCGTCCCATGTGCCAGTGGGAGGATGGTCACTTCTTTCCTACACTTTCTTTTTCTGCCTTTATGCTCACCCCCACATTGTTTAGAGAAATCATTAACCCAATCTCAACAAGGCCTACTAGCTTCTAAGTTCATGCACAGCAAGGTGACTGGAGAAGCGAGCTGATTACAAACCAGGATTGCTGTTCTCTGGTGGTGTCTGAACTGGAAGCTACTTGAAACCCTAGCTTTCTCTCTGTACAGCCTATTGTTGGTTCCTCAGGCTTCTTGGGTCAAGTTACTGCTGTTCAGATCTAGCTTCTTGCTATTTATTTGAGGCAGGAAACCTTAGGGTGAAATTTGTGCCACCCCATATATATATATATTTTATCTTAAATTGGATGATTTCAAATTGTATCTTTAGAATAGTTAAATTGGAGTTTGAGATATATCTATCTGTTCTACGAGTCACTGTCACTTCTGGAGTTTCCCTGGAAGCTCTAAGAGTAAAACCTTGAGTATATAAAGAGATTATATGTGGGGGCCGGGAGTTTGGCCTAGTGGTAGAGTGCTTGCCTAGCATGCATGAAGACTCGGGTTCGATTCCTTGGTACCCCACATACGTAGCAAAAAGCCAGAAGTGGTGCTGAGGCTCAAGTGGTAGAGTGCTAGCCTTGAGAAAGTCTAAGGACAGTGCTCAAGCCCTGAGCTCAAGCCCAGGACTGGCAAAAAAAAAAAAAAAAAAAAAGAGATTATTATATGTAAGCCAAATTTTGCAAAACACCTTCTCCTTATTCACTGAAAAATCTGTTTAACTATTTTCACATGATATGTTAATGTCATTATATTCAACAAGATTTACTTCAAGAAGATTAAAGGTCTTGCTAATTCACTTGGGTCTTGTAAATCCTAAGTGCCCTTAAACTCAGGAAACTTGGCAAATTTAGACTGGCCCAGAGAAAATTTATAACCAAAAAGACTAGCAACTTTTAAGAGATTTCCAGGGGATATTACAAGTGAATTCAACAGCAGGAGCTTGGTGCCTGTACACATAGGGAAATTAGCACTTCTCAAAGTCACCTCCATACTTACAAAAGATCTACACACACACACACGTGTGTGCACACACATGAGGTCTGTGAAAATAAGGATCCTAGGATCCTTAGCGCCTCAGAAAGCTTTACTTGAGAGCCTATCTAGGAGGGCCAGTAGAATATACTAGAGACAGGGCCACAGCATCAAGTTAGCTGTGTGCAGGAATTGAGCAGTATTTTTTGTGTCTGTTTATTATCTTTTGAACACCCACTTTGAGCCCTATACTTTTTAGAGTTATCAGTATGGCCTCTGAGAGACATAGATATTCCCATTTTTTATACCATGCTCCATTCTCTTTCTTGCTTTAATTTTTCTCCATAGCAGTACAGCTTTTAACAGAATCATTATTTTGTTTACTGACTTTCCTTCTATGAATGTAAGCTTCGGGAAGGCTAACTATTCTTTTCTGTGGCTTTCCTGTAATTTAGACTATAATTGCATGAATGAGGCCCAGACTTTCCCTATAACATAGTACTGGTGAGTGACCGGGTATGACTTAAACTGTGGCCCATGTGCTACTAGATAAATAACCATAGTTCAGAGGACAAGAATCTAGGGCACATTCTAAGCAAAGAAAAAAAAAAGCTTCCTTCAGTAAATGGTTGACTAATAAAGAACTGAGTGCAACTGAAAAGCAATGGTTTGTAAAAGGAGCAAGGGAAGAGGCCTCACCTCCTATGTCTGAGGTCTTAGGAAGCAACAGGGGAAATCTGAAGCTGGATAAAAGTCTGGTGGTCTAGTTTCAACATGAAGAGCTTTAAATCCTTCACGTTTTCTCAGGTGGTGACTATGTGGCGGTGACTGTTTTCCACAGCACTCTACCACCCTGGTAGTCAGTGACCCCTTATTTCTGCTGCTCTCTGTGAATGGAAATAATTTACACAGGGTTTCTAGAGGGGCCAACATCATGCATGTTAACATTCTTTCACTTTGGTACAGTTGAAGATGGAGATGTATGTAGCTGGGTCTACTCTGTTAACCTGGCTCTAGAATTTTGAGTGTGGCCTACCAGTGCCTCCTTTGATGGCTAAACTGGAATGGGTCTTATTGTTAGGATATTCCTGTCCAAAGGGTTTGATGTAAATGGCAGACCTCCAAGAGTGTCTTTGGGATGGAAAGATTGCTACTAATAGCCTCAGGCCTTTTTGAAAGTTCTCAGTGCAAATGATTAAAAAAAAAAAATACCAACAAGCTAATAGTACACCACCTCACCGTTTGGGCATTTTACTGTGCTTATTTTACACAGCAACCCTACAAAACTATTTTTTCTTTTTTAATATCAGCAAGAACTGTCGTTTCAAGCATTTCCCAAGTCATCCTTTTAGGGGACCTTTATGATGTTCTTTCTAGGCCCTTGATCAGAATCCGTTTAACAAAAGTTACTCCACCGCCCTAGTGTTCAAAAGCTGAGCAAAATTCCATGTTTTGATCTCCAGATTTGCCAAGCATTGTGCCAGTCCTGGGCACAAAAGCGAAATGACTGCAGAACACAGTTTAACTTCCTCTTCTCTTGGAGGTCCTGGGTTGGAAGATTTGCCTTTTTTGTTGTTGTTCCACTTTTGTTCCCTCCTCCCAGAGTCCCAAAGACTACCACGACTCGGGGTGGGAAAGTCTGTTAACAGATGGGGAAGGCTTTGGGGGCGTCAGTTCTAGCTTAAGCCTGCCCTTCCTCCCCCCAGTTGGAACTGGAAGCTATCCAGTGAAATATGGGCGTTTTGTTCCAAGGACCCGCACAAAAATAAAATTAAATAAAAGGCGCTGAGAGGCTACAAGCAACCCCCAGTTTCGTGGAACGTGTTTCTCCCTGCGCGGCCTGCCTGTCTGCCTGCCTGCAGCACAACTCCAAAATTGGCAAACCTGGGTCTAGAATCTGTTTTCTTTAAAAAATTTTTTTTTAATCCTACATATTTCAAGCAGGAAAAGAAGCGAGTGACTTAAATGCAAATTGCACCGGAGGCGGGACCGGGAGACCGGGCGTCGTGCTCGGAGACCCCAGGACCTCAGGCGCCCTGGCTTGTGCTCAGAGTGGGCGCCGTGCGCGGACGGCGACGATCCCCGCTTCCGCCTCCCGGGCAGCGACCGGACAAAGCCGCTGCCTCTTTTCCGCTGGGGCCGGTGGGGGGCGAGGGAGGGGAGGCCGGATCAGGACCCGCGCCTTCCGGCCGCAGCCCCACCGCCCGCCCGCCGGTGGCTCACAGGTGGTTTTCCGCTGGGGAGGAGCCGGCATCGACACTTTTATGTAACAATAGAGCTCGGCACGCCGGGAAAGCGCCTCCCCGCCGCCGCCGCCGCCGCGGCCCCCGCCCGGCCCCACCTCCATCCGGCTTCCAGGCCGCCCCGCCAGCTCCTCGGCGCCACGGGACCCAGCCGGACGCAGCTCGCCGGCCTGCAGCACCTTGCCAAGTTAACTCGCGGGCCACGCAGGCTAACACAGGCGTCCCTCCCTCCCCCCTCCGCCACTCTCCACCCTGTTTGTGGCCCACAGGTCGCACTCCTAGCCTGCCCACCTGCTTTGGGACTATCCACAAAGCTGCTTCCCAGGGTCGTGCAAGGAACGACCCCCCCCCCTCCGCGCCCTCTTCCCCGCGCGCCAGCGGCGGCTGGTGGCCCGGGACCACAGCGCGCACGCGCGTGTGGTGCAGTGGAAAGGGTCCAGCGCTGGACCGGCGAGTGAGGTTTGGATAGCAAGGGCTCCCCTCTGACCTGCTTCGTTTGTCTACAGTACCCAATCACCGAGCCAGCCTGATGAGTGTCCTCCCCTCCTTCCCTTTACCCCCAATGTGCAGGCCTTGCGGGGCGACTTTCCCCGGTCCTCCCAGCTGGTGAGGACTGTCAGAGGAGCATCTAGTCCAGGAAGCCTCCCCAGACTTGTTCCTGGCCCCAGAAGTCATTATGGAGAGCGACTGCCCCCAGGGAGCAGTGGGGGTGACTTAAGATCTCCGGAACAATGGCGCATCATTTCCCCACGCTGCCCAAGTGGAATTAAAAAAAAAAAAACACATCAAACGATCCAACGGCTCCCCCCCCCCCCACATTCTCTGTTTAAAAACCTATTGAGGAAAAGCAGAAAAAAATCTATCCCTACTTTTTTTTTTTTGCCTAAGCTGGCCTTGGTTTGGTTGCTTTTTCTAAGGTTGAAACAAAAAATCGTGGCTTGTGGCGGAAGATGTTGGATTCGCATTTAACACATCGTCGGGTCACTAAAGCTCAGGCAGCTCACCCAGCCCCAACACAGCTCCGGTTAAAAAGAACATCAGAGCAAACAGAGCAGTTCAAAAAAAAAAAAACACACACGAAACGCAGGCAAACAAATGCCACACACTGCCTAAAGGAGGGCGGGGGAGGGGAGAAGGCGAACTGGGTCCAAGTTGAATCTGAAGGGAATTAAAAAAAAAATGGGGAGTGGGGAGAGAAAGAACAAGTTTTCCTAAAGCTAGCAGGAGAACACGAGCGTCGCGGACCAGGGCTTTTGTGCATGCTAATTGCTCCGTCTGTGAGCAAAAGTTCCGACGCCAAGTGTGAACTCTCCACAGAAGGAAACAGGAGACACTGAAGTGCCCTGGTTTTTTTTTTGTGTGTGTGTGTGCCCTGCTCCTCCTCCTTCACCACCGCCACCACAGCCTCCTCTTTTCTTTCTCCTTCCTCCCCGCCGAGCCCGCTGTCGCAGCTTGTTTGCACTGGGGCTTATCCGGAGCGGAAATTCCTTTCCGTTTTTGTGAATGACAAACTCATTAACAATTCATCAACACAACCTGTTCCAGCCGGCCCGTCCCCAAGGCAACAGCCCCTTCCGCAGCGCGCTCATTGGCTGGCCGAGAGAATGTATCCATTGAGACGTTCGCTGTTTGTATCCATTGAGGAGCTGCCTCGCGCTTGGAGAGGGGCGGGGAAGCTGGCTGGGCTCGGGACTGAGATCCTGGGGACAAATCCAGGCTTGAATAAATCCGCGAAGACAGCGGGGTAGATTGGAGGTGCAGCCTCGGAGGGAGGGATTAAGAGCCGCTGGGGTTTTTGTGTTTTTTTTTTTCCCTTTCCCTTTCCTTTCCCCTCTCAGTGACCTAGAGTCCGAATTAATTGGATTTCATTCACCGGGGAGGCACAAAAACTGGGCAGCTTCATTGAGAGACATTCATTGACTCTGAGAGGGAACGGCTGCAGCCGGGTGCGCTTGCTTGCGGGAGGGGGGCCTCTGCCGGCTTCCCTTCGGCGTCTCGCCTTCTCCAACCGCTAGCCTCGGCTAGGGAAAGGCGAGGCGGGATTCCATCGCGGCTCGGCGAGGAGGAGAGCGGCGGCTTCGTGCGGGCAGCGCGCACCCAGCCTATGCCTGCCGGGAGAGGCGTCTGGTAAGGCAAAAGTCCGCCCCCCTCGTTCCCCCGCAGTCTCGACCCCCATGATAGAGACGCTCAGACCCGTGCCCTTCGCGTCGGAAATGGCGATCAGCAAGACCGTGGCGTGGCTCAACGAGCAACTGGAACTGGGGAACGAGCGGCTGCTGCTGATGGACTGCCGACCCCAGGAACTGTACGAGTCGTCGCACATCGAGTCGGCCATCAACGTTGCCATCCCGGGCATCATGCTGCGGCGCCTGCAGAAGGGGAACTTGCCGGTGCGCGCGCTCTTCACGCGCGGCGAGGACCGGGACCGCTTTACCAGGCGCTGCGGCACCGACACGGTGGTGCTGTACGATGAGAACAGCAGCGACTGGAACGAGAACACGAGCAGCGAGTCTGTGCTCGGGTTGCTGCTCAAGAAGCTCAAGGACGAGGGCTGCAGGGCGTTCTATCTGGAAGGTAGGCGCGCCGGGGGCAGGACGGCGAGGGCGCGGGGCTGGGGGCTTGGAAAAGATTTCTTTATTTACTTCTTTATGTTTTGCGGTGCCACTGGGGAGCAGCCAAGGGCTTCGTGGCCGGCGAGGTAGCCGGAGTTTTCCACTCGGGAGGATTGGGCCCACGTTAAGTGTCCTCTCGCGCCCAGCACCCCCGGGTTTTATCTCGAATCTTGGGTTATTCAAACCAGGAATAATCTCTTACCGTTCGGTTTCTTTTAATGGAACATTTGCAGAGTGAAAGGCATTGTGTGTAGGGATGGGGGAGGGCGGAGGGGTGCAGATTGGCAAACTTGCCCCCTCCAAATATTCGGAAAAAGAAGTTGCCATCTTGTGCATTTGCGGGATTTGAAGAGGATTTTTGTGAAGGGTTGGGTGTTCTCCCGGGGACGCGGCCCATTTGGTACATTTCCGAATGTGCACGTTCGATTGTATTTCTTTTTATTTGATTATGTCCAGGGGATCCGTGGGGAGGTTGAGGGGAACAGTGGTCGTGGTGGTGGTGTTGGGGGGCGGAGGGGCTGGGTTGTTTCCAGAGTCCAGCTGCGGTTCTCACAAGCTGTGAAAATTACTACGGCTTCTCGGGTTACAAGATTGCTTTTCTTGTTCTGGCAGGTGGCTTCAATAAGTTCCAAGCCGAGTTTGCTCTGCACTGCGAGACCAATCTAGACGGCTCATGTAGCAGTAGCTCGCCTCCACTACCCGTGTTGGGGCTCGGGGGCCTGCGAATCAGCTCCGACTCTTCCTCAGATATCGAGTCTGACCTTGACCGAGACCCCAATAGTGCAACGGACTCGGATGGCAGCCCGCTGTCCAACAGCCAGCCTTCCTTCCCGGTGGAGATCTTGCCCTTCCTGTACTTGGGTTGTGCCAAGGACTCCACCAACTTGGACGTGTTGGAAGAGTTTGGCATCAAGTACATCTTGAATGTTACCCCCAATTTGCCCAATCTCTTTGAGAACGCAGGAGAGTTCAAATACAAGCAAATTCCGATCTCGGATCACTGGAGCCAAAACTTGTCCCAGTTTTTCCCTGAGGCCATTTCTTTCATAGGTGAGACTTAACAGTCCTTGCTTTAGCTTTTAAATGCAAAATCTCTGACAGAACGCCTAGTCATTCGGTATTTCAATTGTGAATCTTTCGAGTAGCTTGCTAATTTGTTAAGACTGCGGGTCTCTAACGTGTCTTGGAAGGCTCCCTAAATTCAGGTGTGCCCTTTTTGCTAAGAAGGGGGAAAAGTCTTTTGATGTATCTGGAGGGGCCACAGGTGTATTTAAAGCATGGTTTGGGCTTCCTGCAAATGCAGTCATTTGAAAAGAGGGCAGGAGTTCACAAGCAGATTTTTTTTGTCGTCCAGTCCACTGGAGGTGGCCTTACAAATAGTAGTGAAGGCATTATAACTGCTTTATGATTTTTAAAGATCTAGAAGTTATTTTAGGACACCCACGTTCAGTTGTTGGAAAGCTTTACGAATGCTAAATGTTATCCAGTCCGTATGATAGCGTGATACTGGTAACAGAGACTGGGTAACCTGATCTCAGCAGGAAGAAGTGTGGGCTGGAAGCCTGAGAGAAGTGAATCTCCAGGCATTGTAGTGCATTCCCTATTACAAAGGAACTCATTTTCTGGCTATGTCGACATCCTGTTACTCCTAATGGGTTGTCCCCTGTGACTTCCCTTTCTCTTTTAAAATGCCTGAATACCTCCATTGTTAGCTGCACAACAGTTGGGGAATAATTTAATAGACCCTTGCAGTCTGCTTGTCTGTATAAAATGCATTCCCCGCCATATTGCAGGCTTTCTGGTATTCACAGGCTGAAGCAAAGAATGCACACATTAAGAAATTTTGTTGTTGGTAAAGCTCCATTTTCAGCAAAATATCTGAGCTATGTAATTGTGCCCAGTATTCGTGCGTATCCTATTTTTGATTCAGATGTTTAGTCTGACCATTCACAAAGAGTTTTTTCAGTCTAGTGAAATCTTGCTTCTCCTTTTTGTTTACAGATGAAGCCCGGGGCAAAAACTGCGGTGTCTTGGTGCATTGCTTGGCAGGCATCAGCCGCTCAGTCACAGTGACCGTGGCTTATCTTATGCAGAAGCTCAACCTGTCTATGAATGATGCTTATGACATTGTCAAGATGAAGAAATCCAACATCTCCCCTAACTTCAACTTCATGGGCCAGTTACTAGACTTCGAGAGGACCCTGGGACTCAGCAGCCCCTGTGATAACCGGGTGCCAGCGCAACAGCTCTATTTCACCACCCCTTCCAACCAGAATGTGTACCAGGTGGACTCCCTGCAGTCCACGTGAAAGGCACCACACCTGTCCTGGCTGGGAGTTTCCAATTCCTTCAGCAGCTTCTCTTGGCAGCACTAGCTGGGCTGCTTTCTTTGTGTGGCCCCAGGTGTCAAAATGTCACCAGCTGTCTGTATTAGACAGGGTTACCAAGAGTGGAATTGGTTATTTACAAAGAGATTTCCTCCATTCTCTATGGAAGAGCAGGGCTTGCTGCCTGGACACAAGACAATAGGTTTGCTCTGCACCCATGTGTACAGCCTACCCCATGCTGGGACTGGAATTCAGGACTTCCAGGTACATGGGATAGGACCAAATGGTAGGTAGGGTTAGGAGCATGTGTTCTTTAGGGCCTTGTCTGGCTCTTTCCTTTTGCATCTGGAATTAACTATATTGTCTTCAGTGAAGACTGATTCAACTTTGCATATAGTGGAGCCAAAGAGAGATTTCAGCTCTGTATTTGTGGTGGTATCAGTTTGGAAAGGAAAAACTGATACTCTTTTGATTACTGTAAATATTTGATCTTCAATCACTTGGCAGTATTTGTTTGGATTGTGGGTTGTTGTTTTTTTTTTTTCTTTGATGGGGTTAAAAGAAATCCAAAGGGAGAAAGAGCAGTATGCCACATCTTAAAACAAAAAGTGGAAGAAAAGGATTTGTTATTTTTCTCTTTTTTAATCCAAAGGGTCACTTGCAAGCATGCACAAATTATACCAGTTCTGAGGACATTTTTATGGACACTGTTATCACTTTGTTATGGTGCAGTCTAAAGTCTTTTCATATATATGAAGTCTGATCATTGTGATATTTTTTTCCTTAATGTAGCTTGACTATGCCTTACCTTTGTATATACTTTGAATTGTGTTGTCTCAATCAAAAGGGGTTATCTTGGAAAGACACCAAAATCATGGGCTTACTTTTTTTTTTTTTTTTTACTTCAGCTGTGCTAAACAGTATATTACCTCTGTACAAAAATTCTTCAGGGAGTGTCATCTCAAATGCAATAGTTTGGGTTGGTTCCTTTCCTTTTTAGAAAGAATTTGTATAAAACTGGAAGTGTGTGTGTGTGAGCATGGGTATCCATTTGATAGGTGGAATGCATCTGATTGTGGATAAGAGAGTTGCTCCAGATGTTCGTGGTGTAAAGTTTTGAGCTGGAATTTATTATAAGAATGTAAAACCTTAAATTATTAATAAATAACTATTTTGGCTATTAAGTGTGTATTTTCCTTCTTTTTTTTGTGGGTCATAGGGCTTGAACTGGGCCTGAGTACTGTCTCTGGCTCTTCAGCTCAAGGCTACCGCCCTCCCCTTGAGCCAAGCAAGCCCCACTTCCCATTTTCTAGAGGTTAATTGGAGATAAGAGTCTCAGGTCCTTTTGTGTTGGGGCTGGCTTTGAACCTTGATCCTCAGATCTCAACCTCCTGATTAGCTAGGATTACAGGCGTGAGCCACCATGCCCAGCTTGTACTATCTTTTAAAAAGAGCTCTTTATACCTACATGAGGAAGAACAATCCTGTATACACCCAATACTTGCTATGAATATAGGTGGGGCTTATTGTATTATGCCCATTCATAGAATATACTTTGCTGAGTTAGATTTGCACATTCATGAGTAGCTGTTTTTAAAACTGTGCCAGAATAACAAGGTGATAGCCCTTCACCTTCAAGATATTCAGTAAATGCCTGATAATCCAGGCAAGCAGTGAGAATGGTCATTTTTCCAGTTATGAACTGTTAGGACAATTGTGTACGCTCCTCAGGTGTTGGCATGACAAATCTGAATACCCTGTCCCTTTTCTACTCTTCTATCCATGCATGTGAGCTTTCCTATACATTGGTGTTGGAGATGACACATTTTACCATCTTGCTCTAGTGTGTTTTTGTGGTAAGTAGAGAATGCAGATTGGGAGGCCTTAATGAATCTCAGGTAGAGATTACTGTAATTTTCTTATAAACTTAAAGGCTTTTAACATCATGCCATTTCCTCTCGTGTCCTGAGTATAAAAGTCCCAAAAGATAAAAGTTGGGTGTATAGGACCGGTGATAGAACACAAAATTGGGGTTCTGGATATGAACTCATAATCTGAGGAGAAAAGTTTTCACCCAACTGGACAAACCGGGAAATAGCCATTTAACCATTTAGAGTACAATTTAGGAGGCAAGTCAATCACAGTATAGTGATTACATAAAATAATTTTTTTTAAGAGAAGCAAATTGAGTATAAAAGCAAGTTAATTGCAAATAAAAGCAAATTAGCTGCCAAAGAACCAAAATTAGTCTTGGTATTTGGGTTTCCCAAGTCAGCAGGAACACAGGAGAAGTGGGTTGCACTTCAACTTGGCTCCTGTTAATCCAGTTCTGAACAGTTTCCGCTTCTGGCATTCCCTAAACTGCCTGTTCAAAGTAGGGATTTGTAAGCAGCCTTAGCAATTTCCTGTCCAGCTGCAGCTCAAGTAGCTGGGTGCCTTTTCCCCCTTCTCTTTGATTACTTTTTTCATATTATATATATAATATATACATATATATGCACACTCATGGACTGTGGGTTTTTTTTTCTTCCCTCCTCAAACCTGCATACATTGAGTTCCTACTGGGCTGGCCAGAAACAGCTGGCCTCCCATCCAACTTCCTCTCCGAGCTCACTGTGGGTTGGTTGTTTGTCAGTCCACTTCTGAAATTAATAATGTTTTCTGGCCAAATGCCACAAGCCATTACCACGAAGGGGAAGTAACACATATGAATAGCAGGAAGCCAGGCAGGGTCACAGTGTGGAGAGAACATAATTGAGCCCGGCCATTCAGCAAGTGTCTCAGGGTGATTTGGAAGAAAGGGAACCTGAAGCATTTAAGCAACTCAAGCTGTGAAGCAAAAAAAAAAAAAAGTTTCCAATAAATTGGGAGCAAATGGTTTTTATCACCACCAGTCGTCTATAAAAAGTGTGCAAGAAGAGTATAGGGCTCCCATAAATGTTCCAAAAGTTGGGGGTTTCTCTCCCCTGTCTGCTGGTGTATTGTTTCAGAAGGCTGGTGAACACGGTGGAGGGGGGGTCCCCTCTGTTCCCACAAAAGGACTCATGTTAAGAGAGTGGGTGGTTTTTTTTTTTATGGTTCGTATTCTCTTTTCCTTCCTTCTCTGAAAGGCGGAAGGTTGTAACTTCCACAGCATGCTCCCCCTCCTCCCTCCCTCCTGGCCCAGCTTGCACCTCCCTTTTTCCTCCACCACACCAAGGCTCTTCTGGACTCCTTTGTGCTTGCGAGGAGCGCCTGAAGGTGATCATTTCGCATCTTGGAGTTGCCCTGGCTTCCTGAATGGTTACTAGGGCAACCTTTCCCAGCAGCTGCAACTCCACAGCGCACCCCCCCACCTGCTGTCCCCCATTAGTGGCTGCCTCAGGGAAAGCAGCTACCTTTCCTGCTTTTTTTTTTTTCAGGGGTGGGATTGATTGTGGGGGTGGCAGGGACTTGGAGAGAGGAGGTTATCTGCAGGTTTGTTGGGAACAGCAGCAGGAAACTTAGCAGCCTTGCATGCAGATAATGGTAGGAACTGGTCTTCCGGTTAAAACTAGAACAAGCAAGGGGTTATCTGGGGATAAAAATACCAACGCAGTGTTCAAAGGAATGAAAATGGAGATTTGCCCCTGACCTTGGGCTCAGAAGACCAGAGCTGTAACTCCTCTCATTAATGAAACCAGTAGCCCCGAGTTGGACATCCAGACTCTCCACTGACGTTTTTATCTGTCTTGCCCGTTGAATGAGGGCTTGTTTATCTTTCATTGTAGGGCCCTCTGGTAATTCCAGCCTTTTGGGTCATGGATTGGTGACACCGGATTAAGCGAAGAGTGAGTGAAACAATCTACATTCATTATGGGTACCAAATACTATACTTGGAGAATACGATCATCTCACTTAATGCTCCCATCAGCAGTGAGACTGGGCCTCTTATTATCTTTATATTCCAAAGAGGAAACTGGGGACAGAGGAGACTTTTTCCGCTGTGGGGGAAGGTGTATGTATCAGCAGTCTGCCGCTGGTGGGAACTGACCTGTGCACCATTGACTCTTTCTGTGGCTGCCTGCTGGTCAGCCTTGTGCTGGCGGGGAAGTGATGTCTTCCTTTGGCAGCTGAGAAAGTCAAGGAAGCAGAAGTTAACTGACCCAACAAATCAAACCTGAATCAGACAGCCCAGTGAAGAAAAGGCTTCCGCTTCTGTTCCTCAGCAGAGAGAGACAGAGAGACCGAGACAGAGACACAGAGAGAGAACAGAGAGCTGTTCATTCATCTGGAAACTTCTGTCCTTCCTTGCCACAGAGAAGTTGACCAGCTTATGGCTCATTAGCACATGCTCTACAAAGCTGGCTTCCCTTAGGATTTCTAAAGTAGCCACAGGCTTTAGGGCCTGCCCACAGCCTTGCTGATACTTCCTACTTTCAGGATTGTTCAAGGATCCTCATCACAATCACTCTTGAAGAAATTTAGGGAGGACCATCAGACCAGAAAAGAGGGAAGGGGGAGCGGGGGACAGGCAAGAAGAAAGAGTAGAGTTTGCAGAAAAACTAACCAGCTAATTAGAAACTCTTGGTGCTGGGACTGGGTAGAAGGTGGTGTCAACTGCAGGTCATGAACTACATGATGTAAGAAAAAGTCCTTGAAAAGTCTTTAGGAAAATCAGGCTGCAGACATGCAACTGCTTCATGGAGTTGGGATGACTGGGTGTAAATTCATATGATCCATTCCTCACAGAACTGCAACCACTTTCCACAAGATTCCCTGAGACTGGCACATTGCCTTTTCCTCGAGTCCTCCGCTGCTCATTTTGCAGTGGGCTCCTGAATGGAACCTGTTTTGGAGAATGAGTTGTCGGACTTCTTTTAAGTCCCAAATTGATTTCCTGAGAGAACTGAAGGGCAGAGAACAAAGTTCATGCAATTTCACCAATATTTACCCCAGGCCTTGATAATGTGTTGCACTTGGTTCTATGAAACAAGGTGAAAAGAAAGGACAACTCAAGGCTTTAACAGCTGCTTTCCTAGGTGGAAGGCATGGTTCTGTTTCTATATGTAACCACTTCATCTTTCTGCTACTGCCCCAAAGAGGGACCCTGAAGAGACTAATTTGTTTTGTGTGTTGTTCTATGCTTCTACTCTCCAACTAACAGCCTATACTTTACTCTGTAACCTTTATAAAGCAAAGCAAGAATGCAGTATGAACCAGGCACTTCCTTCCCTGTGGGAAATAACATTAGAAAAAGTGTGCCTATCCACAACCTGTGGCAACAGGGAATTTCTAACAACTATTATGCCAAAAATGAACTCTCAAAGGGAAATGTGATAATGACAGCGAATCTGAAAAGAAATTTATTTTTTCTTTGTTAGATTTTCCCCTTTTCTGCTTTTGGAGAAAGTCTTACATATGTATTGTTCTTATTACTATTGTTTGTGGTGCTGGCAACTGAACTCAGGGCCTTGTACGTACTAGTACATACTTGTACATACTAGTACATACTTGTACATACTGGTAGCTCAGCAGGTGGCTGGACCCTGAAAATTTGCATTTCTTCATGTTGTTTGAATTTCCTACAGTATGGTGTCTGGGTTCCATGCTAGGGGACAGAGTGTGGGGAGCAGAACTAAGAGGTCACTTCTCCTGAATCAAAGTTCAAGATGAAGGGACATAAAAATTTACTTTTCCATGGAGGAGGGACAATATTCTGAAAAGTAGGTACAGTGATGAGTTTTATCTCACTCATTTTTGGAAACTACAACCTGTTACATCTTACAGGGATGATATTTGAATGTCGCCTATAAGGGAAATAGTGGGCTTTCACTGTGTGAAATTAAACAACAATAAAAACCTTACCTATATCTGTCTTATGTTCTTACCTTGAAAACAAGATTATCAAGTGGTGTACTCATTCTCTTAATTTTACTCCCCTCCCCCACCCCCTCTGTCTTCAGCAGTAGAGTAAAGCCATCAACATATATTTTTTTAGATTGGCCCCCTAAGATGAAAATTATTTTGGAGAATATTGTATTGAGATTGATTCTTGACAGTAACTGGCTCAATGACTCTCTTTTCTGGGGAAAACTCCTTTCCATGAAATAGTATATACCTAGGCATACCTAAAGGTGCCTCATTTTCTGGTTTCAGTGACTCAAGGCCTTGGGATTGTCTGACTTACTTTCTTGGCTAGGGTTCTACCATTTAAGCCGCACCATGAACCTTGCTTTTTGCTGGTTATTTTTAGAGACAGAATCTCTCAGACTTTCTTGTCTAGGCTGATGCTGAACTGCAATCCTCTGGATTTTTGCATAAGTAGTAAGGATTTCAGGTAGTTAGTATTTCAGGCCTAAGCTGCCAGCACCAGGCTATTTCTATGTGACTCTGGCCTACCAGCACTCACATTTTGTTTTTCTAGGCTAAAGTGTTGTAAGGGTCTCCTTGGTTACTTTTCAAACCCTGGAGATCTTCTGTGATATTCTGTGAATGGCTTTTAGTTTCCTTATGATAGTTGCAAAGTTTAATGGTTGAAACTACATGAAGTATTTTTGGAACAGATGAATGATGGCGCCTCTGTGTGTGTGTGGGAGGGGGACGGGTGCGCATGCGCACGAGTGCGGATGCTCTTAAGATTATAGCTTCTGTTTTGTTTTTTAACATCCTTCCTGATGATGCTTGCTTTTGTGAGTTCCACAATACATCGGATGGACCTCTTCGGGAACGGGCTGCAATGATGCCATCATGCTTTTCCTGGATCACGTCGGCTACAGGAAGCCTTGGTCTCCAGACTGTGAGCCGAGTTCACTTCTGTGGCTGCTACTGTGTACTGACTCCACCTACCTGACTTCAGCCCCCTCAGCAACTCTGAGAGATCTTCCTTATGTATATTTTGGTCAAGTTGCTTTTTCCATTGCCAGAAAACATGGGTGCCCATGCCACTTTATCAGTGGTTAAATCACTTTTTGGAAAATGATAAGAGTATGTTGCAGTTGTTAATATATCCTCAGATAGAAGACCAATTACCCCTTTTCTCCACTGTCATAATATCCATCCATAATCCACAAAAGTAGTAGGACTTGGCTTAAAAAATAGCAAACAGAAAAAAACAATAGCAAGCATTGGACTGGGTGTGGTGGTACATGCTTGTAATCCCGGTTATGTGGGAGGCAGGAGATGAGAAGATTGTAGTTTGAAACCAGTCAGGCAAAAAATGTTACTGAGACCCTATTTCAAAATAGGAGCTGGCATGATAGTTCATTCTGATAATCCCCAGCTATGTGGGAGGTAGAAGTATAGGTAGAAAGGTTGTGAAGTATCACCTTTAAAAAATAAAAGAAAGAGCCAGGAGTTTGGCCTAGTGGTAGAGTGCTTGCCTAGAATGGATGAAGACCCGGGTTCGATTCCTCTGTACACGTACATAAAAAAAAGCTGGAAGTGGTGCTGAGGCTCAAATGGTAGAGCTCAAGCCTTGAGAAAGTCCAAGGACAGTGCTCAGGCCCTGAGCTCAAGCCCAGGACTGGCAAAATAAATAAATAAATAAATAAATTAATTAATTAATTAAAAAAAGATCCTCTGAGAGACTTTATCCCTTTCCTTCAATTGTAATAACATTGTTAATATTAATCTTCCTATAAGGAGAGAGCCACCAATATCTGTCAAAACTATATATATATACATATATATACACACACATACATGTAGTTACAGTTATAGTTGTATAGTTACAGTTATACTTGTTGCTGTTTTATTAGGGTTTTTTTTTTAGATGTTGAGACAAGGTAAGGTCTTGCTGTTTACTGTGGTCTGGTCTTGAACTCAAAATCCTCTTGCCCTAGATTCCTGAATGTTGGGATTACAGATGTACACCACCAGGTTTATTATGTTTAAGACCTTTATGCCTCCTTGACAAAGTTAAAACTCTGTGTGTGTTGTGGGGGCGGGGCAGGGTGCTTGGGCTCAAGCACAGAGCCTTATACATGCCAGGCAAGTGTTCAACCACATTCTACCCCAAAATCAATTTGGGAGTTTACTGATGGCTATATATGGTGCTCTGCTGGCCCAGTTATTCTCTGAGGTAGATTTTAGAGACATTCTACTGGCCTGGTGCCTGTAATCCTAGCTAGTTCTGAAACTGAGATCTGAGGATTGTGGTTTGAAGCCAACCAGAGCAGGAAAGTCCATGAGACTCTTATCTGCAATTAACTGCCACCACCAAAATGTTGAAAGTGGAGCTGTGGCTCAAGTTTTAGAGTGTTGGCCTTGAGCACCAAAGCTCAAGGCCAACAACCCAGGCCCTAAGCCCAAATCCCCAGGACCAGCACCAAAAAAAGAAAAGAAAAAAAAAAGGATAAGGTTTTATCAGATGAGGAAGCCAAAATTCACAGTTTAAGTAAAGTACTGAAGTCTTTCCAGAAAACTTGTGGTGAAGTGACAGGTCTACTGAAAACCCAGGTCTAGGTTGTTTCCTTCCAGAGATGTGAGTATGGCTCAGATTCAGTTCTCCCCTCTTCTCAGGAAGAGGAGGTAGCTGGAGAGCTGACTTCATCAGCACAAGATTTCTGGTAAATATGGAAGGTGGAATCAGAGTTAGTGGTCATTAGTTGACATTAAGCAAGCTGGCTAGCTTTACTATCACTTAGTTTTCTTATCTCTAAAATAGAGCTAATACAAAGATGTAATCAATTTATACACTTAGGGTGTTTGCAATACTACCTTGATTATTGTAAGCAATATGTTTTCAGATAGCTTACATGCTCTCTGTGCTTTGGAGGCAAACTTGTACTCTTATTAGGTTCAATTTTGGGGGACATATAAATTAAACTAACAGAAGATGAGAAGAAAGATTTTTATTCACATAAGTTTGCATTATTCACATATAATTGTGGGAGTTCAGAGAGAAATACGACCAAGTTAGAATTTGAGTCCAACAGGTAAAAGGCAAGAAGGACAGAAAGCCACCTATGGAAAAACCATTAGGAGAAAGAACTGAGCCTCTGCAGAGAAGCTAGGAGGAATAAGGGTTTGATAATAAAGCCTTTTTCCTTCTTTCCATTCTCCTGAGTAAAAGTCAGTCTTTGCAGGTTATAAATTCCTAAGAGGAGATTTATGATGTTTGTGTACTTTTGGGAGGCTCTGCTTTTAAGTAGATCAGAGGAATTCAGAAAAAACAAAGAAAGAGCCCTCTTCATTCACAGTGGAATATTCTAGATACCTTCAGTTCTAATCATTTCCTTGGTGGCCAAGAGAGATTAGTTCTCCTAATCTCTCTAAGTGGAGCTAAGATTTGAATCCAGGGCAGGTCTGACTTCAGTGCCTTTGAAGTTCAAAAGATCACAGAAGAAGATTTTTAACTTTGTTTCAAATTTCTGGTACAGTATAAATTCTTTATATTGAATTTATACCATTTGGTATAAATCATTTGGTTTCATCATTTGGAAAATAAGAATAGTATGAGTTTTAAAGACCCTCCGATGTTCGAAATTAGTTTACTTTGTTTTGTTTTGTTTTTTTTTTAAGCACAAATCATACTGTTGGAGAAGTGTGTAATTATATTTCAGATAAGGCGCCGTTGTGATGTACATGCCTGAGTGCCAGTGCCCATAGCCATACGTGAGTGTCACTAGCTCTAAAAAAGAATGATTTTCTTTGGAAGGAAAAAGGATGACCCAAAGATGGAGATCGTTTAGTTGTTTATTTCTACACACATGCTGTTGACCTACAATTCTGCACGTCGTCAGGGAGTGTCTCTCTCAGACCTTTTCCAAAGGGTGATTGGCAAGGGAAGTCCTAGAAGGGACAAGTGGTTTTGTTAAGTAAACTCAGAATCAATGGAGGACAAGATCTGTTTACTGAATATTTCCTGGTTGACGGCCACTAACGTGCAGCCTTGCACGATGTGCTCTTCAAGGACATTGAAGAAACGATGTTCAATTCTGTGTCTCCTTTCCTTGGCTATGAACAGGAAACAGCCTCAGATGAAAAGTCTCATCCTCTCTCATTCATAGAAATAGAGTCCTGTTCCAGGATGCTCTGGATTTGGAAACCACTGGGAAATGGTAGAGGATTTGGAAAAGTCAATACAAGGCTGTCACATACAGCCCTTGTAGTTTATATAATTTTGAACAACCATGCAATTTCTTATGTAGTTTCCTTTCTTTCTGTGGAATACCCTTGCGTTTTGCAAGTTTGTGTTTTATTTTTTGTATTTATTTGTGTCAGCCATGGGGCTTGAACTCAGACCCTGGCCATTGTTCTTGAGCTTTCTCAAGGCTAGTGCTCAATCATTTGCGTCACAGCACCACTTCCACCTTTTTCTATATATGTGGTATGGAGTAACTGAACCCAGGGCTTCATGTATGCTAAGAAAACACTCTACCACTAGGCCTCGCACCTGGCCTCAAGACAGTGTTTTAGAACTATGATTTTTTTTTTCTGGTGGTGGTTATTCTTAAAAGAGGATTTTCTCTTACTCTTCTTTCAAAGAACAGACAGGAAAGACATAAGCTTGAGCCTGCAGCCCTCAGTCATTCTTGTCTTTTCTTTCTTTTTCTTTTTTTTTTTGAATAAAATATTTCATTTGTTGTTATTGCATCTCAGCGATACTAATGTAGTAGCATGATTCTTTTTTTTTTTTTTTTTTTTTTTTTTGCCAGTCCTGGGCTTGAGCTCAGGGCCTGAGCACTGTCCTTGGACTTTCTCAAGGCTAGAGCTCTACCACTTGAGACTCAGCACCACTTCCGGCTTTTTTCTATATGTGGTACCGAGGAATCAAACCCGGGTCTTCATGCATGCTAGGCAAGCACTTTAACCACTAGGCCAAACTCCCAGCCCAGTAGCATGATTCTTATACTGAGTCTGACTTTTCATGATGTATTCTTCAGCCAACAATAGGTCTTATTGTCTCATGGTGAAACTTAAAATTATCCTTTTTTTTTTTTTTTTTAAAAAAAAAAAAGGCCAATACAAGAGGAGATATTGAACAATTCCAAAGGATTCCTTACTGACACCAACTCTTTAGCTGGGGAAGAAAATACAGTTTTCTTTTTACCCCATAATGAGAGAAAAACAAACCCATAAATAAATAAAAGTAAGTCATACAAAACAAAAGAACTGTTAGTACATAAACTGTCATTGGCCTTCTCCCCACTACCCCCAAAGATCTTGTCTATCATGGGGGAAAGAGGTGGGAGAGAGCACATAAGGCCAGAGAAACAAGAAAGGAAGAAAGGAAGTAAGTGGGACTCACTGAGTAAGGTTCTAAAAAGCCATAAAGCAAAAAGGGGGAGCTAAATCGCCCTTGATGCTTAGATTTGAAGTCCTAAGCAAAGTGGGCAGAAACTCACAGGTCATACAAAGGGCTTTGCAGGGGGGTGGGAACACCTCGCTTAAGGGTAATTAGGGTTAGGCTACAATTTGACTGATTTTTAAAGGGTGTGAGTAAATCCCCTGTAGGGAAAGGATGGGGTAGGGAGACTGGGAGTGAAGTTTAAGGGAAGAGGATTTTCTTTTAAAGTTCTTTTGGAGCCTGTTTCCTAATGTGCTAGGATTATCAGCATCTTTAGAGTTTTATCACTTTAGGAGCCCCTTGAATTGATTTGTTGGGAAAAATGAGATTCTCAGCGTGTGCCTAAAGACGCAAATTTCCTTCTTGACCTTCCTAAAGCTATTCTCTAAGAGCCAAAGCAATGTCTTGTGAATCAAAACACTTGTACTAAACTCTTCTAGTTCTTGGTCTGTTTAAATCTATAAATTCCTATTATGCTTAAATTTATGAATTTTTTAAATAAATATTTTTCAAAGCATTTATAATCTTCCCACTAGAGATAACCACTTAAAACTCTGACAAAGCATGCTGAGTTTCAAACACTCTTACATAAATATCCAGACCTATCTTTATACAAATATTCACATATTTTCCTGGTTATCTTATTTTAGACTTTCAATAGGCATTGCTACCCTTTCTCAGTCGGTAGAACAGCAAGCCTTGTTAAAGCTGAACTTCAATTCTTCACATGAAGGATTGTGCAATGCTGGGTTGAAGTTGCTATTGGCAAAAAAAAAAAAAATCTTGATGATCTATCAAGTAGAAGAAAGAAAAAGACCCACACACTTTCTACATCTAACTTTCCCTCCTTGACCTCCTGAGGTAGAAGTCAAAGAAAGGGAAGACAGAAGAAAAATCAACCTCTTTCTCCCACCAGTTTAGTGACCTTAAAAAGATATTGGAAGAAATAGTGCCAAGAGACAATCTCCTAGAATTGCCATGTCCAGGAAAAGGTGGTGGCAGGAGACAGAGTGGTGTGTATGAAGTACTGGCACTACATTTCAGTTGCCTTCCATGCCTTATCTCATTCCAGGTGTCAGACCCAAAAGTTAAGCAGTGATGTCATTCTTGTCTTTTCTGAGGGGGTATCCTAAGCTCTCACAACGCATGGCACACTCTATTTGAAGTGGTGGGACTCTATTTCTTGCCAAATCAGCCTGCTCCAAAGAGCATGCTTTCAGGTTGTTAAGAACATGCCCCAGGGCGTGACTGCAGGGGCAGGAGATAGAGGGAAGGACAGACAGAGCTCTGTCTTTTAGGGGACAAATGCCTTTGTGAGTCTGGGTAACCTGCTGGCTGTGTTAGTAGATCAAGACTCAGAACTGTCCTAAATTGCCCCTTGCTTTTGGTGACAATAGGGCTTATGTTTGTTTCCAGAAATCACAGGAGTGATCACAATAAGCCTGTGTTCATATGTAATCTGGGTTGACAGAAATTAATTTTTAATAAGAGGCTCCATTCAGTCAAACAATTGCCCTTTGGGTCCCATGTCAGGGTCAGTCCCTCATAGCTGGGCACTGGTACAGCATGTGCTCTTGGCTGTGGCTGGTGTGTGTGTGAGGGGGGGAGGTGGGGGGTTGTTTGTGCACCCAAGTGCGCATGTACACTGCGTGTGTTAGGTGTTGAAGGTGAATACTTCTGATTGTAGCCAGATTTCAAATCAGGGTTGGTGTTAGTCTAACCAGAAACTGGAAGAAGCAGCCAACCTATTTATTTCATTGCCAAAGAAGAATAGAGTGGGAATCTTCCCCCATCCCCAGTCTAGCCCTCTCTCCTGCTTTGCTGGCTCACATGAAAAACCCTTTTCCACAGACTTAAGTCTGCCAAATACTCAGGACATGTCCTTCACTGTGGTTTTCATAAGGGCTGCTTATTCTGTGCTGTTACTTAATCCTATCAGCAACTGTACAATGTAGCCAGCCTCATTTCATCTGTCAATCCTATTTTACATGTGTGACTGGAGAGCTGGGATGTGAGACTCCAAAATTCCTATGCCAGATGAACCTCCATCCTTGCTTTTTTCTTTTTTTTTTTTTCTCATAGGGACAAATATTGGAACAAGGGAGGTGTAAATGGAGTTCTATTTTCTCTCAGTGGAATTGCAATCATATTTATTTATGCTCACATCAGTTTTCCCCCATACCACTCACTTGAGCTTTATGTTTTGTTACCAACACCAATAAGATGGTGGTGGCATAGAGACCAATTTCAGAAGAGCAGGGAAGTTCTATGGTTTTTCCCCTGCCTTGGGAACCTGCTTCTATTTTGCTGTGCATTTAATCCAAAAGTGCACACTTTTTATTTTATTTTTTGAGTTCTACTAAAAGACAGCATCTTGCAGCTCTGCCTTCTCAGTGTGGGCGAAACTGCCATTTCCAGCACTGCAAACTTCTCCAGCCACCCCCAAAGGCTTCCTCGGGAGGCTCAGTGACTTCTCTCCTAAATTAAACAGATGGCTTTAAAAATAGAGTGCAGGGTTTTCCTTGTCAGGACAGATGTCAGGCTGCCCACTTTCGACAGCCTTTCTACCTCCCTTCCTCGGCACACGTCAAAGCATCTTCATTTGAATTAAAAAAAAAAAAAAAACCCAAACTGTTCTGCTAGTTAATCTGGAGTTCAGAAATCACCAAAAAGCATCCCTTAAAGCATCCCATGGGGGCCTTAAAAGTGCTGTAAATTCCTAACTTAACTATCATGTGCAAGTCGATTTTCTTTGCCTTAACATTTTCACAGGGGCATTGTAAGTGAGAAGATGAGTTTTGAAACTATATGGGAGCGGAGGCGAGAGCCTGGCCTTGCAGTGTTCTGCTTTGTGTCAGAGCAGGCAAAGTTGGGAGGCGTGGTCAGAGTAGGCAAAGTTGGGAGGCGTGTTGTGGCATTGGTGCTGGGGGTCTGTCAGTTTGACTACTCAGGTCAGCAAAGCAAACGTATTTTAAACAAATAGAAGCCAAAACAAATCACAGCGAAACAAGTAAAAGTACTGCCTGCAAGTAAAAAATAAAATTAGTAATGATTTAGGAATAGTCACCCAAGACACACAGTAATGCTGTGGAGAAGAGATGTGGCCTATTACCACTTGGGTCCACATTCGTTTGTCAGTTGTAGGATTTGTTGCTTAGTCTGGTACTTTGTGAGGAATGTAAAAGCCTCCATTTTTTAAAATTTTTTTCCTGTAACCTTTTGCCTCTCCATTCCTCTCCTCTTATCTGTACTGTCTGTCTCTCCTTGTATGGCTGGCCTCGGAAGTCCAGGAATTTGAAATGTTATGTGAAAGGCTAATTCTAATTGGGCTCAGTGACATCCATGTCAGTGGAAGATAGATGGGGTCACTCTGGGAGAGATCAACAAGGACGCACATAGGCTGGTCTCCATGGCCTCTTTCATTCCTTTCTCTCTAAATCCCAGTCTTAGTTAAATGGGCCTGCTGTCCCCTCCACCCTTCTTTAGCCTGCTCTTTCCTTCATTAGCAGGGTAGAGAATTTTTTGGTTTGTTTTGTTTTGTTTTCACATTGCAGTCTTGCAAAAAGATGTTTCATTCAATGATCAGCACATTGCAGCCTGTACCCAAAAAGGGGGCAGGTATTCATTAAAATCATATTCATTTTCTGAGCTTGGACTTACTGCTCCTGTGGGAGCTGCTTGTTAAAGACAGTGTGTACTTCCTTTCTTCGAGCCTCAGGCTCCCTGGCGCCCTATTTGGGTGAATTTCCTTAAACAAAATGCTTCCTGCTTTTGGACTTCAGACAGCATTTGTGAATCCAAGTTCCAGATAATTTTATAATATGAAAGCTCACCCAGATTTATGCCTTCATATTATATATGCTTCCCTTATCTCAATCTAAATGACATCATGCTTTAGGGAGTCTAATAGCTTCATTCATTTACCAGATATTTGGGCTGACCTAGTTTGAGTATAGAGCAGTAAATATAACCGAAAAAGCTTCTACTTTCATGGAGCTTACATTCCAGTGGTGGAAACCAGGAATAAATAAGTAATAAAAAAAGGAAATGAGGAAATGAGGACATGTATGGTAGATTTGGTGGTGAAATGTGGTAAAGAAGAAAGGAAAGCAAGGTGAGTGAAGTGTTATTACCTTTGAGGAGGAGACCAGGGAAGGCAGTAGTAGTCTTTGATGGATGCTAAGGTTTCAAATCTGGGGGAGAAGGCAAAGACATTCTAAGGAAGCTGCTGATACATGTGAAGTCTTGGTGTGGGAAACATGGATGGCAGTTTCTTAGCAATGCAAAGAGGACAGCCTGGCCAGAGCTGAGGGAGGAGGGCAGAGAGGTGGGCAAGAGAACGTGCTGGAGGCATAAAATCACAGTGAGAATGTTGGCTTCAACTCAGATAGGATATTCCTGGAGGTAGTAGAGTGTTAGATGCTGGTGTCAAAAAGGGGATTTAGACAAATGCTTGCATCCTGCTGGGCTCTGGCCCAGTTCTGACCCCTTCCATTTCAGCCTGGCTCCCACTGAGTCTCTTTTCTTTGCTCACCAGGGGTGGCTACATATCAAGCATGGCCTGGTTCAAAAAGGGAGTGGGTCACCTCTTGTTCCAATAGCAGGAAACCAGGAAAGGTACTGAAATGCAAAGCAAATTTTTTTCTTCTTTTTCTAGACTCCCATTGAACTTGTTAGACTGTCTTCAATTTGAGACTTTTTTTTTTTTTTACAAAATTCTTAGCAACATTTAGAATTTAAAGTTATTAGCATGAATTTTACTGCTCATTTTTATACTATACAGTATTGATTTTTTTTAATGCAAATGAACATTGTACTGGTATTCAGACTTGCCAAAGTGATACCTTTCTTGTTTTGTAGTGCTTATGATATACCAGGACAGTGGAAATGTCACACTGATCTTTTTTTTTTTTTTTTTTTTTTGCCAGTCCTGGGCTTGGGCTCAGGATATGAGCACTGCCCTTGGACTTTCTCAAGGCTAGAGCTCTACTACTTGAGGCACAGCACCACTACTGGCTTTTTTTTAAGTATGTGGTAGGGAGGAACGGAATCCCATGCTAAGGAAGCATTCCACCACTAGGCCAAACTCCCACCCGGAGCTACAATCTTTTTATTTCCTGATATGCAGCATCACACCAGCACTCTTACATTTGCTTACAGAGTGGTAAGGGAGAACTGAAACTATTGGTTGCCTTATCATTTTCTTGATTTTATGGTTATTATTTTCATGATAAGCCTTTGGCTGTAATAGGAAATATAGGAGTATATAATAGGAGTGTAACAAAGTGTTGAGAGGAAAAACAGCAAGAATGCCATTGTTTCTACATAAACTTGAGGTAGGTTCCGATTGGACTGGAAAGCCTTGTGGTCCCTAGGTGTGGACACCTCTACTTAGGCAGAGATGGGACATGATGGCCTTGTGCTCGCTTTCCATCTGTCCCATAGATGCCTGGGAATTCTGTACTTGAGAGGCGGAGCAAATTGGAATTTGGGACTAGGCAATCAGAGTTTGCAATGAATGGTGGATCTCCTTTACTCTGCACATGGCCCACTGTCTCATTGGACTTCAAAACCAAAAGTTCATCTGGGCACAATGAGTCATGCCTGTAATCCTTGGCTTCTCAGGAGGCAAAGGTCAGGAGGATTACGGTTCCAGCCAAAGGTTTTGGAGACCTCTTTCTCCATACTGTGGATGGCACGTGCCTATCATCCCAGCGAAATGGGAAGCTGAGCTTGGGAAGGTAAGAGGATGCAGGCCAGCCTGGGTAAGAGAAGCTGGGTGTCATGGCACATGCCTGGCAACCTAGGTAAAATGGGAAATATAAAATAAGAGATTTGTGGTCCTGCCACCAGACTTGGCAAAACAAAACCAAACAAAAAAACATGACACCATGTCAGTGTAACCCAGGCACAAAAGGGCTCAGTGCACCCGCCTTGCAACTTTCCTGATTCCAAACCTCAAACCACTAACTCCCTTGCCCCCTTTTCTTCTCCCGCCACCAAAACGAAAATGAAAACTCAAAGACAGAAATTTTTCTGCTGCCTGTGAGAATACAAGTTTTTAAGAAACTCTAATTGCTATTATTATTTTATTTACTCATTTTTAGAATAAAGAGAGTTTTATGAAAACCCCTGAGAAGGTTCTCTTCAAAGAAGTGAGAGAGGTAGAAGAAGGAGAGACCGTGTGAGTAAAAGGAAGAAAGAAAAATGGACAGAACTAAAATAAGGAAATAGGGCCTAGGAAAAGAGAGCTAAGTTGGATATAAGTTGGAAAAGGAAACTGGGCAGCAGTCTACTGATTTTTTTAATGGAAAACAAGAGAGGGATAAAACATAAAGCTGTTCATATATATGCAATACATATATAATGTTGATATATATTATATATGTATTATTAGTATGTGTTCGATATATTAGATATAGTATTCAATATATAAGTTGTATTATCGTGTGTGTGTGTGTGTGTGTGTGTGTATGTGTATGAGTATGTGTAAAACCTCTCCCTGCTTCCCCTTGTAGGGAAGAAGAAAGAGTTGAATCACCTTGGGAGTTGGACAGGATAAAAATGTCAAGAAAAGACAAGTTTTTTGAATTTTGAGAAAATAGAAAACTGGATTTCATTTCTACACTGGAGAAGAATGTCAGGAGTGAGACATTAGAAAGAAGCGGGCTGCCTGACATTTGTTTGTGATTTTAGGCTAGGGTTGTGGGAGTGGAGGTGTCACATAAAAGTAGAGCACAGAGAGCTTCTCTGGAGGCCATCTGTCTGTGGGGGAGGGAGGGAAGTGGGACCTCCCTGATCCCTGGGACTCTGGCCTGAGACATTCAGAGAAAGCTGCAGTTGTGTGTCAGTGTTGCTGCCCTGAGAACAAGGCAGAAGATACCTGTGCCTTGGACCATGCTTCAGACAGGGTCCCATCCTAGCTTGCCTGCTTTCCTTTCCTTCCTTCCTTCCTTCCTTCCTTCCTTCCTTCCTTCCTTCCTTCCTTCCTTCCTTCCTTCCTTTCTTTCTCCCTCCCTCCCTCCCTGCCTTCCTTCCTATCTTCTTTCTTCCCCTCCCTCCCTCCCTTCCTCCTTTCTTTTCTATTTTTTTTTTTCAGTCATGAGGCTTGAGCTCTGGGCCTAGGTTCTGCCCCTGAGCAATTCAGCTCAAGCCTAGCATTCTACCACTTTAAGCCACAGCACCACCTCCTGTTTTGTTTGGTGGTTAATTGGAGATGAGTTGCCTGGATTTTGTGCCCAGGCTGGCTTTGAACCATGATCCTTAGATCTCAGCCTATTGAGTAGCTAAAATCACAGGTGTTTTGTCCACCCTAGCTTTTCTTGGGGTAAGTGGACAGAGACACACACTCACTTGTTACTCATGCCCTCTTATGAGACCATGCTGAAATATCCAGGGCCCCTGAACTTTCTAGGCCAAATTCCAGTCCAAGACTATATATAACTCTTCCTTCTCATTTTATGAATGGATAAAAGGTTTTATTTAGTTGAAGAATAAAGTGTCTTAATGTTTTAAGTATCACTTGTTCTCTTGATCCCTGGTACATGAGGGAGAAGATGGGAAGATCAGAATTTTTGGATAACCCACATATTCTATTTCTATTAGATGCCTGGAAGGTATTCTTTACTCTTTCACCTGAGATTGGAATTTTTTTTATGAATTGAGAAAAAGGTAGTTATTCTGTACAGCTTTTTTCCTTCTGTGCTTTCTTTCTATCTTTCTTTCTTTCTTTATTTTTTCTTCCAGTGCTGTGATAGAACCTTAGAATCTCATTCCTGCACTCTTTCCCAGGAGCCATACTTATGGCCCTTTTATTTCGTACTTGGGTTTTGAGGTAGGGTGTCACTTGCTAATTTAGTCCAAGCTGGTCTTTAACTAATGATGCTCCTATCTCCACCATCTGAGCAGCTGGGATTATAGATACACCCAACCATATCTGGCCAGGACCATATCAAGTCCAGGGGCTTGAACTCAAGGCCTGGGCACTGTACTTGAACTTTCTCAAGGCTATCACTTGAGCCATAGCACCACTTCCAGTTTTCTTCTGTGTATGTAGTATCAAGGAATCGAACCCAGGGCATCACACATGCTAGGCAGGCACTCTACTACTAGACCACACTCCTGGCCCTCCTCCTTTGATTTTGATTCCTTCTAGATTTTGATTTTCTTTTCTACTCTTAGATTTGAAATGAGCAATTTTCAAAAGGGAAGTCAAGTAGAATAAGCAGAGAGAGCTGTAATTAGAAATGTTCTGATGAGCCGGGCTGGTCAAGTGTGGCTTATACATGTTTCTTAAGCTATGTACGAGGCAGGATTAGCAGTTATGATTTCAGTTCTTGTCATCAGCAGAAGATGTATTTTTGGCATACCTTATAGGTGAGGAAACTGCAATTTCACAAGTTTAGGACAATTACCTGCTCAAGATCTTCTTCCAGCAAGGCTGGTTACTGGGCTGGACCTGAAAATGGTTTGTTTTGTGATAACAAAGCTCCTGTTTTTAGCCATAGCGCCACTGGGATCAACTTTCTAATGGTAATCAATACAGAATAGGAATAACTATTCTGTTTGATTTCCACAAGGCCTATATTTAAGAATGTTACCAAGTCTGACCCTTTCAACAAATTACTTGTGAAACTACAGACCCAGAGGAGTCAAATGACTCCAGCGAATGGCACGACTAGAACTCAGGCATGGAGATTCTCCGTCAGCATTTATTCTCATTTTGCAGAAAGACTAGTTTGGAAATGCAGATGGAGTAATGCTTCCTTTTAAAATTCTGTTTCTAGCCTCTCTTACTCTCCTTGGTTTTCTTCGTTCTGGGACCTCTGACTTCTGAGAACTTTTGTTAGGCGTGGATTATTCATAGCTTCCTTTCCATGCTGTAAGGAGGAAGGCCCATCCATCATGGTTTCCTCAGAACAATTGATGATGATGATGATGATGATGATGATGATGATGGTGATAGATGTGGATTTACAAACAAGTTGTAATTCCATAAGTCAGGTTACGACTACATTTTTTGATCAGGGTCACCCTTTCCTTCATTCTCTCCCAGTTTTGGCCTCCTATTCTCATCCTAGAGTTACATAGCTCATTTTTTGTATAATGTAGATTGAATATAATGATTACATTTGCTCACTTTTCCTCCCTCCATTTCTGTGCCCCTTTCCTGCACCTACCTCCCCCAAATATTTCTACTTTCTGGTATTCATTTTGATAAATGGTACATTAGTTGTTCAGGGGATCCCTTGGATTCTTCCCCTAGGGATACCCTCTTTTAGTCAGTTTTTGTAAATACATTGCACCTTGTATATGTTATCATGCAAAGTTGTAATTTAGATGAGAGAAAATATGGCTTACTTCATTTATGATTTATTTTAGGTCCATCCATTTCCCTGTAACTGACATAATATTATTATTTCTAATAGATGAATAAAATTCCGTTGTCATACTTTTTCTTTTCATTTTTTTTCTTCCAGACTTGGGGCTTGATCTCAGGGCCAAAGTGCTGTCCTAGAGCTTTTTAGTATTCAGGGCTAGCCCTCTACCACTTGAGCCACAGTGCCACTTCCTACTTTTTCTGAGTGGTTTATTAGAGTCTCATAGACTTTCTTGCCCAGACTGGCTTCAAACCAGAATCCTCAGATCTCAACCTGCAAGTGTCACAGGTGTGTGCCACTGGTACTCAGATGTAACAGATTTTCTTGATTCACTCATCCATTGTCAGGCATCCGGGCTGTTTCCATAATTTGGCTATTGTGAATAGTGCATCAGGGAATACGGATGTGCCAGTGTCTTTATTATATCCTGATTTGGGATGCTTTGGGTAGAATCCTAAGAATTGTATCACTGAATCATTGAATAGTTTTAGTTTTATTTAGTGTTTAGTTTTTTGGAGAAATCTCCAAACTGCCTTCCAGAGTGGTTGTACTAGTTTTCATTCCCACCAATAGTGCAATAGGGTTCCTTTTTCTTCACACTCACTTGTTATTGTTCCAATGCCCAATGCTAGCTAATCTTCTTGAGACAGAATCTCAGTGTTTTTCCTTACTGGCCAGGGATGTTGGCCACTTTCTTAGATGCTTATTAGACATTCCTCTTCTTCTGAGAAATCTCTGTTTCACTCCTTTGCCCATTTATTGAATGGGCAATTAATTTTGGGGGGAGGGGGCAATCTCTGCACCATTTTTGTATCATGTATGCTCTATTTTTGTGATCATTACAGCAAAGTCCACCTCCTTCCTCCTCTCTCTCTTCTCACCAGACTTCCTAAGGTGATAAGTGAGGTTCAAGATGTAGAACATTTGCTTGGTAAGTGCAAGGCTCTAAGTAAAATTCTAGGACCATCTGAGAAGAAAATGTCTACAATGATGATGAAACAATTGGCTTATGTAATGGGAAAGTTCAAAGGTTGCTTAGGTTTAGTGAGATGATTCTATTATGCTTTATTTCTCCATAAAACTTTCAGTTAGACTTTCGTCTGGGTGTCAACTTCATCTTCAAGTTGCTCTCCTTCCAGGAAATGACATTTGTGCCTGTAGACTAATAAGCCATGGACTCCCTAGTTTTCAAATCCAGAAAGAGAATGGTTCACAGTAATTGGTCCATAGTACTAAAATTGCAGCTGATTGGACCCCACCTGTACTTCCCATGTGATCAGAAGAATGCCACATACCCACTGGTTAGGACTGAACTACCTAGACTTATGGCTAAGCCAAAGAGGTGAAATTATCCCTGTTGGCACAGACTATATCCCAGGCAATAATGGTGGGTTCCATCTTACTAAACCCCTATGGTTGTTATGGTAGATTGGTGTGGGAAGGACTTCACATAGGGAAATCACCAAAATGTCTGCTGCAGAAGGGCCTTGAAGTACACTTGAAGTGCTCAGGAGATCCAGTCACAGGCTCTACTTGTGGAGATTCTGGTGGGTTGACATTCAGGCTAGTCATAAGGAACATAGAATTGACCTTGACTGTGAGGGAAAGGAAGGGCATCCAAGGGGAGGGTGCTGCATGAGTCAAAGTGAGGGAGGCAAAACATCATGGAAGAATACAAGAGTGAGTGAAGAGCTGTTGAGCAGACAGACCCATTTGGAAGGAAGAGTCATAACAATGTTTCCATGGGAAAACTCATTCTGCATTCCAAATATTTAAAAAATGAGGTTTTTGAAACACAACCCATTAGTAAACTGGGAACTCCCTGTACTTTCTGTGAAGTGGTAGCCCTGTTACAATTTATAATGCTCTTGCTGCAAGAAGGGTGAGATTGCATACCCAATCAGAGTTGCCTTAGAAACCTATGGACTTGTAAATTCTAGATTAATAGTGTTGCCAACTGGGCATCTTTTACTTAAAAATATTTGTTGATGGGAATAAGGAAGAGTTCCTCCTTTCTGAGGACCTATTGTCAATGATAGATTATTACTATCGGGAATAAGTTAGAGACAAAATACAATTTTATTTTTATTTATTTATGCGTTTATTTTGATCAGTCATGGGACTTGAACTCTGGGCCTGGGTGCTGTCCCTGAGCTCTTTAGCTCAAGGCTACTGCCCTACCCTTTGAGCCATTTTTCTACTGGTTAGTTGGAGATAGGAGTCTCACAGACTTTAGTTTTCAGGCTGGCTTTGAACCTTAATCCTCAGATCTCAGCCTCCTGAGTAACTAGGATTACAGACGTGAGGCACCAGCTTCAACTTTTCGTTTTTAACTCATACTTTTCTTCTTTCTTTTAAAACTTTCACTTAGTATTGTACCTGTCTTCCATGGAACAACAGGAGGGCTTTTTTTCTCCACCCCCAAGGAGACCTGTATGGTTATTTCCTTGAAAAGCATTTGAATCTTTCTCTAAAAAGCTCCTTTGGTAGTGGTCATTACTTGCCTACTGATGGCTTCTGAATACATAATTACCTCTCAGTCAAAAGGAGAGGATTAACAGGCCTTGCCCTAATGGCTTGTTTTTTTTGTGGAGTTGTTAAAAAAGATTTGGGCTCCAGAAACAGAGAACCAGACAGAAGGCAGCCTGGAGTTCAAAAGTCTTGTAATCTTTGGCTCCACAGGCTTATAAAACAGAAGTGTTGACTGAATGCAAACATCTTGCAGTCTGAGAGGCTCAAGCCCCAGAAAAGACTGGAGGCCCATCTATCATTAGAGTAGGCAGGGGGTTTCATAAGAACGGGCTGACCCCTGCTAATAGCTAGATGGCCTCATTTGAGCTCCCTTTCCCTATGAATGTCAGGTCTGAAGTTGTCTGCCATACAACAAAGCTTTTCTCAGAAAGCTCCTGTATTCCTGGAATTTAAGAATAAATGAGGCCTCTTGCAAAAGCCCTGTATAAAAAGACTAAATTGGAAATAAGAAGGGATGACTAGGTAGTAATCATACAGCCTTGTTTTCCTAGTGTCCCTCTTGAGGTCATAGTTATAAACTTGTAATTTGTGAGCAAGATTAAACTCAATATTAAAATGTTATTACAGGCAAGTAGGAGCAGGGGCTGTTCTGGAAGGTGTGAGTGAAGATTGACCTCTTCACCTTTATATTTTAATAGTTACCAGAGGTTAGAAGGTTTAATGAGTATGGAAAGTTTGGCTGAATGAGAGAGTTTTAAAATGAAGCTGGCAGCTCTTTCAAGTGACTGACTTTGCAACATATCATGTTTTCCTGCCATTCTCTTACAAGCTTCTGATAAATTTACTGGGTATCTGCAAGGAAAAACTTAGTTCTATGTATTCTTACCTGATGGATTTTGTGGAATAAAAGATAGATATATGAAACCTTAATATCATATAAACACTAGTTCTAAAAAGATGCTGTTTGAAGAACAATAGACTGACCTAGATTTTTTTTTTTATCGTAAATTCTGGTTACTGGATCTTGAACTCAGGGCCTGTAGATTTTGTTATGATATTCTACCATTAGAACCACATTTAAACTTTCAATGATTTTCCTAGTTAGTTTAGATTTTTCTGCTCAACTTGGTTTCAAATGAAGAGCCCCAAATCTCAGTTTCCTGATTAATTAGGATTATAGGGGTGAGCTTGACTTACAATTTGCCTTTTGAAATTTCTAAATAGACAGAAACAGGAGAGGATTCCTGTCTAGGCATCTGTTTTTGCCCTAAGTTGCGATTTTGTCAGCAAATAAAGTTCCAATGATTTAGAAATACATTTCATCCAACTTTGAAAAAAATGTAAATAGAAATGTTTTTTAAATAGTCTTAATTAATCTGTGTTTTTCTCTTCTTCAGAGGAAGAATTTTTTTTTTTTTTTTTTTTTTGCCAGTCCTGGGCTTGGGCTCAGGGCTTGAGCACTGTCCTTGGACTTTCTCAAGGCTAGCACTCTACCACTTGAGCCTCAGCACCACTTCCGGCTTTTTGCTATGTATGTGGTTCCGAGGAATCGAACCCTGGTCTTCATGCATGCTAGGCAAGCACTCTACCACTAGGCCAAACTCCTGGCCCCCAGAGGAAGAATCTTTTAAATTTGAAATCCATCATTCCATTTCATTTTTTGCTAAAATAAACCCCTACAAACGAGGGAAACATGTTATTTTAATGTTTGGACTTTCCTATAATCGTACCTATATCAACCACTAGTCATTATTATTTTTAAATTTCTTCAAAACAAACCAGGGTTTTATATTTGAAAGAATATTTCTTGTTCTTGGACTTATTCTTTTCTTTAAAAAAGAAAAGAAAAGGAAAATAAGAGGAGCCGGGAGTTTGGTAGAATGCTTACCTAGCATGCAGGAATGCCCATTACCACATACGTAGAAAAAAGCTGGAAGTAGTGCTGTGGCCCAAGTGGTAGAGCTCTAGCCTTGGCAAAGCTCAGAGACAGTGCTCAGGCCCTGAGTTCAGTCCCCAGGATGGGCAAAAAACAAAACAAAACAAAAAAAGACAAGTTATTTGAAACCTCAAGTAGTAGCACACTTCTGTAATTCTTGTTCTTGGGCGGTGAAAGCTGGGGTATGTCAAGTTCTAAGCCAGCAAGACTTGTCTCAAGGGCTGGAACTATAGCTCAATGGAAAAGCCTGATGTTTCCAAGTCCCAAGGTTATAGCCTTTGGTTTCTTTTCTCCTCCTCTTTCTTCTTCTTTAGATGTTACTGGGCTTTCAACTCACAGCTTTGAGCTTGCTAGGCAGGACTAGTGTATATTCAATTTTAACCACTCCTTTGGCCATTTTTGGTTTAGTTATTTTTGAAGTAATGTTTTTGAGTTTATGCCTAGGCCAGCAAGGGTCTCCTGTTTATGCTTCCCATAAAAATGTATAATCCATGGTGTGTATATATTCTAACAAATAACATCAATCCTAATTGGCTTTATTCTGTCTTAATTTAGGTCCCATTGCTGAGCTCCTTCATATCCAGCTAGGAAAAAAAAAAAAGCAATACTGTCATTGCTGTTTCCTGTCTGTTGAAATATCTGCCAGTAATTGAAGAAATACGAAATAAAAACTTCTCTACCACTGACATTTCAATTTATAATATTAAAACTATCCTTTGTTCCTGCTCACTGTTCCCAATGTGCTAACTGGCCTTCACATAATGAAACATGGCTATTCACAAATTAGTCAGGAAGCCCCACATCATTACTGTAGTGGAGGACTTGCACAACCATTGTTGACTGTGTGTAAGGACATTCCTTAGATCTCCTCTGATTGGAGGGGCTGACCACAAGCATTGTCCAGACATCCAGGAATAAGTTGTTCCAGGCTCATGTCTACAGTGAACACAAGATTCCTTTGCTTTCCTGTGATTATGGCTCTGAGTCATCTCAGCTCTGTACCCAGGCCTTTTAGAACTCCTGGGAAAGCTTCACCTGTGTTCAGAGGCTGGGCTCCAGGAACCGAGGTCTGGGTATAGTCCCACAGCCTCAGGGCTGTTACCCCATGCAGGCAGTTCCCCAGCTGTTCCGCAGAGTGATTTAATTGAGTTATGTTCCCTCACTGGTAATGCCAGTGGCAGATTTCACAGATGTACACAGAGACGTAAGAGGCGCTGTTATTATCTGCTGATGTTATTCTGGCATCAAAGTTACACCAATTTCGCATTGACATTTATTGACAGTAGAACACTTGGAGCAAGAAAAGTTCACAAAACATGTATTGGGTGTCAGGTTCTATACTAAACAGGCCCTGAGGTAGATATAACGGAGAGCGAGAAATGGTTCTTATCCTCAAAAAGCTTGAAATCTAACATTAGACACAATTTCTACTTTGATATAAATAGCATGTATTTTACATATGAATACATAAAATGTATGTAGCCCAGGTTGGCTATAAATGCCCCCTCAGTGCTGGCATTAGAAGTGTATGCCATGACATCCAAATTAAATCTTAGATATTTTGACATAAGGAGACAATTCTTTTGCAGTACTGTGAACAAACATCTGAGAAGAACAACTTAAAAAAGAAGAAAGGTTTATTTTGGCTCTGGGATCAGAGGTGTCAGTCTACCTGGGAGGAGGTTATGGAGAAGAACAGCTGAGAAGCAGAGAAAGACAAAGGAAGAACCCCAAGCTGACGTAACATCCAGTGACTGACTATCTCCAACGAAGCCCATCTCCTACCTATACTACCTCTCCATATATCTATACCTATACCTCTCAATAATGACTCTCTCTCTCTCTCTCTCTCTATATATATATATATATACACATCTACATATATATACTCCACTAAGAGAGTCATCTATTCACAGGTCAGAACCCTTATAACCTGAATACCATCACTGACATAACTTGAGATGTGTTTTACTAAGATAGATGTTACTTGACCCAGTAATTTGAGTGAACAATCACAATTTAGTTTTAGGTTTTCATATTACCTAAGGAAGAGGCGGTATACGTGTTCTAGAATGAAGGATTTTTAAAGGTGAAGTTCTGAGTTCAATATTGCCCCTTCCCCTGAGTAAAGAAGATGGATGGATGGATGTGTTTTATTTTATTTTTGTCGGTTAGAAATTTATAGCATCTTTTTACATTTCCTTTGCTAATTTACAAGATCCCTAAAAACTACCACTGAAAACTGCATTAAAGAAACAATAGGAGTAATAGAAACATTCTCCAATCTTTATTTTCTCCCCCTCTTGTATGTTGAAAATTCACAAAAGAAAATACTGTGTTGAGATTTGTTTTATCCTTTATTGAATACTGTGGGATTCTCCGAGTTCTTTTTTGCTACAAATTCCATAAGTGTGGTATTTTAAATTTCTGACTCTTGGTGATTATTTTTATTTCTCTGGAAAATCCTCTCCCTCCCGACCCGCCTTTCTATCATGCTCATGAGCAGAGAAAATACAGCACCTTATAAGTCTCTCTTCCCTCCTACAGCATGTTTCATGTGCCAGTGTGTTCTTCACTTCAGCTCATCTTCCAAATTAATTCATTTGTTAGGCCTATTTTTACCTTGAGACACGAAATCTGAATGTGTTGCTAAACTATTGGAGAAAGTACTTTTCTTTGTGTCTTCCATCTAAGGCAATGTGTGCTTTGCTAGTGGTATTATTTATAGCTCTAAGCTGTGAAACAGCACAGACAAGCTGCCTACATCCTCTCCTATGTCATGCCTTTTTTTTTCCCCCTCTAATTTTTTGGTTGGAGTAGTTAGTCATTAGCACTACATTGTTTGGTCACGATCAGGGAGAAAATGAAAATGTAACATTCAACTTGCTTCATTTCCCCAGTGCTGGGTGTAAAACCTGTCAGCTATTTCCCAGGGGAGGTGAGCTCCAGGCACTTGCCTGACCAAGGATTCCAGGTACATGGTGTATCCTCGCTTCATTCTTTCTATTCTGAAAGTCTGTCTTCATGAAGATATTAGTCAAGGCAAGCTAGTTTTGTTTATATAGCAGTAACAAATGGCACTCAAGTGGAGGTATGGCACAGGTGGTGGGGTGCCAGCTTCGAGTGAAAATTGCTAAGCAAGAACAGGAGGCCATGAGTTCAAGTCCCACTACAGATACTTGAATCTCAGTGACTTACAGCCTGATTGATCTTCTAGACTACATTCTTTCTAGACTGGCTGTTCTCCCTCCCCTCCCCCGCCACCAACCTATTGTATGACAGAGCAGCACCTATCTGGACACTTTTTGCTCAAGGTTAGTCATTTGATTCACAGCATCATTTCCGGCTTTTACTGTGCATGTGGTACCAAGGAATTGAACCTGGTATTTTGTGCATGGTAGACAAGCACTTTACCACTAGGCCATGTTCCCCGACCGAGAGTCACTTTCTAAGGTGTTTATATTTTGTGTGTTGCCTTTTTGCTCATTGTATTTGATGTTGATCCTACTTAGCTAAGCATATTATTTTCTTGTTAATATAAAGGTGATGTACAGAGGGATTATAGTTACATAAGTCAGGTAGGTAATGAGCATGTTTCTTTTTGGACAATGACATCCCTTTCTTTGCTGTCCCCCAGGTTTCCTCTCTTACCCCCCACCCACAAGTTAAACAGTTCATTTTCAACATTGTGTCTAGTGAGTATCACTGCTGCATTTGTTCATCCTTTTTTCCCCCCACTACTTTTAGGCATTCTGAATTCTTGACTATCATTTGGCTCTTTCTTGTGTATAATAGATTCCAGACTCATTTATCATCTATAATTTCTTCTTATTTTTCTTAGGGGATTAAGTCAATCTCACTTTTCCTAGGCTAGGTGAGGGGTCTCTGTGCTGCAATAGAAACCTGCCCTTACCTTTCTCATCACATTTCTCGTGTGCCAGTGGTATTCATTTTTGACCAATTTCTCACTAAATCTAATTCATCATTATTCTGAGAGCCATGACTCTACCCTCATCTCTCATCACTGCTCTCTTTGATTCTAGTGCTCCAGCCAGAGTGACCCTCTTTCTGTTCTGTGATGATGCCCAGTTTGAACCACACTTTGGGGCCTTTCGACTCTGTTTCTAACTCCTAGAGTATTCTGTCTCTGCTTTCTCTGTGGCAGTCATGATTCAGCTTAAATTTCACTTTCTCACTGATACCTTCCTTGAGCAAGCAATGTGAGGTGCTGCCTGCCATACCACACTGTCCTTGCATATTCTTTCATCACTACCCCAGGCTTTTTTGGTCTATTCATTTGTTTATCATCTACCTCTCTTTACCGGGATGGAAGCCTCAGGATTAGAACAGGGTTACCTCTTTGAATAAGTTCTTTTAAAAAAAAACTGTAGTTATACTTTGAAATGTAGATTAAAGCCTTTCTTATTTTATTTATTTATTTATTTATTTATTTATTTATTTATTTATTTATTACCAGTCCTCACTCTGCTACATGAGCCATAGCACCTCTTCCAGCTTTTCTATGTATGTAATACATACATAGAAACCTGTGTCTTCATGCATACTGGGCAAGCACTCTACCACTAGGCCAAACTCCCAGCCCTACCTTTCTTATTTTTAAGAACTTAGTATTTGCTGGTTATTAATGATAAAATTCTGGTTGTTTTCCCAAATCCAGGTCATTTCTCTTCTTCTGTTTGTGACTTCGACCCACATGAATCTTCACAGCCCTTCTTAATGTTTTGTAATTTGGTCACAATATACTTCAATTTCCCTTGTGACATTGAGAAAATTTTGAAAATTGTATTTTAGGGTAGGTTTTCTTTTTTCTGCTGGTAGCATTATAGTTTGGATCTTCTGTGTCCTACAAATGTCCATGGGTTCAAGACTTGGTCCCCTGCTCATGGTATAGGGTCTAATGGGAGGAAGTTAGGTCATTGGCATGTGCTCTTCAAGGTGATATTAAGATGCAAACCCTTTTTGAGTTTCTCTCTTCTCTTTCCTCTACCATGTAATTCCTCTATAATGTATTACCTTACTACAGGCCCCAAAATAATGAGTCCTATAATGTGGGTCCAAATAAACCTTTCCTCCCCGTTAAGCTGCTTATGTCAGATATTTTGTTACAGTAATGGAAAGCTACCAACAGTGGGTTGTGGAAAAAAAAAATCTTCACTTGACAAATATGGTTGCCATAGATTACTCATAGCTGAAATGAATTTTATCAAGATTCAAAGACTCTTCGAACATTTGAGTCACTCAAAAAATTTTCATGACCTTCTGTGACTTAACAACCCGATTAATTTCCATAAGTCTATAGAAATTTCCTGGGATGAACCTTCAACAGGACTCACTAGGAGTTAGTAACTTCTTTAAAGCATAATTTCTTTCTTGGTAAGCAAAATGATCAGATTATGATTTTAATAGCACTCTACTTACTTGCAAAGCACATGACTTTGGCCAAGTTAGTTGGCTACTCTGTATTTCAGTTCCGTCATCTCTCTCCAGATAAATAGTTGTATTATTGACTTCCCAGGATTATTGGGAAGATTAAATGTATATATATATATATTTTTTTTTTATATATGCACGTATATATAGTAATTTGGAACAATGTCAAAAAGAAGGAAGGGCATAGTTGTTTGCTATCCTGAGTAGTATTTTAAAAATATTCAGGTACCATCCAATTATATCCCAATTAATGACAGACTGTATATATGACAAGGATCCTTTAAGATTATATCAAGTAGACACATTATATGTGTTTTAGCTTGTGTTAAGTATACTCTATGATGCTTGCACAAAAAGATAGCCTAGTAATGCATGTCTCAAACTGTATCAATCTAAAATTGTCATCAAAATTACTTTTGACTTACCTAAATGAAAATGAATGGTAATTTTTAAATACTTGATATTTTTAAACTAGAAAGAAAAAAACAGCAATAAAACAAATCCTAAAATGTAATAGGTTGATTTGACTTTCAAGGCTCTGTTAACAAATGGTAGTATCTTTACCCTTACAAAGCTACTGGGAAAATTTCCTTCAGAGATTCCATAATATAGCACACAATGTCCAAGTCTGTAAAGTTGAAAATGAGGTTTTATGGATTCATTGTGCCCTCACTGTAGGGTGTTTGGAATACAGAGGAGAACAGGATTAGTGTGTGGGGCTCACTACTTCTTCATACCTGTTTCATGTTTTTCCAGAATAGCAAACTTTCACTCACTTAAAAAAAAAAAAAACACTTCTATAAGACTTTGAGTCTATGTCTTCAGAAAAAGGGTGAAAAGTTGAACACATAACTTAAAATTTGACTCACTAAATTTAAATATGTGGGGACTGGGCACAAATGAGAGCTGTTCATATGTCAGCCTGGATCTCAGTGTGGCTGGCAAAAGTTCATACAGCGTTATCATTTGAGGCTATCTTCTTATTCACCTCTGCTGAGCTTCATTTCCTCATTTTTTCCCCTTAGACTCATTTTCATGCCCTTGACTGTCACTTTCCAACCAACATCTAATATTTCATTTACTCATTATCTTTATCTCCATTATCTTGCCCTATAAGATAGAATGCTGTCTATCAGAACTTCTGCCAGCCCCAAATAAACAGATGTCAAAATGCCCATCTAGGGCTGAGAGTTTGACCTAGTGGTAGAGTGCTTGCCTAGCATGTACATAGACCTGGGTTCAATTCCTCAGTACCACATAAATAGACAAAAAAAAAAAGCTGGAAATGGTGCTGTGGCTCAAGTGGTAGAGCTCTAGCCTTGAGAAAAAGTCCAAGGACAGTGCTCAGGCCCTGAGTTCAAGCCCTATGACTGGTACAAGAAAAAAAAAATGCCCATCTATACTGAGGAATAAACTCAGGCTATGTTGTTAGCACAGCAAACAAAGATGGTAACAACAATTAAACAGTTTACCTAGCTGTTATGATTACATAAAAGATCCTTCACTGTTGTGGTGAATTTTCTGTTTCTGTGAAGTAGATCACGATGTAGAGAGACCCTCCATAAGTAAGAGATACAAAAATGTTTGGAAGTGTCATTCAGGAATGTATCTTGACAGGTAAAGCATTCAGATGGAAAGGAAAGCTTTATTATGTTTATTTTGGTATTATCCTACCCCACCACTATAAAGTTTAAAATGCTTATATATGAATAAGGTGCCATATGATGTTTTGCATAATGGTCAAATCAGGGTAAATATATCTACACATCTATATCTACAATTATTTATCATTTCTATGATGAAAACACCAAACTCCTTTCTTTTAGCTTTAAAAAAAATATACAGTACCTTATTGATACCTACTATACAATAGAACACTAGTAGTTCTTTCTATACCTAACCATAACTTAGTACCTATTATGTTTTCCCATCTTCCTCCCTCTTACTGTCCTAAACCTGTGGGTTTCAACATTTTTTCTTACTATTGACTGTTTAGATATGTTTACATGTCTGTGAAGTTGCCACTCTTTTCCTCTTACCTTTTTTTTTTTTTTTGATTTGCTGGTTCTGGGGCTTGAACTCAGGGTCTAGGCTCTTTCCCTGAGCCTCTCTGTGTTCATGGCTAGAGTTCTACCACTTGAGCCACAATGCCATTTCTGGCCTTTTCTGTTTATGTGGTACTGAGGAATCAAACCCAGGGCTTCATGCATGCTAGGCCAGCACTCTACCACTAAGTCACCTTGCTACCCCTTTTCCTCTTTATCTATTTCCTGTCTCCTCCTCCTTCTTCTTTTCCTCCCCTTCCTTCTTTTATTTTTTTCTAAAGATTAACTAAAGAAATAAAAATTTCATTAAATGTTACTAGTATAAATAATCTCCACAAAACTGACAATGTTTTAAATTGCACAAAGTAAATTTATTACTGAATAAAAATTAATTGAACAATATCTTCATTACAATATTTAGATCTAAAAAGAAATCTCACCCAATAATATAGAATCTGGTGGAATAGTGAACACAAAAGAAAAATCAAGCAGAGAAAAGAGTCAGTAAGTTGACACAATAAGTTATTGTACCAATAAAATTGGTACAATAAAGTTACATGGAAAGTAGCCAACACAAAAAATGATATCAGAAATTGAAAAGAAAGCTAAACTAATTCTAAGTGTTTATATTACAAATATCCACTGAGTCAAAATTTCCTCAGAAACAAAAAAAGCAGGGTTAAAGTCTGGGTTTTAAATGTTGTGGCGAGCTTATTTTATAATTTATGAGTTGTTGTGGCAATTTGCAATACAGAAATTTCTATGTAATTAACAACAATGTGTATTTCAGTGGTTGCTATCATTTTGTGCAAGTAGAACCAGACTTCTTTTTATTACATAGTTTGATAATTTAAACTTTTTGATACTATAACCTTGTAAAGAATACGTTTGCAGGCAAGTGACAAAATTTTCATAAAAAGACTAATTTTTGGGAGGGCTTCAGAAATAGATGTTCAAAAAGTTCTGTAAAGGAAAAGAGACTATATGCTATCTTTTTTTTTTTTTGCTAGTCCTGGGGCTTGAACTCAGGGCCTGAGTGCTCTCCTTGGGCTTTCTCAAGGCTAGAGCTCTACCAATTGACCCACAATATGCTAGGCAAGCGCTCTACCATTAGGCCAAATTCCTGCCCCTTCTTTTTTTTTATTTTAATTTTATTATCAGTGTGATGTATAGAGGAGTTACAGTTACATTTGTAAGGTAGTGAGTACATTACCTCTTAAACATTGTTACCCCTTTCCATGTTTTTGTTTTCCTCCTTTCCTAAAGTCTTGTTGCCTGGGATTAAGACTATTAATTAAATGTGAGCCTTCGGGTTATGTTAAACTTTTCTTTAACTTTCAATGCTGTCTGAGACTGTGACAAAATATAAGACATCATCGGACTCTGGCTTTTAAAATAAGCAAACCCAAAATACCTCAACTCAAATAGCTCAAAAAAAAAAACAACCCCAACAACCCTAGCATGAAAGGATTGAAATGTCACAGAGGAGCTGCTAGGATTTGATCAGTAGAATTTATTTGACCTGAGCTTATTCCTGTGCTATTTATAGTGAAAGGCAAATATACTTTTAGGTCTCCTTCTGAAACCACAAGCAGATCCAAATGTTTCTGTAAGAGTCTAGAAGAAATGGATTTGAAATAAAATCATTTCATACTTATTGTTCGGTGTAGCGAATACAAGTCAGGAGTAACTGTCAAACAACTGTTAAGTCATGAATAACTGTTAATGAAAAAAGAATATTTATTTCAGACTCTTCCACGAGCAAGGTATCTCCTAAGTCTATAACCCAGCTCCAATGTAACAATGTCAGAGCTTCAGCATGAACTCTTGCCTAGAAAAAATTTTAAAAATATGCTTTTCTACCACCGTGAGTATCACTGAATGCTGCTCACATGTGAGTACTGTTTACATGGAATAACCATGGGCCTGGACTGGAGCTTATTTTGACCTCCTGTGAACTGGTAATGCATGAATGTTATGAAGGAGAATGCTGAAGGAATAATTATCTCTCAGAAACAACTACATTGTGTAGATCCATTCACTATGTGCTAGGTCTTGTCTCATTTTTATAGATGAAGAAACAGAAGCTAGGAAACTAAAAACAGAACAAAAACGCTTTCAATGTGCACAGATGATACACTTACCTAATATCACTTCCGATATCTCGATGGCCATCAGACTCAGTACCTCCATCAGAACGGCTATCTCTCTTTTGAATTTATAATCCAATAATGCAAATCAAAGTTACTTATTGTCTTACTCTCAGAAATAATTGCTGGCATTTTCTAAAATTTCACAATCGTATCTTTCATTTTTAGTGAAAGATATTTGGGATTATACTTTTTATTTTATATTACAAGTTTCAAGTAAATCAAGAAGTCATTAAGAATAGGACTGTATTAAAAATACAGCAGATAGTTACTGTATATCTACCATGGTATTTTTGGCCATATTTGATGTGAAATGGATCTGAGATAATGGTATTTTGTTTATTTAGTTGTGTTTTTTATATTATCTTTCAGTATTTGTGCAAGGAAGTTCCAATTCTTGTTGATCAGTGTAAGTCCTTCCATTGTTTGTTGCCATTCCTCCTAAGATAATAGCATTTCTTCTTGTTGTTACCATAGTTTAGTTACACACTGTTTGTCTTGGGCCAGGTATCATTTGAATCCCATGTGGATTAATTCTGTTAGCTTTCAAAATATCTTGAGTCACTTCTCTTCTCCCATTTTTCATCTGAGGGATATGTCTGCATCAGGTGTAGAAGTAAGTGGTGGATGCAGGTCCAAAGCTGGGAATCCTGGCAAGGAAATACACGTTCACCATCCTACTCTTCCTGAAATAACATGCGATGAATGCCTGCCATTTCTGGGAAATGGAGTGTAAAGGTGATTGAGACATACCTGACTTCATTCGTGTATAAAAAGCCACAACTCATCCTCATGGCTCTAATTCTTGAATTAGAAACTTCTCTCAGCCTTTCTAATTAAAATAGTTCTCCTAATTTCTCATTGACATTTGCTTTTTGGTGGTACTGGGGTTTAAACTCAAGGCCTCCATGCTTCCACATGGGTACTCTACCACTCTCCCACTGAGTAACTACCCCTGAGTTACTGCTCCAGTCCTGCTTTTGGCTATTATTTTCAATTAAGGGTTCTTTTCCTGCCCCTGTAATGTATGCCAGGGCATGATCCAGTCACCTTCCACCTCCGGACACTAGAATGATAAAGTGTGCATCAGCATGTCCAGCTCTTCCGAAGGTCTCAGAAACATTTTCTTTTTTTATCTTCTGCTTGGGCTAGCCTTGAACTATATTCCTGATGATGTCAGCCTCCCAGGGAATGAGGATTACAGACTTGAGCCACTGGTACCAGTTTCTGACCTTTTGAATCAGCAAGACTGAATGAACCCACCATCTCATTTCCAAGTTTGGTGGGTTCATTCAGTCTCCACCACTGAAGGATTATCTCAATTTAGGCTTCTTTCAAGGCTTGTTCAGGTTTCTCTTAACTTCTGGTGCCATATAAGACAAAGATTCTGTCTTGTTCATTTTTAGATTTTTTTATTGTCTCAGAAAAAATATTGGTTTTTCTTTACCTTATCAATGGGGGGGAGGAGGGAATCAAATTAGTAAATTAATGCAGGAACAAGTTTGAACTGGACTTCCCATTTCCTTTCGATATTTTTAAATAACAGCTGAAAAAAATATTTATGAAGTTGTTTGACAGCCCCTTTTAAAGTTTTTTTCTTAAATCAGAAATAGCTGTGGCTCATGCCTGTAATCCTAGCTACTCAGGAGGTTGAGATCGGAAGATCAAGGTTCAAAGCCAGCCCAGGCACAAAAGGACCTGAGCCTTTTTTTTTCCATACACTTTTTATTGTAATTAATAGAAGGGTTACATTATATTTGCCAGATAGGAGGTGCATTAACTCACATACATTGATACCCTTTCTCATGTCTTGAGGACCTGAGACTTTTATTTCCAATTAATCTTTAGAAAATGGGAAGTAGAGCTTGGCTAAAGGGTAGGGTGGTAGCCTTGAGCTAAAGAGCTCAGGGACAGTGCCTAGGCCGAGTTCAATTCCCATGACCCACAAAAATAAAATAAAATAAAAAAAGACAGAGAGAAAAAGAAATAACTGTAGACAGGATTTATACCAAATAGAGAGATATTCTATTAATTGTCAGGCATGTTGTGAATTAAAAAATAAAACAATGATCATAATTGACAGATTGCTTTCCTAGGACTAGTAATGCCATAATCAGTAAATAAAGAGGACATCCCATCAAATACCACTTCCAATGTAGCAGCAGGAGGAGTTTCTTGAAACAAGACAATTCAAGTCAGTCTCGAAAGGGATGTAAGTTTCCTCTACAAAGAAATATCCCCTTATTCACTGCACTGACTTCCAAGAACCCACATAACTGAAGTGCTGAAGTGATCTCACTTTTTCTTGGCCTCCCTCTCTTTCATTAGATTCCAGAACTGCCCACCCTTCTTTGCATCCTTTGAATACATTAAGAGTATTTCTGCTACAAGATTTTGTGCTTGTTGATGCTTTGCCTGGAATTTCTTGCCCCCAGCTTTCCTCTTGATTGGGATAATTTTTTAATTAACTAATACCATCCATCCAGATTACAAGAACTAATTTCAGTCTGAATTAATCTCATCTCTGCTGCACGTTGTTCAGTACTATTAAATCGGCTTGTTTGACTTACTTCATAGCGTGGCTCATGACCTGAAATGGTCCTATTTATTTATTCATTTATTTGTTTACTTGCTTCCTCTCTCTCTCTCTCTCTCTCTCTCTCTCTCTCTCTCTCTCTCTCTCTCTCTCTCTCTCTCTCTCTCTCCCTCCCCCCCTCTCTCCCTCCCTCCCTCCCCCTCTGTCTCTCTCTGTCTGTCTCTGTCTCTGTCTCTCCCTCTCTCTCTCAGAAAATAGGGATCCAGCCATTTTCCAGAGCTGAAAAATAGTGTCTTTAACACAGAAGGTGCTAAAATCAATGCTTGGTGAGATCCTCAATATGTTATCCAAAAAAGTGGTGGCAAGTTTCTATTGGTTATTTTAAAAGAGAGTTCTATATTATCTGCATCAGCAAATTCTATGCTGGTGTAAATTTGCTAGAATGAGATTCCCTGTGGGAAAGTAATTCTGGCTCCGGGGTATGAAATGTCTGACTTATAATGAAACCAAGCCCCAGAGCTCACACTTACCTGTAGACAGGCACAGGCACATGCTCATGTGCAGAATGAGCACACACATCCTCTGAAGAAGCAACACCCAAAATATGATTTGAGCAGCATGTGTCTTCAGGCACTGAGTATAATTTTTTATTAACTTTAAATAGCAACCTTTCCACTGAAATGAGTGAAAATGCATTGTCTCTCCCACCATCCCCAATACTACACGCATTCCCAAGCTCCCTCTCAGGACTGGGATAAAACTCAGAGGAGAAAAGTACTGGTCCTAATACTGTAATGAAAGTTGCAGTTACCATGACTACCTTTAATTAAAGTATTTGTGTACGGGAGTGAATAAATCTGGCGAAAACTGTGTAACGAGACTCCTGTGGCAGAATATTTTGATTAATAATTCAATCCAGATATGATATTTACAATAAAAATCTACCACTATTTGTCAGGTGAAGCTGTATCTTTGGCTGTAGGAGGAATCATTCTGAGAAGGCCTACAAGGTTCCTGGTTCTTGTTGTTTGGAACTTCGCTAAGCCTCAACTTTTGCCTGTGAGAAGGTTGTGAATATGAAGGATTTTATTCTGGTGATTATATATCAAAGGTAAATGGATCTGGCAGATGGAATGAATGCCTTATATTAGTTGACTCTGGGTGACAAAACAAAAGCAAAACAACTCTCCCCCAAACCTCCAGATCATCAAAATCAGCATACAATAGAAATACCTCCACTACTCATGTTTATTTTAGCATTGCCCATGATAGCCAAATTATAGAATGAACACAGTGGAGTATTAGTAAGCCAAAAAAAATAGCAAAATGCTATTTGTAGGAAAAGAAGATCATCACATTAAGTGAAATAAAGGAGTATCAGGATTTCTCTCATATGTGGAATCTGGGTGGACAAAAGATTACAAAAGTAGTAAGACTACTAGAGAGAAGGAAGAAGGCCAAAGGTGGGAGAAAAGATAAGTATGGATTTGGTCTCTCTCTCTCTCTCTCTCTCTCTCTCTCTCTCTCTCTCTCTCTCTATATATATATATATATATATCCGCACGTAACACACACATATATGAAAATGTCCCAATGAAACACATTATTAATTAGTATACACCGGTAGAAAAACAAGATTATCCTGGGTGGTTCTTGTCTTATTAGACAGATAGCACTTTAAGAGTTTATAATGGAAGAATGGCCAGATTGTATAGCAAATACTTTAGTGAAATGGTTAGTACATTTAATTAATCTTTTTCTTCTTTATTTTTTTTAACTTTTCTTGTTGTTAGTATAAAGTCTTTGCACAGGGGGTTACAGTTACACAAGGCTAGTAAAGAGTACAGTTCTTTTCTGACAATGTCACCCCTTCCCTGATCTCTCCCAGTTTTTCCCTTCCATCCCACCTACAACTTGTAGAGTTTGTTTTTAACTCAGTGTCCAGTGAGTACTATTGTTGTATTTGTTTACCCTTTGCCCTTCCATTTCTGTGTATCCTGTTATATTCCGAAAGACATTTCATCATTTTAATTTCACTAGTGACACATAGTCCTAGCTCTCAGCATTATGAGTAATTCTTCGTAATTTAATAAATTTTTTCCCCAATTTTACTTTTCTAAATTTATATTTTTAGTGGCCCATGTCGGGTAATTCTGACTACTTGGGTAGCAGAAATTGGGATGAACACCATTTAAAACTAGCCAGGCATAAACATTCATGAGACCCATCACCTGTCATGCTTGATGCATGTCATCTCAGCTATAGCAGGAAGTAAAACTAAAAGGACTGAGGTCTAGGCTGGCCTCGGACAAATGTAAGATCCTATTTTAAAAACCAGATCAAGGGCTTGGAGTTTAGCCTAGTGGTAGAGTGCTTGCCTAGCATGTATGAGGACCCGGGTTCAATTCCTTGGTACCACATACATAGAAAAAAAGCCAGAAGTGGTGCTGAGGCTCAAGTGGTAGAGCTGTAGCCTTGAGAAAGTCCAAGGACAGTGCTCAGGCTCTGAGTTCATGGCCCAGGACTGGCAAAAAAAAACAAAAAAAACAAAAAAAAACAGATCAAAAGGATTGGGGTGTGCTTCAAATGGTAGAGTGCTTACTTAGCATGTAAGAAGCATTGAGTTCAAATCTCAGTACTGCATACATATATATATATGTGTATATATATATTATGTGAAAGCAGTTCTTCAGGTTCTACCAGTTGTAATTGGAAAGTATCCCTCTCACACAGGAAGACCATAGGAACCGTTATGTGATGAGAACTGAAGTGACAGCTTCACACATTCAGGGCCAGCAAAATAGAGCTGACTATATCAATTAGGCTGCAGATAATTATGAATATGTGTGGAATGATAAATGTTGTGAAGGCAAGATTCTTGAAACTGTCCAGCTAATGCATTCATGTATTTGTGTTAGAGACAGCAGGAGGTGTGTGGAGGGCTATTAGCACGTGTTATGTTTAAAAGGAACATTAATTCTATTGTTTCTGGTTTCAAAGCAAATTCTAACCACATTGTGTGGTGTGGTCCCATCAGTGCTTCACAATGCTCAAGTTCATTAAGAACTTACTGTTTTCCATTCATTCCCTTCCCAAGCTATGGATTAACTTCTAGCCACTCCAATGTGAAGGGACTCATTTTCCTTCATTCAGTTTGTTTTCTTTGCTGGTTCCTAATTATTTACTGCATTAGCCTAAGCTATTAGCAGAGTAGCTCCAAGAACAGACTTAATGAGGGGGACTGATTTTGACTTTTATATGAAATGATAAATCTGTGTCCATGGAAACGAGGAAAAGCAAAATCGGAGACTTCCTTTTATCTTGCTGTGTGGCACAATAAAAAATAACCACAGTGGTAATAGCACAATTACATGTTGCAGCAACCTAATATTCCAGGTGTCAGGAAGGAATGGTAGTGCAACCTCTGAATTTTTATGTCTAATGTGAAGGGAACACACTTCATTACTGCAAATCTCAGGATGTGCTTCTAAACATTGTAGCCTGAAAGCTGTAGAGTGTCAGGCTTTAATAGATATTTGTTTAGATACAATCACTAGCCCAAAATGAAGATACAGTCATTTCTCAATACTTTTCTCTTAGAACTGGCTGCTATAATGAATCATCATAGCCTGAATGGGTTATACAATTAGAAATTTGTTTTTCTTCCAGCCCTGGAGGTGAAAGTCCAACATGAAGGTGTTGCCAAGATGCATTTCATGTTGAGCCTCTTTTCTTGGCTCTGGGTGACCGTGTGCTCACACGAGCTCTTTGTGTAACATAGGTAGAGAGAACGTAGGGGAACAGCTTTCTGGTGTCTACTCTTGCAAGGCATTCACCTCATCCAGGAGACTGCATCTTGTGATTTATCTAACCCTTATTACCTCCATATATCCTGAGTTAGAACCCAAGCCCTTATCCTGTCGACTGTTAAAGCTTCAGCACATGAATTTGGAGTGAACACAGCTTTCATTCCCTTTGACTTTTGCGTTTTATGATATGGCAGATGTGATGGCCATGGAGATGTGATACGGTCATTTTGAGACACAATTACTATGGACGTTCTAGTCTCTGGTTGAATACGTGTGCATTTCTATTGAGTGCTGATGAGTCACATTCTGGGTCGCAGAGTACGCACATCCACCTTTACCAGCTGGATAAGTTTCCAAACATGGGATACAAATTTGAACAAAACCAGACATTTATGGGCAGTTCATTTACTCCATGTGCTTAAAAAAATACATGATGTAGGGCTGGGAATGTGACTTAGTGGTAGGGTGTTTGCCTAGCATGCATGAAGCTCTGGGTTTAATTCTTCCATACCACATAAGCAGAAAAACCCAGAAGAGGCACTGTAGCACATGTCATTAGAGTGCTTAAGTCTTGCGCAAAAAAAAGTTCAAGGACAGTGCTGAGGCCCCGAGTTCAAGTTCCAGGTCTGGCAAAAATAAAACAAAATAAACCACATCTGATGTTTCTTTTTACCTTTTGCTCTATTCCAACACATGCCTTTCTATAATGTGTCACACACCCATGAGGCACAGAAATATAAGTTCAACAGCAAATAGTGTGAAGATAGAAAAGTAAAGTACTCCTGTAATCCCAGCAATAGAGAAACTAAAGTAGGAGTGTGTGTTTGTGACACAGCCTGGGTATCTAGCATGATCCTATCTATTAAAAAGAAAGAAAGAAAGAGAGAGAGAAAGAAAGAGAGACAGAGAAGAAATATTTAAAATAAGAACATCAAGAATGAAACAGAAAAAAGAAGGGATAATTGCTTGTGCTACAGAGGGAATACTGATGTATTTTTACCCATAAAAAATCAAAATGAAGGCTGACACTGGTGACTCATGCCTGTAATTCTAGCTACTCAGGAGGCTGAGATCTGAGGACTGAGGTTCAAAGCCAGCCCTGGCAGGAGAGCATATAAGACTCTTATTTCTAATTAACCAACAGAAAACTGGCTCAAAATGGTAGAGTGCTAGCCTTGAGCAATCCTTTGGAGGAAAATTTCATCCTCCTAACTGGAGGATTAGATTTCTTTGCTTACATGCTTACAATGCTATGATCATGGAACAAGGGTAAGTAAAACATAAGCATTTAAAACATTTCAGAAAAAAAGCCTCACAACAATAGAACCATATCCCATTGGAAGATTCTAGAAAATAAGTAGTTAACATTAAATCTTTTGTTGTCTAGGCTCTTCACTGTGTTAACTGTCTTCTTCCTCCATCTAATCAATTTGAGATTGAAAAAGAAAAAAAAAACTTTCCTATTCTTTACTTTCTCCTTGTATACCTTTTCAGTCTGACTCAATACATTTTCTCTCCTGAGGAGGTAAGGGTAAGTAAAATCCCAAAGACCTGAGGAGAGGAGAATAATTGGGAAACAGGGAAGTGATATTAGATATCATTCTAGGCAAATGCCTTTTAAAAAATCAACCTAATGTTTTTGATTTGAAAAAACATAACAACAAAACTCTTCTAGTTTAATGGTGCTGTGTAGGGCAAGTCCTAAGGGATTAATAAAAATCTTCTGCATCATTAAAATATATTGGTTATCTGTGTGATTTCAGTAACACTAGCTATGATAAAAGTTAGCTGGGAGAAAGACACCACTGGGCACAGAGAAGCTGTACCTCTTGGGTTTACTGGCTAATTCTGCCCTACTCCCACTCCATGAGACATTTGGAAGAAGGGAACAGGCTTCAAGTTAAATTTGGAGGTTTATGAGGCATGAGATGTGTAGTGTCTGTCTTCATTTGAATTGAAAATTTGGTCCATTTCTGGAGACTTGTCAGATCAGCCTTCTGGGTTGAGCTACAAAACTGTAAATGACTTTGTAACATTATTTGCTTTGTCTTACCAGGGTAAAGTGCTGTCTCACACCTAGCAGAAAAGCAATAAAGCAATAATAGTTAAGTTGCTGTTCTTGTCATCTTTTCCCTTTCAGTTGAGAATACTGAAGAACCTTAAAATAATTCTATGTGTAAAGTAACATAAGGTGAACAGCCTTGTAGCCTGGAGTCTTTCTGGGCAACTTCCTTGGTGGTATTCTCAGTGTGTTAGCACGACATTACTTTCCCCACTTAGTCTTTAGTGTATGGACTCTACATGTGGGGAGAAAAGAGGCAAACTGCTATAAGGCAATTAATAGATCATTGTAGACAATACGAATATACATGTCTTCTATTGTTAATATGACTGCTTTGAACTCATATCAAAATATATCTTTCTTTTCTTTTTGTCATTTATAGGGCTTGAACTCTGGGCCGGGGCGCTGTCCCTGAGCTCTTCAGTTCCAAGCTAGTGTTCTACCACTTTGAGCCACAGCATCACTTCCAGTTTTCTGGTGGTTATTTGGAGATTGAAGTCTGATGCACTTTCCTGCCTGGGCTGGCTTTGAATCATGATCTTCCGATCTCAGCCTCTGTGTAGCTAGGATTACAGGTGTGAACCACCAGTGCCAGGTAAAACGTATCATTAGAAAACATTAATGATATTTTCTTTGAGATCCATGTTTTCACTGGAAAGATTATTTTGCACAAGTTTTTTTTTTCTTCCCAGTCCTGGGGATTGAACTCAGGACCTGGAGCACTGTCCTTGGGCTTTCTCAAGGCTACAGTTCTACCACTTGAGTCACAGCACCACTTCTGGCTTTTTCTGTGTATGTGGTACCAGAGTATCAAACCCAGGGCTTTGTGCATGTTAGGCAGACTCTCTACCATTAGAGGCCATGCTCTTGGCCACACAAGTTGTATTTTTATCTATTTGACTTCTTTTTTGGCTTCCAAGGAGAATCTGATGGGGTTATAACAAACTTAGCTTGCCAGGCAAAACATAACCAATCAATTAAAAAGAATGCATATAACCTATGAGAAATGGGCCTGCATGCATGTGTGGATTTGAATTGTGACTGGATAATTAAAGTAGTCCTCTTCTTTCTTCTTTTTTAATCTGATATAGACAATATAGAATAAACACTTTACATACACATATACAAAAGTCACTTCTGAACTATCTAATGAGAGTTCAACAGCTGAAAGAGTAGCAGGGAATCATCTTGGTTAGTATTTCCTTCACCAGGTGAGGTAGCATATGTACAGTTGTGTATAACTAATTGGATTTGATCCATACAATCTCTGTTGTTTCTTTCAACAATTATAATCACAGGTGCATGAGATAAATTGAGCCGTGTAATAAACAGACATTGATAGACTGGAGGAAATTTCATGTTGAGAGGGTGATTAAAGAAAACTATTTTGGGGCCAGGAGTTTGGCCTAGTGGTTAAAGTGCTTGCCTAGCATGCATGAAGACCCGGGTTCGATTCCTCGGTACCACATACATAGAAAAAAGCCGGAAGTGGTGCTGAGGCTCAAGTGGTAGAGCTCTAGCCTTGAGAAAGTCCAAGGACAGTGCTCAGGCCCTGAGCTCAAGCCCAGGACTGGCAAAAAAAAAAAAAAGAAAACTATTTTATCTTGCTACCATTAATGAAGTCATGTTGCTGACTGTAAAACAATGAGTATGTGATTACAAGACAAACTTTTTTCACATACTGTGTTGTTTTCTGGTTATCCATTTCTATGTGCACCCATAAATATATAGTACATGTAGACAATGTGCTGTCTGGCTTGTAGAAGAAACAACATATATATATATATATATATATATATATATATATATATGTTTGCCCTTACATGCCACTTATTTAAAATAATGAGGAACACAATCATATACAATGATCTATTGATATAAATACACATATTACTTCTCATGTTTTAATTTCTCTCAGAATACATCCCAGAATTAAAAGTGACATTTTTTTTCTTTTCTTTTAGCAGTTTAAAAGCTGCTGGCATCCTCAATTGTTTATCAGTTGACGATACCCAAAAATCCACTGTGGAAGTAGTAGAAAGACAAAAGGTATTGAGATAAACTGATAGGAGATCTAGTTTGGACTGTATTAGTATATTAGATATTAGTATATGCATCATGTATATGTAATAGTATATTAGTCTATGCGTATAAAAAGACGTTTGGCCAAGAGGGTGTGCATTTTTGAAGAAATAGAAGGGTGGGTTGTGTATGGAGAAGAACATTGCAGGAAGAGAGAAAGGAGACTGTGCATGACTGTGTTACGAGCAGCTGAATGTTTAAGGAACCGATGGAAGACCAACGTTGGTGGACTAAAGTTTTTCAAAAGTCTTGTTTCTTTTAGCCACTTGAAACTATTTATTCTGGGAAGGCCATTTGTAGATTGGAATATGGAACCCTTTCTTCTGTGTGTCAGTCATTGAATGACCCCAATTTTATTTTTTTGTCAGTTGAGCTCAAGGGCTTGAGCTCAGGGCCTGGGTACACTTCCTGAGCTCGTTTGCTTAGGATAGTGCTCTACCATTTTTGAGCCACTGCGTCACTTTGGTTTTCTTGTAGTTGATTGGAGATAAGAGTCTCAAGGACTTTCTTACCTGGACTGGCTTTGAACTGTGATCCTCACATCTTAGCCTCCGGAGTAGGTAAGGATTACACGTGTGAGTCACCGATGTCTTGCTAGCCCATTTTTTTTTTTTGTTTTTTGTTCCTAGACCTGGGTCCTGAACTCAGAGTCTGGGCATTGTTCTTGAGCTTTCTTAAGGCTAGTAGTCCTCTACCACTTGAGTACAGCACCACTTCTGGCCTTTTCTGTGTATGTGGTACTGAGGAATTGAACCCAGGCCTTTGTGCATGCTAGGCAAGTACTCTACCAGTAGGCCACATTCCTGGCCCTATATGGTACATATTTTTTCCCCAGTAAGACTTCAGGGATGCCTTCCAAAGGGATCACAAGGACTGTGCTATTTCATTAGATGTAAGAAAAGATCTGGACACTTGAACATTTTCACCACTACCACTGAATGAAATCTCCATTAGAAGAAGCATTCAGTAACCTTTCAACATTTGAGCCATTAAAACAAAGTAATTGTCTTTCAGGCATCTGTTTTGTGTTCCACTTTTATTTGTCTAGAGGTAATTTTCTGTAGATCCTCTGAACGTTTGTTTCCCTTTAACATCCAGGTGCACATTTGCATGAAAGTATTTACAGGAAACAAAGACAATCTTGCCATGAGGAGGAATGACTGAGCTCTTTTAATGAAAACAGTGTAATTTCTTCAAAGAGTGACTGGCTGCCAAAGGAGGGAGAGGTGGGTAACGTGAGAGGTGTTTAACGTGAGAGGTGGTTAACGTCTAACCTGCGTGCTCTATACTGAGGCTGTGGAGAAGAACTTGTACACGTCAAGTTCTAACAATGTTTAGAAACTAGATGTATACCCTGCTGCTTCCCAGGGAGAATGGTGGTTTAAATAAAGGCTCTTGCTGGAATGTAACAGACCACACAGGGTGGAGAATGTGAGTGGAAAAATGCAGAGAGGGATACATTCAGTTCCTTTATGTGAAAAGTCATCCAAATTAAACAGGAAGGAACAAAAATTGAATGCCAGGAGATAGAATAAAATTGCTATAACTCTTAAGGTGGAAATGTTGAGATGGCTTTACATGGCAAGTTTTTAATCTAGAAATGGAAAAAGCAGCAGAGGGTATCTGGGCAGACGCCCTTTGAAAGTAGAGTAGGGATAACTTGAAAAATAAAACTCTGGAAATTGAAAAGGAAAAAATCATAATGGAAATTTTATATTTCATAATTCATACTTAATCCAATCAATGTTGATGGATTTATTTTACTTAGTGTTCATTACCTACCTAAAACCAACACGGAACAATCATATTAATCAATTATGAGTTGCTCTAGATTTAGAATCACATTGTTGGTTTAACTAACATGAGTGCTTTTTTTTGGGTGCCATTAAAGCTTTCAAAACAGTGTTAATAGAGCTGGAAGAAAAAAAGCAGAACAAAAACTGAAAGAGCTCTTAATGAGACCAGCAAAAACAAATACAAACACTACCCATACAGAAATCATCTAGAACTGTGACGGAAGGTTTCTGCATGTAAAACATATTCATATACATAAAACATTTTCTCCTGTGGCAGACAGATGAAGAATGACTATATAGATGTAACATAATCGATTGATTCCTAGTTCTTTATCTGCCACTTACTTGTGACTATAAGCAAACCATCTTAACTTCTTTTTTTCTGAACCTTTGGTTTTCTTTCTTTTCTTTTATTTAAAGAATGGAAGAACTTACAATACATTCCATGACAACTTTGTATATGGCAAAAAGTTAGACGAACCAATATGTTAGTGTTGTTTTATAGCTATAACTAAATATTGAAAAGAAATATCTTAAGAGTGAGGATTCATTTTTGGCTCCATGTTTCAGAGGATTTTGTGCCTGCTTGTTTTTTTTGCTCCATGTCCTTTGACATGAGAAGTGCAACTGTGTGACAGAAGCTGTCTACCTCATGGCTGACAGGAAGCAGAGAGGAGGAAGGGATTTCCATATAATCTCCAAGGCATACATTTATTTCCTCTCACTAGTCACCCATAATGTTTCCAGAACCTCTGAAAATAACCTTGCCAGCTAGGGACTAAGCATTCAACATAGGACCTTCTGGGGGAATTCAAACCATAATGTAATATCAATTAAGGAATAATTTATTACTGTTACTTGTGTTGTACTAGAAATGTAGTGATTGTTAGGGAGCATGTTGATTTATAATGCTAGCTCTGAGAGTTAACTTTGGCTCTTTGTACTCAACATATTTAAAACTGTCAACAGTTTTTGTGCTCTCCAATATTTAATAAGGTCAAAAGTTTAAAGAAAGAGAGATTTTCTTGATATAGGTTTTCCCTTTTTCCTTTTGGGCACCATAACTGCATGGCATCAGTGCTGGAATTGGCAGGGCTTGCAGGTTAGGAGCCAACTATGAGAAGTCCCTCTTTGAGAATTGCCAGGCCAGTATGGAATGAATGTCACAAGGAGCCAGCAATTTCCAAGGCCAGATGGGCTCTAGACAAACAGTGAGAGGCTAGCATGCAGGCCCTTAGCTGTGGTTTTAGGAAATTCTCTATCTGAACAATGGGTGGAGAACTTGAGAGCAGTGTCACAATGTTTCACTGCAATCATGCCTTTTAGATGGATGCAGACTAATGTCTCATTGTCAAGACTATTGATCCGAAGGACTAAGAGTATGGTAAAGGGTATGAGTTGTATTCCTTCCCTTGACTTTGGTTCCACACTTCAGCTTTGCAAAACAGGTCTTTTTAAGTGAGTACTTCATTGGGGGATTGTCAGTCAACTGAGCAAGACAGTAAAGAAAAAATGTTTTCTTTTTTCTTTCTTCCTTCCTTCCTTTCTTCTTCTTTTTTTCTTGTAAAGACAAAGCAACAGAGTAAAGAGGATGTGGCTAAACATCTGACTTCCTGTACGTTCAGTGGGCTTACTGTGTTTGCACAATGTAAATTCATAGGTCTACATATGGTAAATGATATAGCCTTTCTTGCCAAGGACAAAATATCTCTTAAAAGAAATTATAATATCTTTGACAACCTAAGAAGTCTGCAATAATAAACAACAATAAGAAAATCCCCCAAATAAGTGTTTTCTGGTGAGCAATGTATTCAACGTAGCAAGAATATTATATTTTGAATGTGAAGACAAATGTAACACGAAGCTGTCAAGTTTTAACCTCTCTTTAGTTCAAATTTTTCTTTGAAGAGAGGATAACAATATCTAAAAGACTCATAAGTTTTATAGTAAATTCAAATAAAAGAAAGGAAAAAAATTCAAAGAACGCATTGTATAAATATAATCCTTTTCCCTGCTTTTGTTAATAGACAAATAAGACAAGTGATAAAGTTATTTTCTTCAGAAGATGTGTGATGTAACTTATGAGTATACTAAGTGTTTGTCAATTTCATTTTTAGATTTTGATAATGAACTGTGAAATATATTGCATGAGAAAGTTATTTATTATGAAAGTATTGAACTCAGATTTAACCACATCCTCCTCATTGTCTTTGATGATTTAATCTAGTTAGCATAGTTTAATACTCAAAATAATTATGGTGGGTGGTCACTATTCTCCTTATTTCAGTAAAATTTTAAATTGTTATTGTAAATGTGATCTACAGAGGGGTTACGGTTATGTAAGTCAGAGTACATTTCTTTTTATTTTTTGGTAGGTTTTGGGGTTTCAACTCAGGGCCTTGAATGCTGCCTCTGAACATTTATGCTTTAGTGTTCTACCACTTTGAGCTGCAGCACCACTTCTGTTTTCTTGATAATTAGTTGGAGAGAAGAATCTTACAGGCATGGACCACTAGCATAGGATATGTGTCTTTTTGGACAATATCATCCCTTTCCTTGCTCTCTTTGAGTTATTCTCCTTATTTTAAAGATGATGAACTGAAAGGCAGAACATCCACTTTGTTGGCTGATATTTACCTATAATATAGTTAACTGGAAATAAGATATTTCATGTATTTAACGTTATGAATGGTGACAAATATAGGAATATTCACATTATATGTGATTATTAACAAAGACTCGAAGACAATTTGAACAAAATATGGTTTAAAAATAAGTACTTAAACTTAATTTTGAACATTTAAGCTTGAACTCAGGGCTTGGTACTTTTTTTGTGTGTGGCTTGAACTCTGGGCCTGGGCACTATCCCTGAGCTCTTCAGCGCAAGGCTACTGCCGTACTCCCTGAGCTACAGCCCCACTTCTCCTTTCCTACTGATTAATTGGAGATAAGAGTCTGATGGTCTTTAGTGCCCAGGCAGGCTTTGAACTGTGATCCTTAGGTCTCAGCTTCCTGAGTAGCTAGGATTACGGGTTTGAGCCATCATACCTGGCTCACAGGGCTTTGTACTTTCTAGTCAGGTGCTCTATCTTTTAAGCTATACTCCCATCCCTTTTGACTTTATTTATTTATTTTTTGAATAGGGTCTCATATTCACTTCCCTGGTTGGCCTGAACCATGGTCAGCCTGTTGGTGCTTCCCCTCTATTTGTTATGACAGGTGTGTACCAGTTAGTTGGACAGGGTCTTGATTAATTCTTTCCTTAGGCTTGCTTTGAATCTTGTTCATTCCCAGTCTCTGTTTCACGAGTAGCTAGGACTTGAGATGCAAGGTATCAGGCCTGGCATACTATTTTATCGTGTGTGTGTGTGTGTGTGTGTGTGTGTGTGTGTGTGTGTGTGTGTGTATTTTCCTAAGACTAACGATTCTCCCAAGGAAAATTTTGTTGTGTGATTAAAACAGAACAAAGCACCATTACCCCAAAGGAAAATCAGTTCAAACATCAGTTAAAAACTTTGAAAGATATTATTATAATTTAACAGTGAAACCAATTTTACCACAACACAAAAGTGGAAGATAATTCATTTATCATCCCTTAACAAACCTAAGAACACCTTCCTGGAACATTAACAGTTAATACTGTCTGTTCAGTGACATTAAAATATGGTTCCCCAAATCCTTTACAAAGATACTGACTTTGATCAGTGACAAACAACAGTCTAGGCAGGCTGTTGAAAGGAAATCAATTATAGTGCTGCTAAATTGTACATTTTGATGTTCAGGGTTGAACTTAGAGATTCAAATGCCAAAGAATAACTCTTGACCCTAGATTTCCTTTGGGTACTTGTGAGTGATCTCACACTTTCATTTCTACAGGCTTCAGAGCAATTCAGGGTGCAGAGCTTCAGAACAGTGTCTGCCTGTGAATAAGGAATCTGAGTGCTGACATTTAAATGTTTGAGAAGCATTTCAGAGAGTGGCAGGTCACTCTGGACCTTGGTGATTCTACACATAATAGAACAAGGCAGAGATGGCTTTTGTCTAAGGGGTAATTCAAGACACAGATGTGTTCTTTGTTTATTCAAGTAGACTAGTATCCAAGGTAGGGGCTCACACATCCCAGAGATTGGCTAAGGACAATCAGCTGGGATCTGGGAACTATTATTTATTTTTGCCAAATAATGTGAAAAGGAAATGCAGCTTAGGAGGGCTTATGGAATGGATTGGCGCCTGACCTTCGTAGCACCCTTCCTTGGCTGGTTTGCTTTGTATCCTGAACAGCATGGAAACCTTCCTGAGAGGGAAATGAAGTCTGTCAAGTTGGAGGTGGGGAAGGGCCTTTATTTCCACTCTTTTGTTTGCTCTCAGATTTAGGAAGGGGAGACTAGTAAGTGGATTTACAGATTATCAGATGCTGTTTGATCTGAATGCAGGCTCACTAAATAGTATCTTGAGAAAAGACACTGGCAGAGAAGCTGTGGATTTATAAAAGACAATAATAGAAGCATGAGTGAGTAACAGTAAGATGGCAGAGGTGGTGTTTGCTTGCTTAGCTTTACGAGAAGAGAAGAAAACCCTAAAGAAATCAGCCCTATTAAACATAGAACTTGCATTATTTTGAACTATTATTGAGAATATAGATTAATAGTCACTATTGATAATGATGGTCCTTATCACAAGCTTATAATTAATTGCCTATTCTATCACTTTGCTACCTAGCTTTCCCCAGCTGTGATAGATATACTTGTTTCCTGGGGCTGTTATAACAAAGCCATCCATGACCAATAGTTTAATCTTAGTTCTGAAGGCTGAGTCTGAGCTCAAACTGTCAACATGGGTCTTTTTTTCTGAGGCTTTTTAAAATTTCTGGCCACTTCATCTTCCATCTTTTTGTGGCCTTTCATCTGTGTGCCATAAAGACCCTATTTTCCTCTTTATAGAGACACAGATAATGTTACATTAGAGCCTATCCCATACTTTATTTTAACCCTCACAATCTGCCCACAGATGAATTCTGAATTGGCCTACACATCTCAACTACTTTGTATAAGGGAAGAAGTATGATGACACATTTTTAACCACAATTGAAGCTTAATCCTTTCTTCAGAAACTTCTATAAGTAAGTATCAGTTCTCAGAAGTATAGTTATTTTTTCATAATTTTTGGTTTAAAAGTAACAGGTTCGATAGTTTACTGAAGTTCTGCTATATTGCTATAATCTTCTGAAGAAGGGTAAGTTATGTTTAGCTTTCTGAGAAAGGGTAACTATGTTTATCGGGCTCTGCCCCTTGTCTTAGGATGAAATATATACTCAGGAAAAATAGCAACACAAACCAATATTTAGCGAGCATTTTCTGTATAACTTGGCTAAAACCCCACAGATGGTAAGCTTTGGAACATTTGCAGCATGTATTACATAGAGCTTCTAAACTCTCCTTGCTTCAGGCAGGATCTTTCTCTGACTAACACTTGGGCCACAGTAGTCAGAACACTGGACCCTGCTCCTCACATGTGGCCTTTCTTCTTTTCCTGTCTGTAACTCCAATTCACTAAGCTGGATACCACAAATGATAGCCATAGAAAACTAGTATACCTGTCATTTGGCAAGCAAGCTAACAAACACTTTTGGAATATGATGGCAGCCACAGGAGAAAAGCTTCCATTCATATCAAGCTCTGTGTAGGGCTATACCAATAAAATGTACAGCCCAGAACAAATTGGTAAACACCTGCTATTTAACAGCAAAAAGGTCTTAGGTGCTTGATCCAATGGTTTGTTCCGACTGTGTTATTTCCTTCTTGTTGGTCATTGGGAAGTCATCCTCTGTGCCTCAAGTCCTCACCTGAAAAGTGAAAATAACACCTATTTGATGGTTGAGAGGATGGAGTGCTTCACACAAGATCTACTAGAGAGAAAACAATAGATCAAACTACTTTTTGTATCAATGTCTTCTTTACTATTTCACTGTGCTTGGGGATGTTTAAATCACATCTTATAATTGATTCTTCAAACACTTCCTCCTCCTCCTCCTCCTCCTCCTCCTCCTCCTCCTCCTCCTCCACCTCCTCCTCCTCTTCCTCCTCCTCCTTCTTCTTCTTCATCATCATCAGTTGTGGCACTTGAACTGAGAGTTTATGTGCCATCCTGAGCTCTTTTTGTTCAAAGCTAGTGCTCTATACCTGTGAGTCACCGTACCTCTTCCAGTTTCCTGGTGGTTCATTGGAAATAAGATGTCTTATGTGCTTTCCTGCTTGGGCTGGCTTTGAACCATGATCCTCAGATCTCAGCCCCCTGTGTAGCTAGGATTAGAGATGTGAGCCTCTGGTGCCTGGTTGATTGACTACATTTTTTTTGCTCTTCACTGATTTGGCTAGGATTCCCAATAATTGTAATTGTTAGATTTCTATCTATTTTAGCATGATTATATTGTATGAATTTTTGATACATAGGTTGTCTGAGATCTGGGAACAACTCCAGAAGTTACCTACCATAACTACATGATAGATACTTGAATAAAATGTTTGCAATATTACTACTACAGTGGTTCTTTATTTTTAAGTCATTATTAGTGACTATTAAGGTTTTACTATGACATATCTACATGTGAATACAATATGCTTTGGTCAAATTCACCTCAATCACCTTCTCCTTTCTGTGGATATTCTTGAAAAAAAGCTATCACTGGACCATTCCATGCTGAAATGTTTTCCTGAGTCCTGTAACTTCAAGAATTCTGGTTTAGTTCAGCTCATTACGTAAAACCTAATTCAACTTTATGGTAATAGACATTTTAAAAGATTTAAATGCAATTCTATGTTCTTATGAGTATTCTTAATATTCTCACATCATATTTCTTATTAAATATTATTTGTAATCTCTGCTCTGAGAATGTAGGAAGAGGAAGAGAAAACCATTTGAAGGCAGACACACCCAGCTTTGGATCCTGGCTCAACTACTAACTGCCTGCCTGTGTTTCAGTTTCAGTCTTCTCAACTGTAAAATGTTGGTAATGATTCAGAGCTTAAAGAGGAGCTGTGAAGCTTGAACAGGTAAAATACATCACTCAGCACAATGCAGCCATTCAAATAAAATGGTTCATTTTTCCTCAAATATTTCTTTTGGACACTTGTTATTTTATTTTATTTTTTTGCATTTTTTTATTGTAATTAGTAAAAGGGTTACATGATATTTGCCAGATAGAAGGTGTATTAATTCACATACATTGATACCCTTTCACATGTCTTGGTACCCATTTCCCTCCCCCTCCCATACTCCCCACCCATCTTGGTTTTCCCCCTTTCCCTATCAAATTTCAAATAACCAAATACAAATAAATTCAATATATCCGATAACAAAGTGAGATACTATAACAATAATTTTAATTAACTAAGTTTTGAGACAGAGCTAGAGGTCACTGGCCTTGAACTTGCAATTCTCCTCTTGCAGTATCCCAAAGTGCTGGAATTGTAGGTATGTACTGTTATGCTTGGTAGATCATTTTTTTCTTTTGTCAGTCATGGGGCTTGAACTCTGGACTTGGGTGCTGTACCAGAACTCTTCAGCTCAAGGCTAGCGCTCTACCACTTTAGCCACAGCACCACTTCCAGTTTTCTGGTGGTTAATTGGAGATAAGAGTCTCACAGGCTTTAGTGCCTGGACTGGCTTTGAACCACAATCCTCAGATCTCAGCCTCCTGAGTAGCTAGGATTATGGGTGTGAGCTACTGGTGCTGGCTACATTATGTTTTGAAAGTGGTATTTGATCTTCTGCTAGGACTATCCCAGACATATACTAATAATAACACCTGAGGGAAACCATGGAGCCTATGTTTCTTTGCTTCTGGGTTACTTCACTTAATATGATTTTTTCCCAATTCTTTTCATTTCCTCATGAATGGGGTGGTGCCATTCTTTCTGATGGCAGCATAGAATTCCATTGTGTATAAATACCACATTTTCTTGATTCATTCATTTATTGAGGGACATCTGGGTTGGTTCCATATCTTAGCTATAGTAAATAATTCTTCAATGAACATAGTTGTGCTGGTAACTTTAGTGTGGCTTTGTTTGTGATCATTTGGGTAAATGCTCAGCAGTGGAATTGCTAGATCATAGGGAAACTCTAAAGTCCTTTGAGGAATCTCCATACTGCTTTCCAGAGTGGTTGAACAAGTTTACATTCCAACAGCAATGTAGTAGTGTTCCCTTTTAGCCATATCCCTGCCAACATCTACTATTCGTTTGGTATTTCTTGATAATGACCATTCTAACTAGGACAGTCCTAGCAGAGGATCACGATAACTCAGTAGTTGTGTACATATGACCATATAAAATAATGCTAATCAAAATGAAATCCAAGATATGGAATCAAGAGTTTTGTTGTTGTTTTAGTGTACTATATGAATAACATATATGAATAACAAAATGATGAAACAGGGACAAATGGTAGACCACTGTGCAACAGCAATACAAGACTCTAGGTTGGAAATGAACTTTACAACGTGTATGTGGGGCGTGTGGGCGAGAGTGAGAAAAGGAGGGGCAGTGGGAGAAAAACCAGGGAGGGAGTAACAGTGTTCCACCAGAAATGTATTCATCACCTACTTATGTGACTGTAACCCCTTTACCACAAAATAAAATTAAAAGAAAAAGAAAGTGATGTTTGAAGAGTCAATTATAAGGCAGATGTAATGTACACATCTCCAAGCACAGTGAAATAGTAAAGAAGACATTGTTATGAAAACAAGTAGTTTTTGATCTATTGTTTTCTCCCTAGTAGATCTTGTGTGAAGCACTCCATCCTCTCAACCATCCAAATAGGTGTTATTTTCACTTTTCAGGTGAGGACTGGAGGCACGGTTGGAATAAACCACTGGATCAAACACCAAAGACCTTTTTGCTGTTAAATAGTAGGTGTTTACCAATTTGTTCTGTGCTGTATATTTTATTGGTATAGCCTACACGGAGCTTGATATGAATGGAAGCTTTTCTCCTGTGGCTGCCATCACATTTCAAAAGTGTTTGTTAGCTTGCTTGCCAAATGACAGGTATACTAGTTTTCTATGGCCATCATTGTGGTATCCAGCTTAGTGAACTTTCCCCCCCTCCCCCAGTATTCTTTACTATTACTTCCACATTTATGTCATATATAAACTCAAAATGATTTCGGTCTCTATTTGTTTCCATTGATTAATAAAAAAGAAGACAAATGATGCCAATGGCAGAAATTCTTTATCAAGTTTGATGTCTTCTTGCTAGCTTTGAAGCCCCGTGGGTTGTTCTGGTCTGGATGGCTTACTGATGGCTTCCATGTGGCTGTTGTTTTTGTGGTTTTGATGTAGTGGATGAAATATATTAACCAGTCTTCTTGTAATGAAAGCTTCATCTAATTTAGTAGTTTTGGTAATAGAAAAGTCATCTAATGAGGAATTAAACTGCTTGAATTCTAGTCCTGGTTTTGTAATTATCAGCGCTATCTAATGCCTTCTCAAGTTCCTTATTTAGAAAAATGGGTTAGTTAATGACTTACTTTAGACTTCATATGGTGAATATAGGAGTCCAATCTCCTGGCCTTTATAGGTTTGAAGAAACAGAATGGAAATAATCCCTGGGTAAAATTTTGGGAGGTCTTTTAAGATTCACATCCTTTAGCTTATTCTCAGTATCAGGCAGAAGATGCTGACAGCATCTGCTTTTTTGAGCTTGGATTACTGCCTCATCGTTTCATATATAGATATACATATGTATCTATGTATGAAATTCATATACAGATTTTTATGTGTATATGTCAATCTTGGGACTTGAACTCAAGGCCTTGGAGCTGTTCCTGAGCTATATTGCTCAAGAAAAACATACATTCTACCATTTGAGCCACAACTCTACTTCTGGCTTTCTGGCTGGTAGTTAATTGGATATAAGAATATCATGGACTTTTCTACCCCGGCTGTCTTTGAACCATGGTCCTCAGATGTTAGCTAGAATTACAGGCATAAGCCACTGTGTCTGACTGAAATATACTTTGTTTTTAATGTAAAATTTAATTAAAATAGACCTGTCCTTCAAAGTCACAACTGACCTAAAAGTAGAAATCACTGACTGAGAGTATGTGGATTACATTTACTATTTTGAATCTAACATAATGAGGGATGTAAGTCTGCTCTAGAGTTATCCTCTGATGATCTTCCAAATGAAATTGCTAATAAATATTATTCAAATAAATAGAATATATGTTTCCATTAACTGAAAAATCAATGTATGGAAACAACTTTCTGTAAAATGAAATTCTGAATGTTCATTGTTCCTTTCATATTTCCATTGTCAACATATAGTCCTATGGAAACTATCCATTACCATTGCATTATAAGTTTCCTGAGCCACTTGTCCATCGGGGACAGAACCGATTGGGTAGCATCCCAGATAATACTCCAAGGACACACACCGGATATTAGGAGGTGGGACAAAGGAAGGAGAGGGGAACTTGAATGTATTGTACATCTACAAGTCAGATTTCATGGGCTATTTCGATTCTCATTTAATCCTAACAATTCTGAGGTAGCACGAATATAGCAGCAGAGACAAGAGTGTATAGAACAGTTGGAAATGCCAACATATTAAAAAAATCACTTTCCTAAATTGTGAGCCATGTCTGTTGATTCTATTTGTAGAAAATAACATTGAAATTAAAAAAATTAAAACTAAAAAGAAAAGAGGAAAAGTCATGTTCAAAAATGTTCAGGAAGAGGGCTGTTTGGGCAGAACACCAAGCTTTGGGTTAGGTTAGTACTACTTTCCATCTTTAGGGTTGTCATTAGCATCTCAGCTTTTCATTGATGAAATGAAGCTTGGAGAAGGTCATGTTCTAGAATTGGTATGTATTAGAGCTGACATTAAAGACCAGTCTGACTATGCTTATTCCTTGTAAACGCTAGACCCAGATAGTGGGCTTGTCCTCTAGGACCCTGGCACTTATCTATGAACTTGCCCATTACTTAACGTCTCTAGATTTCATGTTTCCTCACTTCAGCAGCATGGTAATTTTAACTTGAATTTGATCAATTGTGTTTTGCAGCCTTTGGGAAAAATTAGGAAAGTTGTATTTTTCAAAAAAATTCAAAAACAAGATTATAGGCTAAAATTGTCTTCTGATTTAGAATGCTGGGAACCTGACAGCACTAGCTGCAAGGGTAGAATTTATATCTCCACATGATCCACTGTGGAAGTCACTTGCTAAGTGTGATTACTGACCAATCATGCGATAAATGCACGTACTTGCTGTGACTAAGGAACCAGTCTTGATTTTATTGAATTCTTCACAAATTTCAGTTTAAATTAAATTCTTACATACTGCTAGAGGTTGTTGTAACAGGTAGTGAAGAAGGCTGGAAGGTTTCACAGAAAAATACAGATTCTGAGCAATTAGGTAATTTTTTTTTATAGGCATGACCAATAATCTCTGGTTCTCTATCTGGTAAACTTTGTTTGTTTATTGTCAGTCATGGGGCTTGAACTCAGGACCTAGGAGCTCTTTTGCTCAAGGGTAGCACTCTACCATTCAGCGCCACAGTGCTACTTTCTGGTTTTCTGGTGGTTAATTAAAGATAAGAGGCTCATGGACTTTCCTGCCTGGGCTGGCTTTGAATCAGAACCCTTAGTCAGCGCCCCTGAATAGCTAGGATTTGAGGCATGAGCCATTAGCACCCAGATGTCTGTAAGGGGAATTTTTTTCATATTTTTTATTGTAATTAATACAAGGGTTACATTATATTCACCAGATAGAAGGTGCATAACTTCACTTGATACCCTTTCTCATGTCTTGGTCCCATTTCTCTACCCCACATCCCCACCCTTCATCTTGTTTTCCCCCTTTCCCTATCCAATTTCAAATAACCAAATACGCATTTATCCAATATATCAGATAACAAAATGAAATACTGTAACAATATGAGATAACCAAGGGACAGCAAAAGAGATGAGAGGTAACACAGTACATTAAGGACAACAATCACTCATTATTATTATTTTTTAGATGTAAATTTTTTTATTGTAATTAGTAAAAGGGTTACATGATATTTGCCAGATAGAAGGTGCATTAATTCACATACATTGATACCCTTTCACATGTCTTGGTACCCATTACCCTCCCCCCCAAACCCCCACCCGTCTTGGTTTTCCCCCCTTCCCTATCAAATTTCAAATAACCAAATACAAATAAATTCAATATATCAGATAACAAAGTGAGATACTATAACAATATGAAATAACCAAGGGACAGCAAAGGAGATGAGAGACAACATAGTACATTAAGGACAACAATCACTCATTATATGGCTTTTGTTTTTATTTCCAAGAGGTCTTTTCATTTAGTGTCATACTGTATGGCCTTATGTAACTAGGTTTTGCTCTATTGTGAATTTCTGCTAGGAGAGCCCAGGGTTTCTACTGATTATGACAAATGAGGGAAACCATTGAGCCTATGTTCCTTTGAGTCTGGCTTACTTCACTTAATGTGATTTTTTTTCTAAGTCTTTCCATTTCCTTACAAATGGGGATGTCGTTCTTTCTGACAGCTGAATAGAATTCTATTGTGCATAAATACCACATCTTGTTGATCCACTCATCAACTGAGAGACATCTGGGTCGGTTCCATATCTTTGCTATGGTAAATAGTGCTGCAATGAACATCATTGTGCTAGTGGATTTTGTATGTCCTTGTTTCTGGATGATTGGGTAAATGCCAAGTAGTGGAACTGCTGGATCATAGGGGAGTTCTATGTTTAGTCTTTTGAGGAACTGCCATACTGCTTTCTATAGTGGTTGACCGAGTTTGCACTCCCACCAACAGTGTAGTAGTGATCCCTCCTGGCCACATCCCCTCCAGCATCTGTTGTTATTCGTTTTCCTGATCCTGGCCATTCTAACTGGAGTGAGGTGGAATCTTAGAGTTGTTTTGATTTGCATTTCTTTTATGGCCAGAGATGTGGAGCATTTCTTCATGTGTCTATAGGCCATTTTTGTTTCTTCAGAGAAGACTCTCTTTAAGTCTTGGCCCAGCTTTTAATGGGATGTTGTTACTTTGGAGATTAGTTTTGGAATGATTCAATTTTTTGATCTGTTGATGTATTTTAAATATGAGGCCTTTGTCCGTTGTATGGTTAGTGAAGATCTTCTCCCATTCTGTAGGCTTCCTAATTAATTTACTAGCTTTGTCCTTTGCCCTACAGAAGCTCTGCAGTTTAATGCAGTCCCACTTATCCAGACTTTCTTTGATTTGTTATGTTTCTTGGTCCTTATTGAGAAAGTTTTGACCTGTGCCAAGGAGGCCTAGTGTATTTCCTGTTCCTTCTTGTAAAGTTTTCAGTGTGTCGGTTTTTACCTCGAGGTCTTTGATCCATTTGGAGTTAATTCTAGTGCAGGGTGACAGAGAAGGATCCAACTTTAGTTTTCTGCAGGTGCTTAACCAGTTCTGCCAGCACCATTTGTTGAAGAGGCTGTCTTTCTTCCATTCTATTTTTTTGGCTCCTTTGTCAAAGATTATGTGGCCATAGGTCTGTGGTTTAATATCTGGGTCCTCAGTTCTATTCCATTGGTCTTCAGGCCTGTTCTTGTACCAGTACCAAGCTGTTTTGATTATTATAGCTCTGTAATAGAGTCTAAAGTTTGGTATTGAAATTCCTCCTGCGCTGTTCTTTCTGCTAAGAAGTGTTTTTGCTATAAGGGGTCTTTTATTATTCCATATGAAATTTTGGATTGCCTCTTCTATTTCTTTAAAGAATGACATTGGGATATTGATGGGTATTGCGTTGAATTTGTAGATAGCCCTGTAAGGGGAATTTTTATATACTCCTGATCCTTTTGACTCCAGGACATATTGGATTTTTAAGTGAATAGGATATTTTTAACAATTCCTGATATTGGATAGACTCAATAAATCAATCACCCAGTCAGTCTTTTTTTGTTGAATGAATGTGCATAATAGGAAATTAGCATATATTGGTGTCACTTTCTCTGTCTGGACTTGTCTTAACAGTCACATGAGGGAAATCGTTTGAAGGCATGTCATATGTGGGGAAGACTCAGGTCCTGCAGATATAAGGCCTTATTAAAACTCATTTTCATTCCTTTACTCTTGGGAGAAATTATTATCTGTAATGGAAGAGAAATTATTGTCTAGGCTAGCATGTAACTGGCTGGTATATACCTAAATATTTGTTTATCACTACTGAGCATCTTTACTGGCACTCATTCATTTCTTTGATTCACAGTTTGTAAGTTTACCTCTCTTGTCCCATGTGGTTATTGGGTTAATGTTTCATTGCACAGTTTCATTTGCACATTTGGTGATTTTTTTTAAAAATAGAAAACTGGAGTTTTCTTTGTACAAAGCTGTTCTTTCTTGTGCAGTGAATCACACACACACACACACACACACACACACACACACACACACACTTTAATTGGGAGCATCTTACTTTCTGTAAATATAAAGAGCAAAACTGCTCCCACATTCTGAAGTGATATCATATCTTTTTGTTGTCTTCTACATTTTATAGTTAACTGGAAGTTCAGATACCCCTTTTCTCTCATCTCTTCAGTATGTGGGGACATGTAAATCTCCAGAAAAAAAATTCTTTTAGGATAATGACTATAGATTTTCTTAGCTTTGTGATGCACTAGCACTTTTTTTTTTCAGCAGTAGAGTTTTAACCAGGTATTTTTTTGTACATGAATAAGAGAAAACTTTACTAACAAAAGTTCTAGCAATCTTTTCTGAAGGATTCCTTTGACCTCTGTCAAACTAGGCCATCCTTATCAATGTGTGGCAACTCTTGTTTCATCAGTAAGGAATGTGTTGTTTTGATTGTATCTGATGGAGTAAAAAGTATACAACTTTATTCTACCCTGTGTTTGGGAAGAGGACAATTCTTCAGAGAACCTGAAACCCTTCAGGGTAATTTACTTTTGATCCTATCTCTAGGCTTTTTCCTTTTTAACTCAAAGCTAATCCTAAATAAAAGTCCTCCTTTTTCCTTGGAAAGACCCTGCAACAATTTTCAAGTGGGAGCACAAGCAATGTTTCAAAAGACCATCATTACGAAATCAACTTTAAAATATTAAGAGAAATTAAATGTGTATCCTTCATAATTTCCTTAGCCTGACAAAACAATGACACTTTTGCTCAGGCATCATTAACACATTTTAGCACAAAGATTTATTGTTGTCCTATTTTCAACTAGGTTTCTTTGGGAAGAGAAAAAGTGGTTATAGGAATAAGTAGTGCTTTTCATATGAGATTTTTTTTTCTTTTTTCTTTTTATTTTGCTAGTCCTGGGGCTTGAACTCAGTGTTTGGGCACTTTTCTTGAGCTTTCTCAAGGCGGGTTCTCTATCACTTGAGCCATAGCACCACTTCTGGCTTTTCTATATATGTGGTATTGAGGAATTGAACTCAGGGCTTCGTGTATGCTTAGCAGCACTCTACCACTAAGTCAAATTCTCAGATTCACGTGAGAATCTTGACATGAGAATAGGTTAGCATAATATTAGAACCCAAGCAGATATTTTTTTTATATTTTTATATTTTTTATTGTAATTAGTAAAAGGGTTACATGATATTTGCCAGATAGAAGGTGCATTAATTCACATACATTGATACCCTTTCACATGTCTTGGTACCCATTTCTCTCCCCCCCCACACCCACCAAGCAGATATTTAAATTTGTTACCATATAGCTAGTGACATGTGGCTCTTGCCTGTAATTGGTGACTACTTGGGAGTTTGAAATCAAGAGAAGTGCAGTATAAGGCCAGCATGGATAAAAAGTTCACGAACCCCATTCTCAATAGAAAAAGCTGGGGGTAATCGTGTGTGATAACATCCCAGCTATGGTAGAAGCGTATGTCATCAGAAGATTTCAGTCCAGGCTGGTCCAGGCAAACAAGTATAAGCCTATTACAAAAATGACCAGAGAAAAAAGGGCCATTGGCATGGCTCAATTGTTAGAGCCCCTGTCTAGCAAGCATGAAATCTTAGGTTCAAACTCCAGTACTTCCAAAAACAAACAAACAAAAATTCCCAAAGAAGTAAAAAACCAACCAACAAAAGAAACAAACAAAAAAAGAAATAAATAAACTTTTGATCATGCAAGATAATTTGAATTCAGACCCCTGGTAGACATTCTGAAGTCATTGTTCAACTATGATTATAATTACAGGAACATTAGAATAGAAATTGGGAGAATTAGATTGTGGTCTGAGTTCTCCTAGCAATTAGTCATGTGATCTAGAATAAACATGTTAAGAGTTTCTGGATCTCTTTTTGTCACTCAGGAAGAAGCATCATTTGGGTTCTAAACTACTATGACACAAAGAATTCTATTTTACACTTTTCTTGGTAATCACGTATGCATGTAGAAATGTGAGGGACCCTTTAATTCTTTGGGGATTGTGCAATACTTTGAAAGCTTTATTAGCATCTATATATGTATGTTCTTTGTGGCTCTCACAAAGAACCTGAGATGAGGTACCCTAAGTATGAGCGCATTCACTGTAGTTTTCCCCTGGCATTATACTTGAACCATTTAAATGCATGATCTAGCAGGTGCAGTTGCCAGAATTTATAACCATTGTCTCAAAGGATGATATATGTCTATTCCTTGACCCAGTAAAAGTCCATCATTTAAAAAAATACTAGATAATTGGAAGCTGTCAAAAGTCATTTCATTTGTCACTGTTTCCAAGAATGAATTAGGGGCACATGGAAAATGTTTGTGACTTTCATGTTGTATAAATTTCAGCAGACAACAAAAAGTTGTCATTCAGCACTTGCAAAGAACAGTTAGGTTACTTCAAAGCCAAAAATCCATGCTTTCTTTCACTCAAGCATCTTTCCAGTTAGCAGTGCCTACAAGTATTTGCAGACAAAGAGCCTGAACCATTTAGTGCCACTGAAGTATGGCTGGAAGGTGAGTGATGTTGGAATAGAGTCTAAAGAAGTTCTTGCAAAGTCAAAGTCCTGACATCTCTTCTGGCATGTTTCTCCACTTATAAAATGAAGTTGTTTGTTTGTTTGTTTGTTTTTTTAGATAATCCTTTATGCTCACTTGTTCCAAAAAACAAATTTGTGATTTATGAACTCCAAGGCCTCAAGTAAATAGTAAAACCTCAGTATCTTCCTGCTGGTGTTGAAATCAGCGGAAAGATAATTTATTTGTAATATAATTTAATGAGCAAATAATGGCTCCAAACTATGTAATTGTGATATATATGCTCTAGACTTTTGACCATAGGAATGACAAACTTTGGTTTCTTTCATAGTCATGTTAAGTTATTCTTATTTAGAAACTTAAATTTGAAAACCTTTTTTGTTCATGTTTTTTTCCAGTTTGGTGTTAGAGATCAAACCCAAGATTTCTTAGATGCTAAACAAGTGCTTGTCTTTGAGCTATGCCACAATCTTGAAACTTGCTTACATATAAAACCTTAGTGATTTGTTTTCTATTAGCATTTTTCTAATTGTGAGCTACAGAGTCAATATACTTTTCAATATTCAAAAGAAAGTATACCACTTTTATGCAAAATTTCACTCTTTAAACAAATAAAAATACTGTCTGGATGTGAAGTAGTTTTGTAATCCCAGAACTCTGGAAAAGAAGGATTTAGAATTTGAGGCTAGCCAAGGCTTTGTAGTAAGACCTTATAGATGTAGCCCCAACCCCCACTAAAATTCTTTTGAGCTTCATATTCTGGAAATCCCTTTTTAAATTTTTCTTTAAAAGTGGACTGGGTTGAGAATTCTGAGGAATCTACAGACTGTATATCATGTTTATAAAAGTCTTTTGGGGCTTATAGTTCCCTGGTAAATGGAACAGAGATAATTCTGTTAGATTAAAAAGAAAGGTGCTGGCTGGGAGTTTGGCCTAGTGGTAGAGTGCTTGCCTAGCATGCATGAAGACCTGGGTTCGATTCCTCAGTACCACATACATAGAAAAAAGCCAGAAATAGTGCTGAGGCTCAAGTGGTAGAGCATTAACCTTGAGAAAGTCCAAGGACAGTGCTCAGGCCCTGAGCTCAAGCCCAGGACTGGCAAAAAAAAAAAAGAAAGAAAAAGAAAGGTGTAACTGATAGAGTTTGTGTACTTGTGCAATTATGGAAGACTTTCTGGCATTAGGATACTAAGAACAGCAGTTGAAACTAGATCATGGTTTGTCACATCTACAGAAGGCTATAAGTCTAGATTTCTTGGGATGGTGAAACAACTAAATGCTGCCACATTGGTGACCAAATGTTTTGTGCTTTTTTGGAGGTGGCTGATTACTTGGAAAGATTAGGACTGATCAGTCAACTGAAAGATAAGCTTTAGTGGGAGAGTTATCAGGTTTATAAACAGGGACTCAGAGACAGGTTCTGAGATGAAAGGTTAAGAGGCAGAACTTAAATAGCAACTTGGTTTTCAAACTTGAGTCTGTCAAATGGTTCTTGGGTAATGCTTAAGATCAGGGCTTATACTTGTTCTGAGAGGAAATTCTTTTTTTTGATTCATTTCATATATATATATATATATATATAATTTTGTAAAATAGAGAATGTATGTTGACAATTATAGACCATAAATCATCACTAATAAGAGAAATTGATTTTTAATAAGTATTTCTTTTTCTTCTTGAACTGTAAAGTGATCAATAGTTTTACAACAACAGCTGATTTTTATTTTATTTTATTTTCAGTACTGGGCTTTAAACTCAGGGTCTCCTATTTGCTTGGTAGGTGCTCCACCACTTGAACTACAACCCCCAGGTCAACAAATAGTTTTATATGCTAGCTTAGTTTCTGAGTTGGGAAAACCTCAAACATAGTCCTAATATTTAGAATTTTTTCTAAGATCTAACTAAGAATTGTCCTACTTTTGTCACTCTACTATTTATTATTTGACTTTATTTCTGCATGAATATAATATTTGTACATAAGTGGTACAATATGTTTTCATTCAGAGTATTTCACACATTTACATGTTAATTATATTTATATGTCATTACCTAACATAATGCCTTACATTTGTATCATTTCTTTATGATGACTGCATTCCCAAATTCTCTTTTTAAACATTTTTTTTTTTTAAGTACTGAGGTTTGAATTCAGAGATTTCAGCTGGGCCACTTGAGCCATACCTCCAGCCTTGTTTTGCTGGTTAGTTTTGAGATAGATTGTCTTGAATTTTTCTTTACGGGCTGGCCTTGAAACATGATCCTTCTGTTCTCAGTTTCTAATGTTACCGGAAAGTCACTGGTGCCTAGAAAATTTCTATCTTTGATTTGAGATAATTTTTAAATTATCTTCATTTTGCTGTATGTGGGCACAGAATTTATTCTTCCCCTATGCTTATTTTCTTTCTTGAGAGCTTAAGAAGGGGTGTCCCCATTCTCTTCTTTTTTTATTCTTTGTAACTCTTGTAATGATATCTGTATTTCTAAATATTCAAGCAGATATTTGTCTTCATCTCTAAGAACTGGGGATTACCTGTTTGTTATACTATCTTGGAGGTGGTACCTCTATATTTCTTCTTGGTCTTCTAACATGGTGTGTTATAGTTACACACAGTATTTAACAAACCAATATTCAGTTTTGTAATAGCAAACATGAGGATAATTCATGAATCTACTAATTCCTGTTTTCTTTAATCTATTTCTGTGTTTTCAAGTTAGAAGCCAAAGATCACAGCAGCCCATTTCATACAATGGGGTTGTTGGTTAATTTTAAAGAAGACACAATTTTTATAAATCTGCTACATTCTAGAATTTTAGAACTGTAGAAAACTAAGTGTAAGTAGTAGTTTGGGTTATTAAGCTATCTATTCTAGGTTCATATTCTATTCTAGTTGCTCAGACTTTGATCATTCAGTTTTTGAACGTCTGCTCTCTTGTGTAGTATACATGAGGCAGGTCATGGTCTTGACTGACAGATGACAATTCATGTATCCAATGGGTGCTCTCTTCTTCTCCCCAGCCTCCTTTCCAGGTTAAGATGGTTTTCATTTGGCCAGTAGAGTGAAAGCAAAAGCACCACATGAACCTAATTATGCCAAGAGCTGGTGTGCTTCTCCATTTTTTTTTTTTAAATTTTAGGACTCCCATCTAAGCTGAGGTATAGAAGAAGGGGGGGGGCGATAGATGTGAGACAGAATTTTATTTTTCAGTCAGTTCAGCCACTGAACTCAGTGGGGCTTGCTATGATAGCAGCTGCCATTAATTACTTGACTTACATAGTCATTTTCCTACCATCATATAAAGTTAATTCAAAAATCTTTGGCCATTATTTAGAATAGAAAATTACAAATCTGACTGTGATTTAAAAAATTCATTTCTAAGAATCACATAGAATTTACTAAATAAAATTTTAGGGGTAGGTCACGTGAGTCAGTATTTTTTGTTTGTTTGTTTTTTAATCAACTTCCTGAAATGATTCTAAACTATTCACTTCAATTTTAAAGTAATGTGGTTTAAGATCAAAGTCTCTTTTTTTTCTGGGATGATGAAATGGGAGATTAAAAGCAGTAAATGAAAATCAGAGGTTTAGAACTAACACTGGGATTGGGAAACTAGAACCCCACAGCAAACTTTGGCCTTCCAGTCTGTTTTAATAAGCAACATTTTATTGGGATAGAGCAATGCTCATTTGTTTACATATTGCCCATGGCTTTCACTACAAAGGCAAAGTAGAGTAGTTGCCACAATGACCTTCAAAGTAGAGTAGTTGCCACAATGACCTTATGCGCCACAAAGCCTAACTATCATCATTTGGCTCTTACACAGAAGGTTTTTAGAGCCCGGATCACAGCTTTTTCTGTTTCGAAAAGGTACAAGCTCTTGAGCTTGACTCTGCTGCTAACTGGAAGACTCAATTTCCTAATGCTCTTGGTAAGTACATTAAGAAGGAAAAGTCATGGAAAAGAAATTCATGTTGGGGATCCTCTGCTTATGGTATCTCATCTCCATGCTCTATGCAGAGTTTAACATCAGCCAGCTCTCCCCTAGTGTCTTATAATCTTTCAAACCACCACAAGCACAACCATAGTAGGATGACTGCTTCAGTGCAATTTAGAAAGAGATAGATGATGTTGACCAGGAAAGAAATTACGATTTCTAAATGCATCTATGTTGTTCTTTTTACTACAGTGAAATCTATGAAGCAGGTTAATATTTAATAGTCACTGAATCACACTCAGGTAAACACTCTACTCTTGGGCCATCTTTCATTCATGTTTGATTAATATCAGATGCTTGGCACCATTTATAAGCCAAATATGTATATATATAAATATATTTGTACACTTAAATTGTTCATTCAAACAAATATTTAAATATGGGTTTTATAGCTGTCAGATCCAGGAAACTCAAATGTGAAGTGCAGTTCTGGGGGAAGGTTATTTAAGCCAACTCTAAATGTAGATAAAAGGCATAGATCTTGTTAGCTCAATGCATTATCATGGCATCCAAACTTTCCTTTTTCTCCTCTTTTCTCACTCCAAAAAGATAGCTACTTTTTAACAGAAACTCAAGGAATAATGATTGAGAAACTGAAGGCCCTTGTTTTTAAGTAAGCAAGAGGGAGAAGAAAAGAGAGAGGAGCCATTTAAAAAAAAAATCTCCCAGAGCTTTGCCTAGTTCTTGAGTATTCAAGTGGAATTCTGAGTTGTTCCATTGCAGAGCAAAATTTTGCTGAAGTCTTCTGATAACTAAAGCAGCAGGAGTTTTGAGGTAGGTGGTTCTTTTACACTTTGAAGGAAAAAAATTAGCTTGAAGTCCTGCTTCCTTGCTGATTTAATTTTTATAATGTTTTAGAGCCAGAGAAGAAAGAAAAGCCAAAGCAAAACATACCATTTCATTACAGTCCCTAATGGAAATAATTGGTAACATGTGAACATAATTTTGTCTTTCACTATTCTACTCACTTGTGGTTGGTTAATTGAAAATGGCAGTCACAATTAACCAGCCCCTGGTAGCATGTAATGGCTAATTGTGAGCAGATTAGAAGCATTCTTAGTCTTTGAAAATGTCTCTTAAATCTCAAAGGCATGTCTGTTTTGGATTGAAGTTGTAATCTGGCATTGGATGATTTAAGTTCAAGAAAGCTCTTTAACATTAAGGTTCAGATAAACTAATTCGCGCTCCATGTCATGTGTTCAGCAGGTGACTGCGAGCACTTGCTTTTACCCTCATTTTTGTAGAGAAGTATAATGTATTAAGGATTCCAGCTAGGCTGAAACCAGTTTTGCAGCTTGGAGCAAAAAAGTAATGTAGTTGATTCAGCAGGCTAGAATAAAAAGTATGCTCAGCTGGATTGTTAGAGTGACTTCTGATTTAATTCAAGTTGTTTCTGTTTAACTCGGAAAAGAGCTGGTAGTCTGCCCTTTCTACCTGTCATTTCTTAATTTTTCACTCCAAATGTGTTCATTTGAGCTGTTATTAGTAAGAAATAGCTGAGCTAAACAATGGCTCCTCAAATTCTTTGCTTAATGGGGGTAGCTATAAAAATGATAATGAATATCCAAGATAGATGGGTGCCTATTTTATTTGCAGTGACAAAAAATCACTGTTGTGTTCCCAAGACAGTTTTCTTACCATTGTGCATATCTATCAGACTCAGTACAAAAAAAATGGAATAAGATGATTGGATTTTTTTTGCCAACACAATTCTCCTTCATAGGAACGGGAACTATATGACTAAGAGCCATAGATCTCTTGATGACCATATCTGCAATGGAAAGCACTTTCAAACAGGATGTCATTTCCCTTTCCTTTATCTGAGAGCCAAATTAAACATTTATTGAAGTCATCATTTCACTTTGAAATCCACTTATGAATGAGGATGGACCTGGATAATTGGGAAAATTAGCACAGGGCATTTCAGGATGCAGATCTGAATTTCCTTTCCATCTTTCTCAGCATCTTTCCTCTTGACTCACTGTGAGGACAGCAATCAGAGACATGCGTTACCCTGCTCTTCTAAACTGTTTATCCAGCCTCCAGACAATTCTTGCACTTTTGACTTCAACTTCCTACTCCATCTCTTTTGCTTTTCCTCAGACTCATGTTCTATAGATAGGCATATATACGACCCCTAAAAGGGGTCAAGAAAATTAGAATTGAGAACTATAGGATAGTTTTCTGTTTTCATTCTTATCTTTATTTGGCATTCTCAGATAAAGGGAAATGTGTAAGATGGATCTATTATAATACAGGTTCTATTGTAAATAATACGTGAAAAAATACCACTAGCTTATTGAGGATTTGTATTTGTTTTTTCATATGAAAATACAGATATTGAAGCTGAAATCATACCCTCTCAGTCATCCAAACATTGCTTGCCTCTGAGTTTCCTTCTTACCATGCTTGGTGAAGCGAATACAGGACCTTCACCTGGAACCTAAGGTTAGTAACCTTGAGTATATGAGCTTCATGCTGACAGGTATGAGGGCAACTAGCCCTCATGTGCATATTCCAAGCAGAATTACAGGGCATTAGACAGAGAGATGTACCTCAGCCTTTAGGACTGTGGTTCTAATAGTGAGGGGAAAAGTTTGAAACACATTTAGAGGCAAACAACAGTCCCTAGTATGACATTCAGTTGGAAACATATCCATGTACATCTCCTCCCACTCAACACTGCCGGGACAAAAGAGGGAAAATTCTCATCCATTCTCTGAAACTAGCTGGAATTTCAGGACCTGTGGTGATACTCTGTCCCTTCATGACAAAGTTCTATTTAGGTCCCCAATTTGAAGGCTTACCTTACCCAATATTCTTCAATGGAGTTGTAAGCTAAGAACTACAGTATAAAATCTTATTTGGAAAAAAAGATGAAACGGGAATTAAAAGGAGGGCAAAGAGGAGGAGGAAGAAGTGGTGGTGGTAGAGGAAGAAGAGAAATATAAATACCTTTTCAAGTCACCAGGCTGTAGCAATTAGCATATTCTGTTGGACCAGAGGACAGTCTGGTTCTGGTGGAGGAGTAAGCCTAGTGCTGGAAGCATCTGGAAGCTCTTGGTTCTCCTCTCTGGAAGGAGCTGTTTCTTTCTATTATTCTCTCTAGTCATATCCAGGGCAGGCCTTGGACACCTGCATCTTTCCCAGCTTCCTTCCTGCAGGTGAAGGGGTTGGGTTCTCCCAGTTGTTTTGGGGCTTGTATTGAAACGCCAGGATTTGGTTTCAATTCCCTTCCCAAGTTATTGAATATCTGGTCTATTTATTTCTGATTACTTCTTTGAGTAAGGAAAGCCAAAGACTATTTTCTGATATTTTAAAAGATTTATTTTATTGTAAAGGTGATGTACAGAGGGGTTACAGTTAACATAAGTCAGGTAATGAGTGTACTTCTTTTTGAACAGTATCACCTTTCCTCTTCCCCCGCAAATTGTGCAGGTCATTTTCCACATAATGTGTAGTGAGTATCGCTGTTAAGTTTGTTTCACCTTTGTCCTACCATTCCTGTCTTACTCCTTACCCCCTTCTCCAAATAAATAAAATGACATACAAGACAGAAGGTATAGAAAACAAAAACAGCAATACAGCAGAAAACAAAGTGAAATAACAAAAAAGCCCTTGTTTTCATTTCTTGGAGTATATTTTGATAAATATCATTTTGTATGGGCATATCCACATAGCTACTGAGCCTCTGTGATCCTTTCCTAAGAATATTCTCCTTTGTTCTCACTGTGTGAATGTTTAGTCCTGTTTAATTGAATCATCTCTAAGTGTAATATGCTAATCTTTTACCACCTATTATGTTTAGTTGTAGATTTAGAGGCACATTCTAATTACTACAAATGAGGGAAACCATGCAACCTATGTTTCTTTGAATCTGGCCACTTCTACCTCACCCCAGTTAGAGTGACTATTATCAGGTTCTGCTGGAGAGGCAGCCAAAAGAGAATGCTACTATACTATTGGTATGAAAGTAAAACTATTCAATCACTTTTGAGGTTCCTCAGAAAACTACAGAACTTTTCTGTGACTCAGCAATTTCATTCCTTGGTATTTATTCAATAGACCACAAATAAGACCACATTAAAGCTACTAACACAACCATGTTCATTGCAACACTATTTACCATGGCGAAGAGGTGGCATCAGTCCAGATGCCCCTCAGTGGATGAATGGATCAAGCAAGTGTGGTATATATATACAATAGAATTCTATGCTTTCATCAGGAAGAATGATATGGTACCATTGATAAGGAAATGGAAAGACTTTACTCCATTTTTTAAGAATGACTTGCTTTATCATTCATGTAGACTTGTAACCCTGTTTACCATCCCACCTCTCTGTATTAGCTTTCTACAGCTACCATGACAAAGAACCACAGACTTGTAACTGAAAAGAAGTTATTTTCAGATTTGCTAGAAATCCAAGATCAAAGTATCAGCAGGATTGGTTTATCTCCTTGGCTTGCAGATACCTATCTTCTTTCTGTCTTTGCATGGTCATCTGTGTGTGTGTGTGTGTGTGTGTGTGTGTGTGAGAGAGAGAGAGAGAGAGAGAGAGAGAGAGAGAGAGAGAGAGAGAGAGAGAGAGAGAGAGAGAGAGTAGAGTCCATCTAGGTTTCATTTTTGGGGGCCGGGAGTTTGGCCTAGTGGTAGAGTGCTTGCCTAGCATGCACAAAGCCCGGGGTTCGATTCCTCAGTACCACATATATAGAAAAGCCAGAACTGGTGCTGTGGCTCAAGTGGTAGAGCACTAACCTTGAGTGAAAGTCCAAGGACAGTGCTCAGGCCCCTGAGTTCAGTCCCTAGGACTGGCAAAAAAAAAACAAAAAACAAAAAACAAAAAACAAAAAACAGAAAACATTTTTAACTCTTTAAAAACCCAGTCCAAATTCAGTCACATTCTGAGATGTGGGGCTTGTACGGGAACACAATTCATCCCATAATATCAGAAAATGGGCATAGATGGGAAAGAAACATGGTGACTATGTCTTCTACTACAAAGTTTTCCATCATCAAGTAGAAACTCTCTTTCTCTGTTTTCTGTTGAAAACAGAACATTTTTCCTGTTAGGTGTATGTGTTCTGTTAGGTATATACCTGTTCTATGGCTTGCATTATTGTTTCCTTTCTGCCTGGTACAGAATGGAGCTGATGGAGTGGTGGAAGCTGTGTATCACCGGTGTTTTAGGGAGATCCCTAGTGTGTCTAAGTGTAACCCTGGCTGGTGCCAGCAGAGATGAGACTGGAATTGGGGTTCATTGCAATGTCAACCTGAAACAATTCAGTTAGCATAAGTATAAACCAAAGCAACACCATCATTAGCTTTAATCCTTTGTAACTATAAACATTGCTATAAACATTTTGCTGGCAGTATGAATCATAAATAACCTAAGTTCAGAAGGGATAGACACTTAACTCAGATATCTGTAAAAAAATAAAGACAAAGATGAAGAATTCTCTAGAAAGCAGTTGAATCTCACCCCCCACCCCATCTGTTGCTTGGGACAAAAACCTATGTTGCCACACATGTCCCGTACAAACAGCTTTATAAGGTATGTCCAGAAACTGGAATTTCATGTAGTTGTTGAGAGTGAAACTTATCATTTGCTAAATTTGGGTGTGAAGTAGAAAAAAATTTAATATGATTCTGTGACATTCAGTAAGTAGCAGTTGCCTAGACTCATGGATGTTAAAATTAGCAAGAACTTAGAACTATCTTTCATCTTTCTCATTTTACAAATGTAAAAACATTATGGGGTTTATCTAAGTTCCTATGACTGACTTCTAGCTGACATGAAGTCTGAATTGAGTTTTCTAGCCTATTAGTCTAGAATTTGCTTCATCAGAAAATAAAGTTCTGCTTCTTCCGTAAGAATTTTCAAAATTGACAGTGATTCATTCATTTTAATTTCATAGCATGTTTTCCCAGCGCCTCTGGGGGGCAGTTCTAGGTATACATATTTTTTGTTTTGTTAAAACAAGGAATTCAAACTGACCTTTGAGTTGCTAGTATTTTGGTAGTTTTCTTTTTAGCCTTGTGGGGTGTAAAAGTTTAGATGTAATTTCTTGCTCTTGTTAGAAAATAAATAGAAAACTCTGCTTAATAGTATGGACATTCTTCTGAGGTATCTAGTTAGAGAAGAAAACCAAGGGTCAATGAAAACTTTAACAAGATTAAGACAATTTTTCAGGTTAACGAACATATGCTTTATTATAAAATATTTTGGATTTCCTGCAGGAGACAAGTAATTGTGAAACTCAGACAATGAAATAAAAAGTTAATGTTTCTCAAGTAGATTGGAAAAGATTTCCATAAGATTTTGCAAAATGGCATCTGGTATACTATTTGACTACAAATAGGAACTATTATGATTGGGTCCCAGGAACATTTCTCATAGTCAAATAGGGGATATTGTCACTTCATCTGGTCAGGTGTTTCATAAACCATGTACTCTGCTTTAGAGTAGGGCTCTTTCTTTTGGAGTTCTTCAGACTAGTCCAGGCTTGCTTAGGATGATCTCCTCATAACTTCTGAGTTTTAAAAGATTGAGGCTACACACTGTTATTGTTCCAAGCATAACTTTACTTCAGATATTTTCTAGGTCATCAGATTAAGATTTTCCCAGATCTAGCTTGGCTTCAGAAAGACTCCATGACTCGACTCAAGGTTCTGTTATATAAATAAGAAGGGTTTGTATTTATGGCCTCAATGTATGTTGCTAAGGTCTTTATTCATTACACTATGTCCCAAACCACCATACTAAGTTAGATGCAAAGGAATATCATCTGTACTTTTCTTTTTTTTTTTTTTTTTTGCCAGTCCTGGGCTTGAGCTCAGGGTCTGAGCACTGTCCTTGGACTTTCTCAAGGCTAGAGCTCTACCACTTGAGCCTCAGCACCACTTCCGGCTTTTTTTTCTATGTATGTGGTACCGAGGAATCGAACCCGGGTCTTCATGTATGCTAGGCAAGCACTTTAACCACTAGGCCAAACTCCAGGCCATCATCTGTACTTTTCAAAATCAAAGTAGTCCTTTAATGAATGAAGCTATGGAGATATAACTTCCTCTGTGACTTTGTGAAGCAGACACTGTAAGTCCTCCATATGTATTTGCTCTCTCCATCTCTTCATGAGTGTTTGCTGGTATTTGCCTTTCTAATATGAGGCTAAATCCCTTTCCCCCTCCCTCTCCCTCTCTCCCTTTCCCTCTCTCCCCCTCCCTCTCCTCCTCTCCCTCTCCCCACTTCTCTCTACCTCTCCCTCAACTTTCCCCTTTTCCTCTCCCTCCACTTCTCTCCCTTTTGCAGATGTGGCTATGTGAGTTCATTTTGCCAGTGGACTGTGAGGGGGCTGTATACCAGAAATGTATGTGTTATGTTCCCTGCTCCTGTCACTGGATGGGGGTCTCTGAGAAGTCAGAGATGGAAGCCATACCTTTAAGATAATAACTCTGTCTTATCAGCCCCGCAACTCTGACCTGTTAAACGAGAAAGCAATAATTTCTGTCTTATTTCAGTTACTCTATCTTGGGTCTTTTTGCTAGTGTTTCTGGGCCTTATTCTGGTTAATTTTCTTTGCTAGAATAGTCAAAAGTCATTCCAAATCACTCACACCTGAATGAAGAAGAACTTTGGTATGAAAATTTGAAGAGCAAGAATCAGGCTCCCTTCAAGAATCTATTCAAACAGCAGAAGCATTCTCAGCACAACTGTGGAACAGGAAAGTGTCTAACAGCCTCATGTAGTTAGAGATTTGCTCACTTTCTTCTAGGCCCTAGATGTTGCCTGAAAATAGGCCAAGCTGTGGCTTTTTGTCAACTTCCTCCCTTTGTGAATGTCTCAGCTGACAGTGCAGTGTGATGACTTCAGCCTCTGAACACTGGCATATGTTGAGGAATACAAGTTGGAGAAGAATTAATATTCAGAGTATCTGCAGTATTCCAGATAGTAAGCTGAGTCTTTGTGCAAACATTGTATGCTGTCCCTACTACAGCCCTGCACAGTGTGTTTCCGATGATGAAATATAGTATCAGAGCTGTTAACTAGTCTGCTGGAGGTCACATGGTAAGAAGAAAACTGGGATTTGAACTGATGGCTTCATAATTCTTGTCTTTGGCCAATTGTAATGGCAATCAATGAAAGGATACTGAAACTATTTGGTGAGAGAATCAGCAAACTGTGTCATCTTGTTTAGTCTCCACCTCTGTCCCAGTTTAAGCCTTCTTACTGGTATTGCCTTCTAAAAGGAGCTCACCTTCATGTTCAGAAAGTCAGGTGTAACTCAGGATGTTGAAGCATTTATTCCTTCAAACAGAACTCTTCCACAAGGATCCCTTATTTATGAAGTCCTTTACAGTCCTTTATACAAAGGAGTTGACATTTAACAAAGCAGTTTATGAATAGAATGTATCTTTACATCAGAAAGTGACGCATTTTTTTAGTGCTTGCACTGAACAGAGATGCTTCTTTCTATGATTTGAGTCTTTTATGCTGTAGCTCAGATGCCTGTCGTGGCCATCTTACTGACTTAGAAGAGCAGAGATACTTAGAATTCTCTAAGAGGCATTTCTGACTTGGGAACAAATTTGTCATGTTGCTCACTTCCCCCCACCTTTGGAATTATAATCCAAGTTTCTAAAACCTGTTCTTTTGTGTTTCTTGTCATCATGAGTAACCTGGGACCTCTCAAAGTTGTACAGTTTCTTTTTGTGAAACCTCAGTCTGGAGTAGCATCAGTGGTTAAGTCCCATTGGTTTTTAGGGGTATAATGCCATGCTAGGTGTCATCTAATTTTCACTGCCAACCTCTGAACAAAGAGCTATTATTAGCTCTCTTCTACAATGGAGGAAACAGATGCTTAGAAAGATTAAGTACTGTATGTATTAGAGAATAAGGTGAGATTATTGCCAAATACATTAGTAGAAAGTGATTGGATTATCTTATTATTATATCTTTATAAAAATTCCTCAAATTATGGGGAACTTCTTCAACTTCTAAAATGCCTAAAGTAACCCTAGAAGATTCTGTTCTTAAAAGATTATTGAAGTTATCTGTAGAATCTTCTTAAAAAAGGCAAAAATATTTGAATGATTCATTCATTATTTTTGCTAGGTGAGGGAATGGTGATGATTTTATAATAGCCTTCAAAAACTTTTCTTTCCTTCCTCCTCCCTTCTTTCCTTCCCCACTTTGTTTCTGTCTCCAAGTTTCTCCCTTCCCTTTCCTCAATACCCCTTTCCCTCCCTCCCTCCCTCCCTTCCTTCCTTCCTTCCTTTCTTCCCTGCTTTCTTGCTTTCCTGACAAGGTCTCACTTTCCTAGTCTGGCCTATTGTTCAACTCATCATTCTCCTGCTTTAGCCTTCTAAATGCTGGGATAACAGGCAGGTGCTACCATGTCAAGAAAAAGAAATTTTTCTAAAGCAATGTATTGGTTAAATTACACAAAAGGACAAATATGCAATCATAAGAAGAGTGAATAAAATATTATCTAATGCTGTATGATGGCTAGTGACACTGCTTGTACTTGTGACTGGGAATAAAGTTTCTTATGATTAACACAAAAAAGTTTCTCATCACAACATAAAACAACCTGTATGAAAATGAAGATGACATACTTTCAGGGGACATTCATGTCACTTCTGCACGAGAACAATTTGAAGAAAACTGTTCCATAAAATGAAAGTGTGTCCCAAACTAATCTCCAAAGAAATAGCCAACCCATTAAAAGATGGACCAAAGACTTATTTCTTCTTCTCTGAAGAAGAAATAAGAATGGCCTATAGACACATGAAGAAATGCTCCACATCTCTGGCCATAAAAGAAATGCAAATCAAAACAACTCTAAGATTCCACCTAATGCCAGCTAGAATGGGCAGGATCAGGAAAACGAATAATAACAGATGCTGGAGGGGATGTGGCCAGGAGGGATCAAAACTACACTGTTGGTGGGAGTGCAAACTTGTTCAACCACTATGGAAAGCAGTATAGCAGTTGCTCAAAAGACTAAACATAGAGCTCCCCTATGACCCAGCAATTCCACTACTTGGCATTTACCAATCGTCCAGAAACAAGGACTTATTAAAGCCACTAGCACAATGATGTTCATTGCAGCACTATTTACCATAGCAAAGATATGGAACCAACCTTGATGTCCCTCAGTTGATGAGTGGATCAACAAGATGTGGTGTTTATACATAATGGAATTCTATGCTGCTGTCAGAAAGAATGACATCACCCCATTTGTAAGGAAATGGAAAGACTCAGTGAAGTAAACCAGACTCAAAGGAACTTAGGCTCAATGGTTTCCCTCATTTGTCATAATTAGTAGAAACTTTGGGCTCTCATAGCAGAGATTTACAATAGAACAAACCTAGATACATAGGGCCATATAGTATGTCACTAATGAAAGGACCTCCAGGATATAGAAACAAAAGTTATATAATGAGTGATTGTTGTCTTTAATGTACTATGTTATCTCACATTTCTTTTGCTGTCCCTTGGTTGTCTCATATTGTTACAGTATTTCACCTTGGTATCTGATATATTGTATATATGCTTATTTGGTTATTTTAAATAGGATAGGGCAGGGGGGAAAGCAAGATGAGGGGCCGGGGTGAGGGGAGGGAAATGGGAACCAAGACATGAGAAAGGGTATCAATGTTTGTGAAGTAATACACCTTCTATCTGGTGAATATAATGTAACCCTTCTATTAATTACAATAAAGATATATGGAAAAATGAAAGTGTGAAAAAAGTATTTCTAAGTTGATACTTTATGTGATTTTAAATATTTACATGACTAAGCTAGTGAATTAAGTATTATAAATAGAAATTTGATTATTTTATCAGCATTCCTAAGAGTTTATATAATTTTAGTTACTAGGAAAAGTTTTCAATCTTGTTGAGAAGATGGAGAAATCCTTATAAGGAACATAGAGTAAAATATTCAAGTTCATGTAACTAAAAATGAGATAGCTGGGACTTGAGCCCAGATCTGTCTGACTCATGAGCTCATATTCTACATAGAATACTGGACTTCCTCCTCCTCCTCTTCTTCTTCCTCTTCCTCCACTACATACTCCTGTGTGTGCTCTCTGCCTCTCCATCTCTGTCTCTCTCAATATGTCCTTGCACATGGTAGAGTACCTTTCACTGAGTTATACCACCAGGATGCATTCTATTTTTAAAATGTGTTTAGTAAAAGCAAGTAGACAGTGTATAAATGTCTTTAAGAAATTAAGTACTTTTTGGGTATGTAAGTGTTGATTAGGTAGAGTGCAACTGGGGCTCTGGTGTGCATTTAATAATGAATATTAACCACTGTTGAATCACTCCAAAACTAATCTCCAAAGTAACAACCATCCCATTAAAAAGTGGGCCAAAGACTTAAATAGAGTCTTCTCTGAAGAAGAAACAAAAATGGCCTGTAGACACATGAAGAAATGCTCAACATCTCTGGTCATAAAAGAAATGCAAATCAAAACAACTCTAAGATTCCACCTCACTCCAGTTAGAATGTCCAGGATCAGGAAAACAAATAATATCAGATGCTGGAGGGGATGTGGCCAGGAGGGATCACTACTACACTGTTGGTGGGAGTGCAAACTCATTCAACCACTATGGAAAGCAGTATGGCAGTTCCTCAAAAGGCTAAACATAGAGCTCCCCTATGACCCAGCAATTCCACTACTTGGCATTTACCCAACCATCCAGAATCTAGGGCATACTAAATCCACTACCACAACAATGTTCATTGCACGATTATTCACCATAGCAAAGATATAGAACCAACCTAGATGTCCCTCACTTGATGAGTGGATCAACAAGTTGTGGTATTTGTACACAATGGAATTCTATGCTGCTGTCAGAAAAAACGACATCGACCCATTTGTTAGGAAATGAAAGACTTAGAAAAAATCATATTAAGTGAAGTAAGCCAGACTCAAAGGAACTTAGACTCAATGGTTTCCCTCATTTGTCATAATCAGTAGAAACCTTGTGCTCTACTAGCAGAGATCTGCAATAGAGCAAAACCTTGATACATAAGGCCATATAGTATGAAGCTAATTGAAAGGACCTTCAGGATATTGAAACAAAAGCCATATAAGGAATGATTGTTGTCCTTAATGTACTATGTTGTCTCTCATCTCCTTTGCTGTCCCTTGGGTATCTCATATTGTTACAGTATCTCACTTTGTTATCTGATATATTGAATTTATTTGTATTTGGTTATTTGAAATTTGATAGGGAAGGGGGGAAAACCAAGACGGGGGTGGGGGGGTGGGGTGGGGGTGGGTTCGTGGGGGGGGAGGGTAACGGGTACCAAGACATGTGAAAGGGTATCAATGTATGTGAATTAATGCACCTTCTCTGGCAAATATCATGTAACCCTTTTATTAATTACAATAAAAAATATAAAAAAATGAATATTAACATTTTTCTGTCATTTGGCTTTGGTAGTAGTTTCTTTCTACGTTTAAAGGCAAATGCTTTTTCCAGAATAGTTTCATTTTGATCTCCACTAGATAGTTCCACTTCCAGGAATATTTTTGACCTATTATAATATAGATATTCCATAAGGAGCTATAGACAGATTGCATGATTCCTCTGGCTGTCTCCTCATTCGGATAACAAGGACATTAATTCTGTATAATTATTTTGCCTCTTCCTTAGTGACTCTTCCTCTCCCACCAACTGGGAAGATATTTGGTAAGAAACTTGATCCAATAATTCTACTTTCTAATGATGAGTAATTAATACATGATAAGAAACATGTGAAAGTATCTTGCTCGGCTTTAAGCTTCCTCTCCCCTCCTCCCTGTACTCTACCATCTCCTCTCAGTACTTTACCATCATCTCCTCCCACATCTTTTGCTAAATTTAAAAGCAACTGATACAAATTATTACTTTTGGGTTTAATGCACCAAATATTTTGTTCCATTTGTTGCCAAAGGAGATTGAGGCTGGCCTTTATTCCTTCCTGCAGGAAACTGACTTTTCCCTCCTTTGGTTGAACTCTACATGAAGGAAACCAATTTAATTAGGTCAGTGGCAGTTACTTAGATTTTTCAGACATATGGTCCACAAACTGTTTCATTCTGTTTTAAATCAATTTCTCTTGATGGGCTCCATTTTCTGCCATTTATGCCACAGGTAAAAGTAATGAAGATGCTTATTATAACTTCCTGTTCCTATTCCAAGACCTGGAGCTCTGAGGAACAGGATGTCTGTTGTTCAGTTGTTTTCTAACTGGAAGAAGGGATAAAATAAACAAAGTATAACACAGTAGTTCATTTGTAACCACAGGTAATCCTCAGCTGCAGTAAAAATAATTCAGGGCTGCCCAGCAGGGCTGCTGATTCCTTATCAGCAGAAGCAAATTCCAAATACTCTCTGGGTCATTGTTTATTTCAAGAAACTCTTACCTAATGTATAGACAACCTGTAACTCCAGGTATGAATCAGTTAATTCTTCTGCATTTTAAATAATTAAAAGAAATCATATATTGCCATGGGCAGTTGAGGCTAGCCTTTACTTCTTCCTGCAGGAAACTGACTTCTACATGAAATAAGCTGATTTATTAGGTCAGTGGTAGTTACTTAGATTTCCAGATGTATGCTCTACACACTGCTTCATTCTGTTCTAAATCAGTTCCTCCTTTGACCCATGAACAATTTACTATCAGGAAAAATTTCAGTTTGAGCTGAAATTTAAATGTAAAATATATCTGCATGGGGAAACCCTGCAAAATAAGAGGGCAACATAACACTACTGCTAACATCTCAATGCTTAGTTTTAGCAAACATCCCCCCCCAACCCTCCTGCCCCCACCCTGCTTCCCCCTCCCCTCTACCAGATACCTGGAGGCAATCTAGTCAACTCAATAGTCAGAAAAACTGTTGGATGGCTTGGGAAAAAAAAAGTATTTGTTTTGTGATGTACAAATATGTGTTATGCGCACTATTTACTGAAGAGAAACCCAGAAATGATTACTAGGTGTGATTTTTTTATACATGACAAATATATAATATGTATTATATATAATATAATATATAAATTTAGGTTTTGAAGCTAATTCCTTACTTTGATACAATCTTGATGGGCTGAAGGTCATAGATAGTACATAAGGGCATTGTATTATTAATGCATGGCCAAGTACCTGACTGAAATGCTCAATGTCCATGAACAAAACACTCCCAAAGAAAGATCAACGTACTTTTTAGTCATCAATCAGATCTAAACCCCGAGCTTTTGAAATCTAGCCAATGATTTCTCAAAGATCTTGCTTTTCCCTTTTCCCTTTTGTACAGGTTATGGACTCATTCATCTCAATACTTATTGAAGGGTCCTGTATGATTCAGAATGGGCCTGAAATTGGATTAAATAAGTCATAAAAGGGCACTGGGGATAATGAAATGGCCTTCCGGAGCCACACATGCACCACTTCCGGCTTTTTTCTATGTATGTGGTACCGAGGAATCATGCATGCTAGGCAAGCACTTTAACCACTAGGCCAAACTCCCGGCCCCACATCCAGCCTTTCTTTGTGATTAATTGGAGATAAGTATTTCATGGACTTTCCTGCCTGGGCTGGCTTCGAACCATAACCCTCATATATCAGTCTCCTGAGTAACTAGGATTACAGGCTTGAGCCACCAGTGCCTGGCTCAGGTTCTCTTTATTACTAGAGTTACTTTGAATCACTTTCCAATGCTTGCAGCCAGGAATCATAAAACAGTATCATAACCCAGAGTATGGATGAAGGAAGTTTTAGCAGGGAAAACATGGTAGCTTGGAGAAAGAATTGCCTTAGTAAAGAAGTGGGGGAAGAGGGTTTTGTAGGCTAAGGAAATACCATATGCAAAAGCTTAGAGGTTACGGCAGCTGGGAACTGGCGTCACTCAAAGGAAATGAAAGTGGCTTTGGTGTTTGCTATGTAATGTGTATGTACACATGTGCAGACAGAATTCTGCCCAATAGTATTTCTAGTAAGGAGTGTATGATAATAGGCTCTTGGGCTCTTTTCTCTGTTAGAACAAACTTTTTTCAGTATTAGAATACCTAATTCACCTAGTAAAAAGGATTTTGATAAATGTTTAATAAAAAAAGTGACTGTTCCAATTACGCTCTCTAGGACACTTTGTCCCAGGGCTCTGTCAGGTTGTGAGTGGAGTATCAAAAGTCCATGTTCCATCTATGTGAACTGTTCCTCAAAATTGTATCATTATGCAGTGAGTTAGGTAGTATTTGCATGGGTGGAATGTTTCAGATTATTGGGAACCAGGTATTTGGTTATATGTTTTTGGTGAAAAGACTAAGGTATCATTCCTGTTAGATCTTTGAGTATGTAGTAAAAACAATTCTTTCTTTGCCCAGTTCTTCATTTTCTTACTCAAGTCTTTTATGCTACAACTCACCTCATTTCCTGTTACTCTCCCCTCAGAGGATATGGACATCGTGAGTTCATCACCCTCCTTGCAAATAACAACCTTTCACATGCTTGACATTGATTGCTAAATTGCACTTGGCTTGCCCTTACAGCCCTTTTAGTCTGCTTTCCAGCCTTTAATCATCTCTGTGGGTCTCTACTCAGTCCCATCTCAGTACACAAAGTGCCTCTTAAGGCACTTTTCTGTTTCAAAACAAACACCAAAGTTTCCACACTGTTTCAAATGGGCAAAAGTAAGGTAACTTTCTAAGAAAAAATATAAAAAATTATATTTCAGGGGTTTCTGGAATATGAAATGATACCGTAACCAGTTAATGTAGGAAGAAATTTTCAATATTTGCTCTTTTCAAGCTCACTTAGTTTTAATCCAGGCTCTTCCTTCTCCCTCCTCCTGTTCCTCCCCCTCTCCTTCTTGTCATCATCGCCTTCTCCTTCCTCCTCCTCCTCCTCCTCCTCCTCCTCCTCCTCCTCCTCTTCTTCTTCTTCTTCTTCTTCTTCTTCTTCTTCTTCTTCTTCTTCTTCTTCTTCTTCTTCTTCCTCCTCCTCCTTCCTCCTCCTCCTTTCTCCTCCTCCTCCTTTCTCCTCCTCCTCCTCCTCCTCCTCCTCCTCCTCTTCCTTCTCCTCCTCTTCTTCTTCCCCCCCTCCTCTTTTTAAAAGTATTAGAAAAGGTTGACCTAAGGAATGTCTGCAGGGCATCTACTACCATGTGTTAGCCATTTTGTGTGGCTACAGGAAGTCATGGAAAATGAGAAGTAATTGTTCCCATTTAAGTGTTTATAGTCTAGTAGTTGAGGCAGAAATAAGACAGTGTCAAAGTGTGACAAATACAAGAGGATGAATAGGCCAGGCAAGGTGGCTCATGCCTACAATCCTAGCTACACAGGAGTCTGAGATCTGAAGATGGAGGTTCAAAACCAGACCATGAGCCTCTTATCTCCAATTAACTACTAGAGAACTGGAAGTGGTGCTGTGGCTCAAGGAATAAGGTGGTAGCATTGAGCTGAAGAGCTCAGGGACAATGTACAGGCCCACAACTGCCAAAAAAAAAAAAAAAAAGAGGATGAATAGGAGAATGGGACAAGTTCAGTGGGTGAGATCAGGGGATTTTTTAAAAAGAATTGAGAATAGTTTTTAAGATTTTTTTTTTTAGATTTGAAAGTTAGGTGAGGAAGAGGATCCTTTTTTACAGGCAGAGAAAGAGTGAGTGAGAGAGAGAGAGAGAGAGCGAAGGAGAGAGAGAGAAAGAGAGAGAGAGATAAGAGGGTGAAGACATAAAACAGTATGAGATGTTCAGTAATTAGCTTCATACAGTGAGCATGGAGGAAGAGGTAAGGCTAATGGGGTTGAGCTCACAGAAGGCTTTATGCTCTTCTCCAGAAGTTTGAATTTTATACAACAATGGAAACCAGAAGGTGTTTTTAAGCAGTAGAGGAATCATTTGGTTAAAAACAGCATCGTGAAAAAGAAGGAAATGACTGACCTGAAGACAGAAGAGTTAAAAGATGGTGGTGATAGATAGTTGAGAAAAATAATGTGAGCCTGATGAGCCATAGTTAGGCAGAAAAGTGACAATTTGGAGGAAACTCCATGGAAATTGGGAATGAACAAGTAAAAGGAATACAATAGTACATGTAAAAAAGTTTCAGTCATCCTTGGTCTGCTCAATCCCTGACACTTTTCATGGATACTTAACATCCATGGATACTTAAATTCCCCTTTTAAAAATTTTGTGTCTATCTATCTTGCATCCTCTCTTATTATCTCTGGATTACATGTGATTCCTAACATAATGTAAACATTTTAGTCTGTAGACTGTAGTGCTTAGGGAATAATGAAAATAAAAAATATCTTTGTTTTCCTCTCCATTTTTGACCCATGTTTGATTGATTTGAGGATTCAGAGTGATAATGATAATGATAATCCTTAAGTTTTAGGTTCTAGTATCTAGTTTTTTTTTAATTGTATTTTATTGTACAGGTAATTTTATTGTCAGGTAGTAGATGCATTACTTCTCAAACAGTGAAATCCTTTCTCATGTTTTTGTCCCAGTTTCCCTCACCCCACACTTTCCCAATCATCTTTTCTCCTTCCCGTCCCTATTTCAAATAAAGAAATAAAGAAATAAAGAAATATATATATACATATATATATATATAATACCAGTATACATGAGATTAACCGTAAGGGGGAAAAGAGAGAACAGAAAAACCTTTACATAGTACAGTAAGAGCAACAGTCATGTTTCCATATCCTTAAGTCTATTTTGTTTAGAATTATCCTATTTGACCATATGTACATAGCTTTCGAGCTATAGTGATCCTCTGCTAGGAGAATCCTAGATATGTACTAATTATTACAAATGAGGGAAACCATGGAGCCTATGCTCCTTTGGGTCTGGCTTATTTCACTTAACATGATTTTTTTCCAAGTCTTTCCATTTCCTTACAAATGGGGTGATGGCATTCTTTCTGATGGTAGCATAGAATTCCATTCTGTATAAGTATCCTATCTTTTTGATCCATTTATCTACTGAGGGGCACCTGGGTTGATTCCGTATCTTAGCTATGGTAAATAATGCTGCAATGAACATCACTGTGCTAGTAGCTGTAGTATGGCCTTGTTTCTGGACATTTGGATAAATGCCAAGTACTGGGATTGTTGGGTCCTAAGGGAGTTTTATGTTTAGTGTGGTGAGGAATCACTATACTACTTTCCAGAATAGTTGAACAAGTTACATTCCCACCAATGGTGTAGTAGCATTCCCTTCTGGCCACATCCCCATCAGCATCTGTTGTTATTAGATATTTTTTTTTGTAATGGCCATTCTAACTGGTATCTCAAAGTTGTTTTGCTTTGCATTTCTTTTATGGCCAGAAATGTGGAGCATTTCTTCATGTGTCTATAGGCTATTCTTCTTTCCTCTTCAGAGAAGTCTCTCTTTAAGTCATTAGTCCATCTTTTAATGGGATGGTTGTTTGAGGATTTGGTTTTGAGAGATTCAATTTTTTGAGCTGTAAGTGTACTTTAGATATGAGGCCCTTGCCTGTTGAATGGCTGCATCTAGCTATCTTTACTAGACTACAGGTCAATGTTGAAGAACTGCAGAGCTGCCTTTCAAAGTCACTGTAGAGGAGGTTTCAGAATTGGTATTAGTTTTGGTTCTGGGGTATCAGCGAGGAAACTCAGAGGAAACTTCACAAACAAGCAGACCAGTTTTCACCTATCATGGTGAAAACAAGGGGTAACCTAGAGTCAGTGAATAGTTCTGTGACTGCCAAATTTGATTACATATTTTGGGCAGGTCATAACTCCTGTGAAGACAAAGTTCCTTGTTTTGTTTTCTTTATCTCTCTGGGCCTGGTGGCGATGAGAGCAGGGGTTAGTGTGGATTTGAGTGGGGACCAAAGAGGGTTAAGGGATCTGAATGCATGTGGGGGTGTGGGTTGTGGTAGTGTGGAAAGAGGGGTGGACGAGAGGTGTTTGGCTGATGTTGAGATGAGTTGGACTTTTGAATGGACGAGGAATCCCTATGGTTTAGAATCCTGAGGTTCAAAGAATGAGATCAAACCAGTGAACTTTCTACAGGAGGTACATTCTGAAAAGAAATTTTAAAAGTTTTTTTTTTCTTGCCAATTGGGTTTTAGAAAGCTTGGTGTGGACTCATGATTATTTTTCTTGGAAACCCCTCATTATCCTTCAAAGGGACAAAAACTGAGCCATGTTCAAGGGAATTGGAGAGAAATGAATTCATGGGATTGTGTTAGAAATGCAGACTCAATCTCTGTGGTTATTAACTTTGATCTCTAATCTAATAATAGCAGTAGTTAGGCCCCTGGTGCTTTACATGCATTAGTGTAATGTTTATAACAATAGTATAAGGAAGGAATTATTTTAGAGATAACAAAGCTGGAGCCTAAGATGTGGATACTACGTTCACAGCTGTGTTGTCAGTCAAGGATGAAGCCAAGCTTTCAGAACCAGACCTCTTTGACTTCAGAGATTTGGTCTCTTCATTTTGTCTCCTCCCACCTCACTGCAGCAGAGTTTGCACAGAGTTAGATCTACAGACAGATGAGAGCCATGTCAGAAGTAGCAAAATGGTATCTGTGTCTTTCTTGCTTGAGGATCTAGGCTTAACAGCTCAGCAGTGTTTTATCTCTCACCGGGCTGCTGGGAGAGTCCTCTCAGGATTCTGACTGCAGCAAGGGAGGTGACATCCAGTGTCTGAATCATACTACTGGCTGGCCTTTACTTCAGAGATAAGCCTTCCCATGATTGTCCCCTCAGGTTTTGATTTACACCTCTGCTAAGCCCTATGTGTAGAACCAGATGGTAAGGTGCATGCTTGGTGATTGGAAGGGAGAGGTGGCTGAAGAAAATCCTGATTGGGCAGGAACCCCCAAGGGACCCTCAACAGCATTTTATTTGGCTGTGTACTCTCCCTGCATGGACAGTTGCTCTCACGTTTCCCGGATATTCCTGATATGAGATGATGAGACTATATGTTGCTAATTGGCATATCTTTTATTTTGTGAAACTCCTTTCATTTTTCATTGTCATTAATAGAAGGGTTACAGTTATATTCGCCGGACAGAAGGCGCATTACTTCATACGCATTGATACCCCTTGTCATGTTTTTGTTCCCATTTCCCTCCCAACCATCCCCTCCCTTAATCTTGTTTTCCCCTTCCCTTTCCTATTTCAAATAAACAAATAAACATATATACAATATACCAGATAACAACATAAGGTACTGTAACAATATGAGTATAACCAAGGGACAACATAAGAGATGAGAAATAACCTAATGCATTAAGAACAACAGTCACATGTTATATGGCTCTTGTTTCCATATCCTGGAGGTCCTTTCATTTAGCCTCATCCTATATGGCCTTGTGTATCTAGGTTTTGAGCTATTGTAATCTTTTGCTAGGAGAGTCCAAGGTTTGTACTAATAATTACAAATGAGGGAAACCATGGAGCCTATATTCCTTTGGGTCTGGCTTACTCCACTTAATATGATTTTTTTCCCCAGTCTTGTGGAACTCCTTTCTTGACTTTGAGGATAATCTTGGATCACAAGGTCATTTAATAGAAAGTTATCTAGTACACACTGTATTTTAAGCACTGTTCTAGGAATTGGGTTATGTCATTGAGGAGAAACAAAAACAATAAAAAGATTTCTCCATTGAGTCTGGATGTTGAACAGATAAATATTCATGTTTGTTCTGGGGGCATGTCCTTAAAAACAAACAATTTTACTAGGTATATGAAAGTTCTGGTTTCTAAGAGATGAATGCAAAGTTAGATCACTATTCTATGCTTCAAATGAGATGAGGCTTCACATGAGCATATTATCCATGAGACTATGACATATTCCCTATTATAGTTACTAAAAAAGTGAAGCAGGCTATACATTACCCCAACAATAAAATAAAATTTAAAAAAGAAAGTGGACTAAAAATAAGAAAAAAAGAAAAGAATAAAAAGCAAAGCAGGGATTAAGAAGCAGAAGAAATCCTATCTCTTATAAGAATTAGGAATCATGGAGTGACACGGGGTTGTTTCTTTTAAAGGACTGTAGGAATTTTGATTGCTGAGAATAATGAAGAGTCCTATAGGATAGGAAGATCAGCATGATGTGTTTGGGGAAGAACAAGAAAGTTTGGGAGATGAGGGTCAGGAAAATATGTTGTAGACTTTGTGGAGGGCAAATCTTTTGCTGTATCTTGGTTTTGTGGGAGAAAGGAAAGTCACTTGGAGATTTAGAGGTATGGAAAAGACAGGATCAGAACATTTCTCTAAAAGCAGAGTAACTGATGCTTTGAACAATTATATAGTAGTCACCTTAATTACATCATTTTATATACTACTGTAATGAATAGCCATATTATGGAGAAAATTGAGGCTTAGAGAATTTGGGATACATCACTCAAAGTCACATGACTATAAAGAGATAAGAGCAGGTTTGAAAACAAATCAGACTGTGAAACTTTCATTTCTCAATAGTGGAGTCTGCAGTAGTCTGGAGAGAAGATATAAGAATGGAGTGGAAGAGGCTGGGAGTTTGACCTAGTGGTAGAGTGCTTGCTTAGCATGCACAAAGACCCAGGTTCGATTCCTCGGTACCACATACATAGAAAAAAAGGTGGCAGTGGTGCTGAGGCTCAAGTGGTAGAGTTCTAGCCTTGAGAAAATCCAAGGACAGTGCTCAGGCCCTGAGCTTAAGCACAGGACTGGCAAAAAAAAAAAAAAAAAGGAATTGAGTGGAAGAACTGAGAATAGCAGAAGGAATTGATTATTAAGTCTAGATGGGAATGATATGTTAGAAATGAGTCTTGGAAAACTTTGCAATGGAATATAAGAATGGATGGAGGAAAAGATCAAAGAGAGGGAAGGGTAAACAGTGATTTTAGTTTCTACCCCATGGAACAGTGGTGCTATTATGGAGGCTGGGAGGCTGAGTGGAAGAACTGGTTCTGTGAAGGAAAAAGATGAGTTTGGTTTTGAGGGTTTGCTCTGTGGTATTAGAGGAATAACCAGATATCTGGCTGGAAGATTACAATGAAAGTTTGAGCTCATGGTGAAAGAATTGGGAGCAATTCATGTAAAAGTGATTGCTCAATTGGGGGAAAAGTATATTTGGACAAGAGTAGAGGGCCAAACCAAGATTAGAAACTAGGTTTCAGGGCAAGAAAAGTCAACAAAGGGTTGGATTGTTATTTTTTTTAAAATTATGACTATAGCAAGAGGAGTCCATCCATAAAGGGAAGTCACTGAAGTCTGACTCATACATATCTAAGAGACTATAATGTGGAATCTCAAGTGCCTTATAATGACTGCTTATGTTTTTCTTGTGTTTTTGCTAACATAGCTTTTTGTTTCACTTGTATAAGTGACTTAGAATGGCTTCCTGTCATTATAGCAGTGTTGTACTTCAATCACTATTATATCTCAGACTTTGGATATTACTGGATGTACATGAACAACTCACACATTGCCACTCCTGTTTGGGAGAGTTACAGCAATTGCTCCAATTCTCCCGCAGGATAGTCTCTCTCTATGAGTTTCCCTCATCTCTGTTTCTACTGTTTCCTTCTAACCCTGGCAGAGAACATAATGATGTTTGGGGTCCTAAGTGGAAAGACATTGGAAGAAGCTGCGGTTAAGGCTTTAATTCCACTCTGACTTGGTATCTTGGATATCTATTTTGGTAAGGAAATAGCAAGGCAGTGTAATCTTCCTTCGAGAGTTTATGGAGCTCATAGATTATTTTTATGAAATACAGGAAACAAGGCAGCAATCTTTACAAATACCCAGTGACTCTTCCCTTTACCCATGATAAAAATTGGCTGTGAAGAGGTATGGCATTTTTTTTTTCTAAATGATCAACATCATTGAACTTATGAAGTTCTGGTTCACGATATCTTTTTTTTTTTTCTCTATATGTGGTACCAAGGAATCGAACCCAGGTCTTCATGCATGCTAGGCAAGCACTTTAATCACTAGGCCAAACTCCCTGCCCTGGTTCACGATACCTTGACTAAATTCTGCTCTTAATTCTGCTCTTAGTTTCTCCTCTATAGTCTTATTTATTTTCATCAGTTGACTTGCATGTGAGTTTTATTCTATTCACTGATCAATTACTTAAGTCCAGAGAAAGGCCCGGAAAACACTAGGCACTAAGGAGATACTTGTTAGCTTTAAGTGTCCCTCTGTCCACTTGTCCATCCATGAAGTCACCCATTGTATTATTCACTTACTTATCAAATATTTATTGGGTCTTTTTATTTAGGGGATGAAAAGACGAATCAAAAGTTGAGCCTTCTCTAACCTCATAATCAGTGACATAATCAGAATCACAATTCCTCTGGATAAATAATATAGTAGACCTAGGCACGTTTGACATAGGCTACTATGTGGAGGATGGAGAGGAAGAGGGCAGGGGAGGTCACAGGAGGCTTCCGGAAGAAGGAAACCTCCCTTCCTGTACTTTAGAGATCTCCTGCTATTGATTATCTTTTTTGCTTTCTCTTATCTCAAACCTCTTCCTGTCTACAGTCTACAGAGTCTTTCCCACCAACTTTTAACTTTGTTCAAGCCTCTAGCATTTTAAGAAAAAACAACTTTTGAGGCCTGCATCCTTCCAAGTTCCTTCCCTCACTTACTTTTTTTTTTTTTTTTTTACTTAGCCTTTCTCTATTTTTACTCCCATTGAAATCTGGCCCTCATCCTGACTTCTCCCTCAAACTGACATCTCAGTTGCTAAAACCAGTGGAGATTTTTCTAGCCCTTTCCTTTTTTTTTTGTCTCCTTAGCTATATTTGCTACAGTGGAGGACTCCTTCATGATCAGCCTCTCTTATTTCTTTACTTCTCTAGTTTTCCTTTGGCTTCCTGAACTGCTTCTTCTCACCACATGCAAACTGTTCCAACAGCTCCTAATTTAAAGACTGGTAAATGTTGGGAATTCCTGAGGGATTGCTTGATACTCCACAGTTTTCTTCTAGTAATATATATATTCTAGTATTATATATATATAGAATTCTAGTAATATATATATATTTAATCCTGATGATGACTATATGATTTTTCCCTCTCAAGATCATCATCTGTACATCTGCATTCAGTAGTTCACTCATTCTTACCATGTGTTAAGCACTGTTCTAGAGATGGCGATTTAGAAGTGAATCCTTGTCTTTATGTAACTTCTAGCAAAGCATGCAGTCTTTTTCTCCCTCCCTCTCTCTCTCTCTCTCTCTCTCTCTCTCCCTCCCTCCCTCTCCCTCTCCCTCTCCCTCTCCCTCTCCCTCTCCCTCTCCCTCCCCCCCCCTCTCTCTCTCTCTCTCTCTCTCTCTCTCATACACACACACACACACACACATACACACACAAGCACATATTGTCAGGTATTGGAAGTTGCTATGGAATTACTATGGACAAGAGAGTACTGGAGGGTGAGTGGAAGGTTTATAGCTTTTTCGGTCTAAAATGGTGACAGGGAATCTTCTCTAATCAGATGACATTTACTTAGAGATCTGAATGAAGAGAAGAAGGGAGAGAGCCATGAGATACCTGGGAGAAGAGTACAATGGTCAAAAAAAAAAAAAAAAAGAGCAAGTTTGAATTGTCCTTACCATCACTCTCCATCTTCTTCAAATAGTCTGAGTAAGGAATTCCAGATGGTGAGTTTTCTACTTTGGGACCTAAGGTGGATAATGAAAGGAAAAAGTGACTGGTACCATTTCTATATTCTCCCTTCTTGACATTCACAAATGGACTTCTTTTCCTGTTTGATGTAGTTGAATCATCCAGATGGGTTAGGAAGAATTGAAATACTCTCTATAAATTACTAGCTATCCCAGAAGCCACTAGCAACAATTATCTTCCCCCACAAGCCACTCTTCCACCTACATTCTCCCGGTCAGTGACAAACACTAACATCCACCCTGTTCCCAAGCCAGAATATGAGCTTCAACCCCCGCTCCCCCATCTAATACCCCATGTACCACCAAGTTCCTGTCAGTGGTGTCTTCTCTCACATCCATCCCTCCATCTCTGTGGCATTTGCTGAAAAGTTAACTCTCATCTCTTATCTGGATGACTACTCCGGATTCTTAACAGTTTTCTGGTCCATCCTTTCTCTCATCTTATCTGCAGGGCTGCTACAAGGGCTATCTCCAAAACAGAAATCTAATCTCAAACTTTGAAATGACTCTTTAATGTCCAAAGGGAAGATATTCGACTGCCTCCAGTACTTTGTACTTCAGGCAGAGGGAGATAATGTTGAATTCCTCAATGGAATCATGTTGTTTCCCCTGCTCCCAACACTACTATGCCATTGTAGTTGTACACATACCATCTCTACCAAGATTGGAGAAAAGGACCTTGACCAGAGGAAAAGCACAATAATATAAAAATCTTTTTAGATGAAATTAGGGTCATTAACAGCTTGACGAGGGAGGCTATGATAAGGAAGGTTGGACTACCTCTTTAAAAGAGGAATAAGGTAATGTTTTTTTTTTTTTTAAAGAAAAGTTTCCTTTGACTGGTTTACAGAAGTCAGAGAGAGTTGAAATAATAGAGGGAATGATGTGCAGGAAAGTTTCTGTTGTTAACTTTGCAGATTAGAGTCATGAGAGGGACCGAGTGTGGTTTCCAGAAATGGCCCTGTGGTGACAGCCTGCAAGGAAACAGCAGCTCCAACCCCTGCAACCACAAGGAAATGAAATGAATGATTCACTATAAGAGCATAGAGGCAGATGACTGCTCGATCTTTAGACAAGAATGTGGCCTCTCACAGACACTTGATTTCAGCCTCTTGTTATTCTGGGAAGCCAATGATGGTCATGTGATATGGCTCTCTCATATGCTGGTGGCTCCTGGCTGTAATCTTAACTACTCAGTAGGCTGAGAACTGAGGAGCATGGTTCAAAACCAGCTGTGGCAGGAAAGTCTGTGAGACTTTCATCTCCCAAAAAACTGGAAGTAGAACTCTGGCACAAATGGTAGAGTGCTAACCTTGAGGAAAAGAAGTTCAGGGACAATGTTCAGGCCCCGAGTTACAGTCCCCTTAAACACACACACACACACACATACACACACACACACACAATGACAAAATGACAAAAAAAAAACAAAAAAAGGGAAGATAACTTTGTGGACATTGTTGTGCAGCAATAAAGGATCAATAGAATTTTCAACAAGTAATGTACTAATGTTAGATTTTTCACAGAAAGATGCTAATCATTTCTTCTGCTTTTACAGATAGTTATTTTTCATTTGAATCATGATAAAAGGACAATGAACACAGAGGTTTCACAGAGGCCCAAGTCCTATACGAAATACTTGGCAACTGATACTTTTCTTTTTGATAGTATCCATATTGCTAGATGTGAAGGCACTGTTCACTACCTCCAGGCTACAGGGGAAAACTAGAAGCTTGGAAAAGCAACCATGGGCAGAGCTGGGAATTGACTGTAGGCTTGTCTTCCATATAGACAGATCTGTCAAAGTTTCAGAGATTCCATTTTTGCTTGGATATTTTGCTGTGCCTCTGACATTAAATCATAGAACTGGGTAGTGGGAATGATTTTTCAGGTTCATGTTTGGGGATGTTTCTGTATGGGACAGATTAGAGAATCATTCTGGACATATAATCAATTTACTCTTCTTGTTTTGTTGTATCCTAGAAAGGGAAAAAGAAGACAAAAATGAAAAGTAATTGGAAGGAAATGGTTAGAACTATAAAAAAAAATGGGCTTGATGTGGATTTAAAAGCAGAAGGTTAGTCACAGATGGAACCAATTTGGTAATTCTCTGTTTCATGTCCATTCAAGCATGGGCAGGTGTCCCTTTTCATGTGTTATAGAAAGCTTGAGGCTGTCTGCCTTGTGCCAAGAAAAAAAAAGCAATTAAATATTTTAATATTTCCTGCCTATAAACTGCTCTTTGTTTTATTACTTCAAATGTACTGGATTTAAAAGGAGGTGTGAAAGACTCTCAAGCCATTAATAAAAGGCTGCAGGCCGCTTGAGGGAGAAGGATGTTTTCAAAGGAATGTTTTGGGTCAGTCCATAGACTGTTGATTTATGATGGCCTCCAAATTGATACAGAAACATGAGGCAAACACTTTCAGTGCTTCTGGGATCTATTAGGGCAGATTGTAATGAGCCCTTTTCCTTAGGGGGGAAAAAATCTAAAAGGGATTAAGGGGAGAAGTAGAGAGGCAGTAGTTACATGCAAGAAAGTGAGTAATAAATAAATAAAAATAAACAATAAATAAATGATAAAATTTAAAAAGGGCCAATGTTTTCTCAGAGTAAGCGGAGTCAGTGGTGAATTTCATGTGGTTTGTGTGTAAGAGTTCCACTTCCAATCAATTGTTGAACCTTGGGGATTGAGTGATTTATCTGAGTGCTCCAGGGCTTTAAATAGAGAAGTACCTTGAAGGTAAAAAGTCAAGATGTGATTTGACTTCCCCACCCCCGCCCCGCAACAAACAACTGAAAAGAACCTATCAAAGGCCTTATGCTTTATTTAGAAAGATGTTCATTTTTGCCTTTTCAGGGATGGGATGTCAGTGGCGTCAAATGGTGAAGCCTTGTTGGAGATTCATTTGAACCTAGTACAGCCTTGTCTAATGTAGCACACGAGGGGTCATGCTGGATGCTGGGAAGATCCAAACCTAGCTATTGCTCTCACCCTTTGTCTTATGGAGTTTTTGGCTTTCTGAACATGCTATAAGATCTTTCTTTTCTTCCTTCCTTCCTTCCTTCCTTCCTTCCTTCCTTCCTTCCTTCCTTCCTTCCTTTCCTTCCTTGGCTTCATTCATTCCTATGCCACTTTTCCATTTGTGGCTGTGAACCACCTTGCTTTCTTTTCTTTTCTTTTTTACATTTTTTATTGTAATAAATAGAAGGGTTAGATTATATTGGCCAGATAAAAGGTGTATTATTTCACATATATTGATACCCCTTCTCATGTTTTTGTCCCCATTTTCATCCCCTTACCCCCTCCCCTCCCCCCTCCTCTCATCTTATTTCCCCCCTTCCCTATCCTATTTCAAATAAACAAATAAAAGTATATACAATATACCAGATAACAAGGTAAGATACTGCGACAATATGAGATAACCAAGGGACAACAAAAGAGATGAGAAATAACATAGTACATTAAGAACAACAAGCACATATTATATGGCTCTTGTTTCCATATCCTGGAGGTCCTTTCATACATTGTTTTCTTAATTTCTTTTTTTGTCAGGTGTGGGACTTGAACTCTGGGCCTGGGGGCTCTCCCTGAACTCTTCAGCTCAAAGCTAGTGCTCTACCACTTGAACCACGGTGCCACTTCCAGTTTTCTGGGGTTAATTGGAGATAAAAATCTCTGGGTCTGTGGTTCCTGGGCTGGCTTTGAACCGTGATCCTCAGATCTCAGCTTCCTGAGGCACTGGTGCCAGTTTATTGTTTTCTTAATTTAAAAAATATAGCCCCCCTGCAGTTGACTTAAATTTAGCTTAGTCTTAAGCAGTGCCTGTGAAGACATGGGATTGATTTACTAATGGGACCTTTTAAAACATACTTTCAAATAAAGCTCAACAGTAACTTTATCTGAAACCATTAGGGTCAGACAGGTATTGAAATTTTAGAACATTTTTGGATCTTACAAAGATAATAAAGTGCATGTACTGTATATTTTGTAGCACTGTTATGGGGTATGAACATGAACATGACTTCAGAAACAAGAGATGGATGTTTTTGCAGTGAGGCATCTGGTATTTCCAGTAGGTAGAATGAGGAAAATCCAAAGATACTAAATAATCTCATGTTAACTGAAAACTTGGGGTTTTCAAAACTTTTGGGGTTTCATAACTACAAATAAGGAGCAGTAGATCTCCAAGTAAATTTAAAACAGTCAATGTAGCTGCATACTGATGGCTCAAGTCTGGAATCCTAAACTACTCAGGAGGCTGAGATCTGAAAATAACAGTTCAAAGCCAGCCCAGGCAGGAAAGTCCGTGAGATGCTTATCTCCAGTTAACTACCAGAAATCCCTTTGAGCTGTGGCTCAAAATGGTAGCACACTAGCCTCGTCTGAAGGAGCTCAGGGATGGTACTCAGGTCTTGAGTTCAAGCTCCACAACCACCACCACCACCATCTCCAACAACAACAAAAGTTAAGATGCTGATGTACTACCGAAAAAAGAGATTGAGTTATGTCCAATGCATAAATAATTTCATCTTTCTTTCAGATGTGTAAATGGAATGATGCTTTTTAACAATGTTTTTACTAAAGTGTAAATATAACATGCTCTGAATAAAGAAGTGATCTTAAGTACTTAGTCCTGTGACTATATCTAAATCATATACCACCACACTATGGAGGGGTCCAAATTTGACTTCTGTGAATTAGTTCATTTCATTGATTAGCAAAAATCTGGAAGACTCTCTCATGTTATAGTATCAGTAGTTTGCTCTTTGTTATTATTGCATAATATTTCTGTTAATTTTTTTCACTTTAGAGATGTTATATCTAATTCATTTCCTTAGATTAAAAGATGGTCTTTCTCTTTAAAAGACAGGCAAGGCCAAGGCACAGTAGCTCATGGGTATAGTCTCAGCTAACTGAGACTATATGTATACCTATGTAGGTATACATAGAAAGATTATAAACTGAGGTTGGCTGATGCAAAAAAAAGCATGAGGGCCGGGAGTTTGGCCTAGTGGTAGAGTGCTTGCCTAGCATGCATGATGACCTGGGTTCGATTCCTCGGTACCACATACATAGAAAAAAGCTGGAAGTGGTGCTGAGGCTCAGGTGATAGAGCTCTAGCTTTGAGAAAGTCCAAGGACAGTGCTCAGGCCCTGAGCTCAAGCCCAGGCCTGGCAAAAAAAGAAAAAAAAAAAAAAAGCATGAGACTTTATCTAAAAAAAATACTAAATCCAAAAGGGACAGGTCTGTGGCTCAAGTTGTAGAACTGCTAGGTCCTGATTTCACACTCCATTATGGCCAGGCTGGGGGGAAGGGGAAACATAAAATGAACACAATCACTCAAAGAAAACTTTTATTGGGAAATCTGGAAGCTGCTGGCATAGCTCACTAAGACTGCTGCCCTACAAGCCAATGTAGAAAAACCAAGATCCTGTTGAAATGCTATATATAAACAGCGGCTAGATTAATTTCCCTTCTTGTGTGTGTGTTTTTTTTTTAATCACTTTGGTGTAGATGCAAGCTGCTGGCTTTATCAAATAAAAAGAGACGGGGAAATTCTGAAGAAACATTTTGATTTAATTTTCAGATAGTGTAAAATTTTAAAGAGGAAAATTAAAAGCCCACATAGTTACCCAGCTAGATGATGATAGGACATGAAAGAGTCTTTCAAATGAATTTTATGCTAAATTTGGGATGGCGCATTATGTTCATGCAGCTGTGTGTGCAATGGAGAGAGCAGCCACCAATATGGGAGCTATCATGGCAGTTTTTGACTTCCTTTTGAGGTCCTTTGCAGCCTGGCTTTGTTTAAGACATGGGAGTTGGTGTGAATTACTGGAACATGAGAAGCACTCTCTCTCCAAATACAAAAGCACATGCCAGAAGCAAATAGAAAGAATGATCAGACTAGCTAATGTTGACTGATGAGGTGAATTGGAAACAGAATGACCCAAGACAAGTTGGAACCTAGTTTGGAGGGAGTCAAATAACGAATTGCACTATGTCCCTAACTAAATCACTCAATAAATGGCTATAGAAATTCTCTCTAATCTCAGAATCAAGGGGTCTCAAAACATCATAGCTGGACACAGAGGCACATGCCTATAATCTCAGAACTTGAGAGACAGGATATGGTAGGAACAAATTCTAATTTCTAGACTAGTCTTGTATACGCTCTCTCGTAAGACTTAGTTAAGACCCTGCCTCAAAAAAAAAAAGGGAAATCTTTTCTATGCATCTAGTCTACTTTATTTTATTCAAGGCAAAGTAGCAAAGTAGCATATAAGATTAAAAATTCCATCTCTGTCATCATCTGGCTATGCAACTTTCATTAGTACATTCATGTCTCTAATTCTGAGCTTTGACCTTGTTTGGTTTTTCTTTACATACATGAATTAGTTGAAGCAGTGCCATGTGAGGGAATTTTTATTTTTGCCAGTCCTGGGGCTTGAATTCAGGGCCTGGGCACTGTTTTTGGACATTTTTTGCTCAAGGCTAGCACTCTGCCACTTGAGCCACAGTGCCGCTTGTGACTTTTTCTGTGTATGTGTTACTGAGGAATCAAACCCAGGGCTTCATGCATGCTAGGCAAGCACTTTTACACTAGGCCATGCTCCTGTCCCATGCTAGGGAATTTGAAAGTTAAGTTTAAAGAATGACAACAGAATCAGTTGCCTCTTATTTCAAAATGTAAGTTCTAACCCACAGCAAACTGGCTATTTTGAGTTCAAGGTATATAATAACCTAGAGGTTTCTCTAACTTTGTTAAAAAATGGTATTATAAAAGTGATCCACAGAGGTGTTACAGTCACAAAAGTCAGGTAATGAATTCACTTCTTTTTAGATAATGTTAACTCTTCCCTCGTTCTCACCTTTCATTTGGTGCAAGTTGCTAGCCTGTTTTCAATTTGACTTGTTGGGGATGATGTTTTTCCCCCAAGAACTCACCAAAATACTAACACAGCCAGCCATATAATTGTGTTTCCAGTCCTTTTTTTTTTTTTAAATCAGCTATTAGGACAGGTTATGGAGAATTTATTGTCTGAGAATCCGAATAAGTAGGAAAAGAAAGGGGGCAGGTAAAAAGAAATGCAAGGGTGCATTCATTGCTTGTAATTGAAAGCTAATATTTTTTTTATTATTTAGAGAATACTTTATTAAAAATATGGAACGCTTCACGAATTTGCCTGTCATCCTTGCGCAGGGGCCATGCTAATCTTCTCTGTATCATTCCAATTTTAGTATATGTGCTGCCGAAGCGAGCATGAAAGCTAATATTTTTATGGACAAGGCTAACCAAACCTCCCTAAGCCATCTACAAAGCCTGATGGCCAGAAACACCATAGGAAAAAGTATGATTCCACTTTATGTCTGATTACATTTTTCTTTATAGACTGTCCGATAATTAGAACATGTTCAAATTTGGGCCAATATAGTAGTCCCTGTTTCTTTTTTGTTTGTTTTTGAGTAAGGGTCTTACTATGTAGCTCAGGCTGGCCCTAACTAACTCATAGTCCTTCTACCTACCCCACCCCTCCTCATAGCTTTTTTCCCCCTGGTGTACTCTTATATGTTTACAATATCTTTTACAAGAAGTTTGTAGCAAAGCCTCTAAATACATCACTGGGTCAGAAACAAAATGAACATGACCAGAGTCTTGCCCTCAGAGCTTCTTATTTTAGTATTCTGTGGCTAGGAAGAGAGGGGTAGCAGAATATCAATTTGATCTTAAGGATATTGCTTATAAAAGACAGAGACAAGTTGGGTGAGTGAGTCAGGCCTATAATTCTAGGTACCGAGGAAGATTGAGGCCTGGAGAAGTGAGGTTCTATGTCAGCTATGGAAAAAAGTCTGTGAGATTCCGTGTCTCACTGACCAACAAAATGCCAGACTAGAGGTATGGGTTAAGTGGTAGAGTGTCACCATGAGCGAGCAGACTGAGGAGAGAACATGAGGCTTTAAGTTCAAACCTCACTACTGGCGTACATATAGACCTCTTTAAAATGTTTTCATTTTGTCTTGATATCTAAGAAATGTGTGTGTGTGTGTGTGTGTGTGTGTGTGTGTGTGTATCCCTATGCTTTCATATGTTTCAAAAGCCTCTTATACAAAACATAGACTATAGAATATATACATACATAACATAATATATATACTCTTTTCTGCAAAAGTGATTAGAACTTCAGGTACTTAAGAAAAGTTGAGGAAAAATGTGAGCTATAGCAATTTATTTCCTGATTTGGCAACAAGAATTCCTTTACTCCTCCTCTTTTTCCTAGGATGTGATGTTTAATTTTTATTACAGATCTTAATTTCCTTTCTTGTTCTCCATTGGCAAATCATGTTATGGTAACTTCTATAAAAATGTGTTGATAAGTTAAGACACATAGGCACTGTGGTGGTGTTTCGGAGGTATAGATAAATATGACCCATGGTACCCTCTCCCCCCACCATCGATGGCTATTTATTTCTGGGTTTGGCTCCTTTAAAACATATTGCATCATTGCCAAAACAAAACAAAAGCAACATGGAGGGGGGTGGGGAGGGGAAAGAACCCAAACCAGACAACAAACTCACCCAAAACTCCCAACTGTATAAAGGACACTAGTTTTAAATGTACATGTATGATGAGCCTTTTGAGATGTTGAAATCCTAATTTTTGTTTTAGTACAGACATTTCTTTTCCTTTTAAAGACATATAACACTACTGTTTCTGCAGGGTAAAAAACATGTTGGGTTTTAGGTTTTCATGACCAAGTTAAGTAACTCAGAGCCTTAGTTGGAACAATGAAAGTGACATTCACTTTCACAGAAGGGCTGGCCTATTGGAAGTTGGTAATTCTAGTCTGGCTGATCCAACAGGTTTTTTTTTTTGTTTTTTTTTTGTTTTTTTAAAACTTCTTAAAGCTTTGAGTATTGTGAGTCAGAGGAAGAGAGAGGGAGGGACATGAGCTCACTGCAGAAGGCTGGTATTAGAGGAGAAGGGAAGGATTGTTGGACTCAAACCAGAGCAAGGAGTGGTTGTTATTGCCTCATGAAAATATGAGCGCAGTGGGGGAGTGGCTGAGCTGTTTGTAGAGTCATCTTTGGGGCCTCCAGGCTTCCTCTGGGAGCTAAGGCTTGAAGAGCCAGTTGGTTTGGGAATCTTTTCCCTCTTAGCCTTTCTCTGCCTGGAAATTAGACTTGAGAGGAGGGAGTCTGGCCTCTGTCTTTGACTCAACCACACTGCACTTCCTTTCATCCTACTGCTCTCTGAAGTGAAGGTACCCTGGTGAACTCACCACCAATTAGGAGCTAGAAGAGCAAAGAAGAGCTTTAGCCTGTGGAAGACCTTCCTGCATGGCTACGATGTCAGATACAGAATGCTGCACTGCCTTGAGGATGGCACTAGCATTCAAATCTCTCCAACAGGATAGAGGAATTCAGGCATCTCGTCCTTCCTCCTCTCAGCTCCAGTTTCACACAGACAATGCTTCAGAGTTTCTTCAAATTTAAGCTTATTTACTTGTTTATTTGCCATATTTGCTAATCAGGTGAAAAAAATGGACTGAGCTAATGATTCATCTCTATATTTTACCCAGAATAGGAGGAATATTAGAGACTCTATCTTATTTTTATATCCATCTAACAGAAATGCAACTTGAGCTCACTTACACAAGAGGAAAGGCCAAGGATATCATTGGGCATGTATAGTCTCTGAAAACAGAGACTCAGATACCTCTAAAGGCTTGCTGCCTTCTACCTACATTTTTTGTTTGTTTGTTTGTTTTTGTTAACATGTCTTCCATTAGGCTCTCTATATGAAGATACTTCCCCCATTATGTTTTCAGGCTCAGATCTTAAGCCTTGATACCAAAAAGGATAGTCCTTTATTTCTTTTTCTTTTTCTCTGATGCTCTGGAGTGTCTAGCCTGAGTTACAATGAGCCTCTCTGATCTGTGGATGAGTTATTGTACTTAGTATTTCTTCTGAATTATGCAGTAGCATGAAGAGAGGAATATTTTCCAACAGAAGATGGAAATAACATGGGCAGGGGCTGTGCCACGAAAGGGAAAGGCACTGAAAAGATATAGTAATACATACCACAAGATGTGAAATCAACTATGAGACAGTATTTTCCAGGATTCTCCAGTGAAACATAACACACACACACACACACACACACACACACACACACACACACGAAGGAATTCTAGGAAATGGCTCACATGGTTACAGAGGCCAACAAGTCTTGTGATATTCTATCGAAAGCTAGAAAAACAGGAAAGCCTGTGGTATAATTCAGTCCCAGTCTAAAGACTGTTGAACTAAGACAACCACCAATGTGAGAATTTCATTCTGAGTTGAAAATTTAGAGAGTTGGAAGAGAACAGAAGGCAAAGGTCTAAATGTCTGTCTACATCTGGAGGCCCAAGAACCAGGACCACTGATTTCTGAGTGAGAAGATGATGTCCAAGCTCAAGCAAAGAGAGTGGATTTCCATTTCTCTTACCTTTTGCTCTTATTGGTGCCTTCAGCGGATGAGCTATGCACACATGCCCTGGTGCGGCCCTATTTTCTCCCTCTCCTAATTCAGATACTCACCTTTTCTAGGTATACCTTTACAGATATATCAGAAATAATGATTTACCATTGTCTCTTAGCCTTGTTAATTTGACACATAAACATAGTCATCACAAATACATAAAAAAATGGGGGAGAGAATTTAGTCGAGGCAGTTTTGGAAAAATCTATAAAGTACAAAATCAAGGATTGATTATCCTATAGTGGATGGTATAAATTCATGATGGGTCTCCATTGAAATGTTCAGCTTTTGTTGTGGAAAGTAATATATAGCACTGAATGTTCACTTTATGATGAGATGAGAAGCAAAGAAAAAGACTTGTCTTCCACACCCCTCCCCCACATTCATACCTCTCATCAGAGACTCAGAATAAAAATACTTTGGCTGATTTCATTTGCAAGAAAGTGTAGCTCTCTGATGACTCAGTACAAGCTTTGGGTTAAATCCTGCATTATCCTAATGCCAGAGAAACAGAGCTTTCTAAGCCTATAGCTCCAGGTGGCATGGTGGAGATACCAATCACATAAGAATTTTATAAAAATTGAGTAAATTCATTGGTTTGTGGGATGCTTAAAACTATGGCTACAGGGAATGTAGCCTTTGATTTTTGTTTACCCTAAATATTTGTTATTTGCTATCTATGTCTTCTTTATGTGCTTTGTTGATAGGTTGTACCTGAAAAGACTCCCTAATGAATTCCACTAAGAGAAAAAGGTACCACTCTCGGGCAAATGACAGAGGAAGAATATTTCAAGCATTAAAATAATTCTTGAAAATATCTGGGTCCAGGAATGAGAACAAGCTTATGGGTCTTTGCGAAAGATTTCTGGACTTGGATAAAACAGTGAAATCAGTGTCTGAGATACGTCAATGAAGCTGCAGCCCCTGGCAGCACTGGAGAGCCAGGGCACCTAGAGTTTGTTCCTAGCAGGAAGTAAACTGCAAATCCCTAGTGATCATCTCATCTCTGTGGTCTGGTGAGTCCCAGGACCTGGACTATGCTGCTGTGTATTACATATAGTCATATGCAGCCTACCAGGGGAATCATATTCTGGGATACATGTCTTCAGGTGATTTAAGTTGTATGAGAACATGATGTCTATGACATCACAAGGCAGTATTTTTATGGAGCCACTGTTGTACCTCCTGCGATGGGCAACACTGAAACAATTGTATGTAGACCTTACTTACAGAAGTGTATATATTTGATTAAGAAAAAATAGCTGGTACTGGATACAACACTCAGTGTCTTCTACCAAGGTGCTACATTCCCAGTTGGCTCTTACTTCCCCATTATAGTTCTGGGTGAAGGCATGCTGTAAATCTTCCTGCAATTTCAGTACAGGAAGATTTTTATTTTCAGGCTGATCCTGGTAGCATGGTTTCTTCCCATCTCTACTTCTTTCATTTTGTTTCCAAATGCCAGAGACCTAGGCATGTTAGAGTCCTTCACTGAGGGTCTGGCCTCCCCTATTTCCATCTCATCCTGAAGTCTCATGGTCTCTCTAGGAGCCACCACAGAGCCTTGCTTTGGCTTCCACTCCCTGTGATCTGTTGTCTCTATTTTCTTTCTTTCTAGTACAAAGCAACGAACAGTGTCATTTTCTACTTTCAAGGTCACTTCTCTGAGAAGCTTCAAATCTTCTCTCCAGGGAGCTTAGGCTCTCAAGTAACGAGGAACAACTTTATCTTCCAGCAGCTTCGTCTATCTTCTCTGCTGAGGGAAATTTAGGAACCATATCACCAGGGCTCTAACAATGGCTTTTAAACAGGATAGGAGCTGGACACTGATAGCTCACATCTGAAATCCTAGCTACTCGGGAGGCTGAGATCTGAGGAATGCAGTTTGAAGCCAGCCTGGGCAGGAAAGTCTATGAGACTCTTATCTCTAATTAACCACCCAAATATGTAAAGTGGAGCCATGGCTCAAGTGGTAGAGCATTATCCTTGAGCAAAAAAGCTCAAGGATAGTGTCCAGAACCTAAGTTCAAGTCCCAGGACTGACACAAGAAAAAATACAAATAAACAACCCTTTCTAAAGAAAAAAAGGGTAAGAAAAGATAATAAAAGCTCCACACATCTACCAGACTTCAATTTTATTGCTCTTTGTCCATCATTGGATATCAGGCTACAAAAATCTTTGTGCTATGGGAATAAATCTACTTTTAATACCTACTTGAATTATACTTTGGAGGTTTTCAACCATGATTATCACTGGAATGGACATGTCAGCAGCCGTAGTTGTATGTGTTTATGTGCATATAGATGTGTGTCTGTTGTGTAAGAGGTCTGTGCGATTTCAGTGTCAGGATTATATTATCTTGGCGAATGAAGAAAATTAGTTATTCTTTACTTATTAAAAAAATGCATCCAAACTGGGTATGATGGCATAGGCCTGTAATCCCAACTATTTAGAAGAATGAGAAGGACTGCAAATTGAGGCCAACCTAGACAATTCATTGAGTCCCTACCTTAAATAAAAAAATTTAAAATAGAGCTGGTGGATATAGCCTATTAGTACAGTGTTTGTCTAGCATGCATGAGAGACAGTAGACTCAGGTCCTAGTACTTTAAGGATAGGAAAAGTAGGAAGGAAAGAAGGAAGAAAAGGTTGGTTTGGTGGAGGTATTTTTGTTGTTGTTGTTTTGTTTTTTGTTGGCCATGGGGCTTGAACTCTGAGCCTGGGCACTGTCCCTGAGCTCTTTAGCTCAAGGCTAGCGCATTGCCACTTGAGCCACAGTGCCACTTTCACTTTTGTGGTGCTTAATTGGAGATAAGAGTCTCACAGACTTTGGTGCCTATGTGGGCTTTAAACTCTGATCCTCAGATCTCAGCCTCCTGAGTAGCTAGGATTACAAGCATGAGCCACCAGTGTCTGGCGTGGGGGTTGTTTTTTATGGAACTTATTTTTTAAGTTTATTTATCCTATTTGTATTACATTACTATTTATTTAAAAATGTGTATGTCAATTATTTCTAGAGAACAATTTCCCTTGAAATCTTTCAGATGATGTTCCTTTCTCATATTTATGTACCAATTATGAGCTTTTAAAATGTTCCTCTTTATTTATCTTAGAGAGAAGTTCCCCCTCTCTTTTGAACTTAACATTTGCAACCAGACATTGTGGATTGACAGGAGCTATATGAATTCTCTCCTTAGATCAAAACTGGAGAATAACTAATCATGTTAGTTACTTGACAAGCAGGACTTCTGGCCACTTTTCAGAATAAGCCAGATACTCATTTAGGGAAGCTCGGAGTGCAGAAAAGAAAAGTGGCCTGACCCCTAAGTTCTGCATTGCTGATCCTCTTAGCAAATGCTAAGGTGTGTGTGTGTGTGTGTGTGTGGTAAAATACCTGTTATGCAGGATATTGTTATGTGAGTTTATTTTGCAGAATTTGGGCAATGATGGATAAAAGCTTAAACAGGATTATTTCCTGTAAAATATTTGGAATTGTCACATGCACTACAAACATGGAGAGAAAGGAGCTATGTATAGCCTCTCCACCAAATTCTTAGTTCACAAGCTCACTGTGAAAATCATTTCATGTTGCCATTCTTCTGTGAACTTTGTTTTGGGAACTCTTCTGCCATCCATAGATCACAGTACTTGGAAACCTATGTCAAGAACAAATGGCTAGGGGCTGGGAGTTTGGCCTAGTGGTAGAGTGCTTGCCTAACATGCACGAAGACCTGGGTTAGATTCCTTGGTACCACATACTTAGAAAAAGCCAGAAGTGGTGCTGAGGGTCAAGTGGTAGAGTTCTAGCCTTGAGAAAAATCCAAGGACAGTCCTCAGGCCCTGAGCTTAAGCCCAGGACTGGCAAAACAAAACAAAAAAACAACAAAAAAACCCCAAATGGCTAGAATGCTTTTTGTACCAATCCATTTCCAGAGTGTTAAACCTATTTTATTTTCTTGGTATTGATTGAAGGGTGATGCAAGAGGATGAGCGGATGGATTTTAGCTATCTCAAAATGCCAGAGAATAGTGGGATCCCATTCTGTGAGTCTTTATCAGAGATAAGGGATTGGGGTAAGAACAAAGAAAACTCCAAGGGACTCCCAATTTGTTCTTCAGAGTTTAAGGTGTTTGACACATTGTTTCAGCAGATATATAGGCTTCTGAACTGCTTAAATCCAGCTCCATTGTTAGATGTAACAGAAACATCTAATAGATTCTGCCAGTTTTAGTTCAGGGAGAAAACTTTTGGCTTTTGTCATTTTCTCTGTCATGCTAGGTATTTTATTGAGGAATTACACTAGGCTAATATATATTATAACATATGCAGTATATGTTATATATTATATGTAATATAATACTATAATACATAATATAATAATATAACACTTATGGGGTTTGATTTTGGGAAACCGAGAAAGAGAAACCAAATTATTAAAATTAAGAGCAGAATATTGGATATATTTGTATTTGGTTATTTGAAATTGGATAGGGAAGGGGGAAAACAAGATGAGGGGTGGGGTGGGGGGAGGGAAATGGGGACCAAGACATGAGAAAGGGTATCAATGTATGTAAATTAATGCACCTTCTATCTGGTGAATATAATGTAACCCTTCTATTAATTACAATAAAAATATATGAAAAAAATAAAATTAAGGGCAGAGAGGGTGAGTGTCTCGCTGATCCTGATGAAATCCCTGCAGTAATCATATATCTTTGTCTCTAGATAAATGTCCTTAAAAAATAGGCAAGGCTACCACAAATGGGCAGCTCTATGTCTGTTTATGAAGCCAGATCCTTCTTAATCCCCTAGTAACAACTAAGCCACACGCGCGCGCGTGCATGCGCACGCGCGCACACACACACACACACACACACACACAGACATGCACCCATGACTCTTGTCAGCAACCTATAAAAACAAAGCATCAGAAGTTTCACCTATTAATCCAATCACTTTCCTTGATCCCTATAGTGAATCACAGTCAGAGGAATCATAATATCCAAGAGTTTCAGACCAGTGCTACTCAAAGTGTGGTCTACAGACTAGCAAAGAATCATTTGCTATCAGTCTGCAATAAAACAACTATAGCATATGGAAAAAAAAACAACTATAGCAATGAAGAAAATGGATAGCCATTGCTCTAACTTTTAAGTGCACGCACACTGGCTTTCAAATTGCCCAGGGTACATACAGATCAGGGGGCTGGTTGGGTGTTGTGAACTCAGGTGGTGAGAATTACATGATGCAGGCTCTGGCCTAGTCAGATTCTGATTCTAAGGTTTAGAAGATCCATCCTTGGCTTTAGAAAGTCCTCTCCCCATTTTTGAAACTCTACTGGAGACTTCAGGATGTTCAGTTTCCCTTGGTTGCTTTAAATTTGTACAGACACTTCCCCAATCTCTCCTGACCTTCTTGTGTTAAGAAGTTCTGTCTTTTTACGCAAGTAAATCCAAATTTCTTGTTATCTGCAAAAGGATCAGTCATGATGGAGAAACAGGGCTCATTCCTCCTTTACTTACTCCATTAACACTCCTTTCTAATGACAGTGGCAAAATGCTATATAATCTTCCTTCTCTTACTGGTAGTTCACGTTGTGTAACAGCAACTTGAGAATGAATTAAAACTTCTTCCTCAATGTCACAGACATGCCAAATATATCTCTCACTTGCATTTAAATCAGGAGACCAGGCTGTTCGGCTGTTGCCCAACATAATGCACCATAAGCCAGGTCCTAGAGAGGTGACAAGTTATTTAGCATCATCTGTTAAAATTTCACACTCATGAAACTATTAAAATGGATTCTTTTTCTCCATGAGATTGAAATTTATTTATTTTGGGACTGGGGATGCAGCTCATTGGTAGAATGCTTGGCTAGCTTGCTCTAGGTCCTGGGTTTGGTTTTCAGCCTCACGAAGACAAAAGAAAAAAATGTGTTTTCTCAAAAGAACAAGAGTTGGGCTGGGAATTTGCCTAGTGGTAGAGTGCTTGGCTAGCACGCACAAAGACCCGGGTTCAATTCCTCAGTACCACATACATAGAAAAAAAGCCAGAGGTGGTGCTGTGGCTCAAATGATAGAGCTCTAGCCTTGAGAAAACCCAAGGACAGTGCTCATGCCCCGAGCCCAAGCCCAGGACTGGCAAAAAAAAAAAAAAAAAAAAAAGATCAAAAGAACAAAAGTTATGTGATATGTTAGATGGGTTGTGTTTTTAACAGTGAGCTGACATATCTGAAGAATTCCCCAAAGGAAACTTGTATTCTTAAGGTGGAGTATGTGTGTGTGTGTCCATATGTGCTTTCATGTGCATTACATCAACATAAAAGATTTTGACTCTACTATCAGACTTTTGTTAAATCAGAGTAGTAAACTGATGTAGGCATCCTTATATCTCAGCCTCTTGAGTAGCTAGGATTTTGGGTGTAACCCTCCAGCACCTAGCTGGGGTGTAGCATTCTTAAGTGACTGAGATATTAAATGAAATCTGTTCCTAATTGCCTAAAACAATGTGAGATGAATCATATTTTCAATTACCAAACTAAAACTACTTGAGTCACACCATAGCTGTTTTCACTTTAGTCACTTTTGATATTGAGTCTTATTTCAATAGTCATATGATGGTGCTAAATGATGATAAATTATTTTTCATATCTCTAGTCTTTGAGAGAGTTGGCATCAACTTTGACCCTATTTGTGCTTCTCACATCACACTGCATCTCCTGCATGGTGGGTATTACTGATGTGAACTACTTCTCTCATACTAAAGTATTTTTTGTTTTCATAAAATCTACTGTGTTCAATATCTATGATGGTTTCCTTTGTGAGCTTATCGGCCACTACCGCTTGTCAGCATTTTATTCATTTTTGTTTCACTTAAGGATCATATATTGGGATGTTATTGTGAATCTAGATGGAAGTTCTTGCCTTTATAAAATAGATTCACAATAAATACCAATACTACAGATCATATATTACAGTAACACCGGGCATATGGAAGCACAGGGATGCAATATTTTAATCAGAAGCAAGGGAATTACGAATGAACTTCCCATTATAGGTAATACTGCCACTAAGATTTGAGAAATCAGAAGTTAACTAGACAAAAATGCATGCATGTGTGTACCCTGAGCATATATGGATGAGCTAGCTCTGGGTGGGGTCAGTCCCAATGGAAAGGGCCTATACATGAGAAGATACAGGGCAAAGAATGGGAAGATGAAGTGAAATGATTATTTGTAAGGGGTCCCATGCCTCTTTAGAAGGTAAGTACTCAGCAAAGTACATCCAGAACCTGGTCCATAACAGGAAATCCATGAATCCATTATGAGACTCTTCTTCAGCAAAATATACCCAGGGCCTGGCTCGTAACAGGAGATCCATAAATAGTTGTCAAGCAAACAATTGACCTCAAAAAGTAACTTAGTAAATTTGAAACTCATCCTTATCCCACATGCAGTTATTATCATGTTATCAGCACTTGTAGTTGGTTTTACCATGGCTTTTATGTCTTCTTCGGGCAATCCTTAAGGAAGCACTCTGTTATAAAACAGCTGTTCATATTCATTTTCTGACTTTCCCATTAGTTACCTGTTCTTTTTTTTTCTTTTTTTTAGTTGTCTGGGTAATGTATAGAGGGGTTACAGTTATTTACCAGGTAGTAGGTGCATTACTTCTCATACACTGATAACCCTTCTCATGGTTTTATCCCCATTTCCCTCCTCCCACCCTCTCCCAATCATCTTGTTTTTCCCCCTTCCCTTTCCTATTTCAAATAAACAAATAATTGTATATACAATATACCAGGTAACAAAGTCAGATACAGTAACAATATGAGATTAACCAAAGGGCAACAAAAGAGAAGAAAAATAACAGTACATTAAGAACAACGATCACACAAGATAAACCTCTTAGTTCCATTTCCTAGAAATCATTTAATTTAATCTCATCCTATATGACCTTATGTGCCTAGATTTGAGCCATTGCAATCCTCTGCTAGGAGAATCCTAGACGTGTACTAATACAAATGAGGGAAACCATGGAGCCTATGTTCCTCTGAGTCTGGCTTACTTCACTTATGATTTTTTCCAAGTCTTTCCATGTCCTTACAAATGGGATGATATCGTTCTTTCTGATGGCTGCATAGAATTCCATCGTGTATAAATACCACATCTTATTGATCCAATCATTAACTGAGGGGCATCTGGGTTGGTTCCATATCTTTGCTATAGTAAATATTGCTGCAATGAACATCATTGTGCTAGTGGCTTTAGTATGTCCTTGTTTCTGGAAATTTGGGTAAATGCCAAGTAGTGGAATTGTTGGGTCATGGGGAGCTCTATGTTTAGTCTTTTGAGGAACTGCCGTACTGCTTTCCAGGCTGAATGAGTTTACATTCCCACTAACAGTGTAGTAGCAATCACTCTTGGCTACTTCCCCGCCAGCATCTGTTGTTATTAGATTTCTTGATAATGGTCATTCTAACTAGAATGAGGTGGAATCTCAAAGTTGTTTCAATTTGCATTTTTTTATGGCCCGAGATGTTGAGCATTTCTTCATGTGTAAATAGGCCATTCTTATTTCCTCTTCAGAGAACTCTCTAGCCCAACTTTTAATGGGATGATTGTTTTTTTTTTAAGATTTGTTTTGTAGAGATTCATATTTTTTTATCTGTCACTATATTTTGTATAGGAGGCCTTGTCTGTTGTACTTCTAGTGAAGATCTCCCACTCGGTGAGCTTTCTATTTAACTTGCTAGCTATGTCCTTTGTCATACAGAAGCTCTGTGGTTTAATGCAGTCTCATTTGTCCAAACTTTCTTTAATTTGTTGTGTTTCTGGGTCTTTATTAAGAAAGTTTCGATCTGTACCAAGGAGATCTACTATATCTCCTATTCCTTCTTGTAAAATTTTCAGGATATCTGTTTTTACCTCAAGGTCCTTTATGCATTTGGAATTAATCCTGGTGCAGGGTGACATAGAAGGATCCAACTTTAGTTTTTTGCAGGTGCTTAACCAGTTCTGCCAGCACCACTTATTGAAGAGGCTGTCTTTCTTCCATTCTATTCTTTTTTTTTTTTGGTTCCCTTATCAAAGATTAGGTGACCATAGGTCTGTGGGTTGATTTCTGGGTCTTCAGTTCTATTCCATTGGTCCTCAGGCCTGTTCTTGTGCCAGTACCAAGCTGTTTTGGTTGCTATAGCTCTGTTGTTCTTACTTTTGTGAATAATTATATGCTGGTGGCATATAGCATTTGTCTGAAATGACATAGGGCTGTGAAATTTCCACATGGCTTTTTGGAAGGTTTATCTATCTCACACACATATACACACATGTATATATAAGTATATACACCCAGAATACATACTTGCATGCATATCTATCTATATATGTATATATAAACAATATAAATATATATTTATATGTACACAAATATATGTATATAGCTATAGTATGTATATACACATTTTTCATTAATAAGATACATATATATACATATATAATATATTTTGAGGCAAAAACAAATACTCAGAATTAAAACAAGTAAAATATCTTTTTGTATTGAAATGCCTCATGAGGACTAATAACAAATATTAGGTCAAATTGTTAATTCATAAGAGTGGTTCTCTGTATTTAAGCTATGAATTAGGAAATTCATATTAAAAATTAGGACTTGAACATGTAAAGACTTGATAGACTGAAAATTGACAGCAATCAACCAGATGTTGATGATACTTTATTTTGGACTTGAAAACCACAAAATTTATAAATAAAATTATTTCTATTGAGTTTCAAAGTATTCTAATAGTTTGAAAACAAAATTTTTGAAACATGAAAGTTTAGGCTATGTTTCTACTTTATTTCTGAATTCAGTTCTGGTAGTTTAATTTTTTAAATTGTCTCTTTGCAGATATTTTCCTAAGTAACTTTCTCCCTGCATGAATCCCCTTTTTTCCAAACTTGATTCAGTCATGTGTGTGTGTGTGTGTGTGTGTTTGTGTGTTGAACACACACAAATGGGAGCTGCCTGCTTCCATTTGGCTTTTTTTCACTCATGGCTGGTACTATACCACTTGAGTCATGCCTTCAGTTTCAATTCAGTTTATTGCTTTCTAGAGAATTATCTGGTTAACCTCACCCAACTCTAATTGAATACCTACTTTGTCTACTTCATTCTTCACTGTGTTGCTTTAAATTTGTTCCTTGACCTTTTAATTTGTTCTTACCTTTCCATACTTATTATTATAATTAATATCCAGCCTTTTTTGTTTGTCATATTTAAGGCAAGCCTTCATGGTGAAAAAAACCCATTCAGATTGTCTAGCCAAAGAGTTTGCTGAGAAAATACTAGGGCATCTCTAAAACATTTGGAAGCAGGAGAAAAAGTACAGCAGGCCTCAAGAGGCCCTTGAGTTGCAAACTCAGTCACTGGATCCATACCTTTCACTGGGCAGCTGGCCTCCTGACTCGTCATGCTCTTGTTGGCTCAGCTGTGTGCCAACTACCTTTCTCATGGCTGCTCTTGCTCTCTTTTGCCATTTGCTTGGATATGATTTTTATTTGAGTAGAACGAGCCCTAAATTTGATTCTGTACCTGTCAGTGTGTTCCCAGCCCACTGAGTTCATCTCCCTGTATCAAATGTTAGCCTAAATCTGGTATTCCCAGGCCAGAACATTGACTTTGCTGAGTTTTGGTTGGATTCTCCATAGGGGAGTTATTCCCCATCAAGTTAGGCGATGAGCATCATGTGGTATAAGCAGGATGGACTCTTGAAACTGAGTTGTGGGCAGAAGGCAATGACTGGCCTGTCAGATATTCTCCCTGGTATTCTACTCTGTGTTCCTTGTTATTTGAAAATGAACTGCCAGACAGTATCTATCTTTTCATGTAAATCCATCAGCAAATGGTCAATGAAGCTCCTGATGGCTTTAGCCTTTGATCTTAACTGTACTGAATTAACAACAACTACAACAACCTCACTTTAGATTTGTTTGTCTTTAAAATAATCTGGGATTCTTGCTGTTGTTATAAAAAACAGATGGAAAACAGATTGAAGTTGGGTGGTGTTGTTGTTGTTCTTGGATCTATCTCTTTGTCAAACTTTTGGGTAGCCAGGATGTTTTGAGAATTTCCCCAATGAACATAGGAGCAGATATGATGATCTTGAATTACGACCTTCTAACTCCAAATATAGAGTAGAGGAAAGAGTTCCTCTAGGGACTTGGAGACCAAACTTTCAGTTTGGGTTTTTATTGATGGACTGTGACCTTGAGGAAATCCTGTCTGCTGGCTGAGGCTGGAGTTCTTAATCCATGAAAGGGAATGGTCAGGCCTCAGTACCGAGGAGGAATGTTTTGAGGATAAAATAAAATAATATAGAGGAAAGTGCTTTGTAAACTGAAAGGAAACATTAGAACTGTAAGTGGATATTATTATTTACTTTATGTGTTAGTCGAAATCAAAGCTTGGGTTTCGTGGTCAGAAGGATTTTTCCTCCTCACAGATCATATTCTTAAAGCTTGGTTTGGTCTTGTTAATGAGTACTTTCCAAATAAAGGTCCCTTTTACTGCTTTGATTTTTGTGAACGTCCCTTTACTCTGATTCAAAGTCACATGGGAAGGTACTCTTGTAAAGCCATTGTTTAATTTAGACTTTTCATACTGTGTGTATGTCCGGCTATTCTCTGCTTTCAGTCTCTGAGGAGCCTCTGAGGGCAGACCTTGCTTCTTTCCCTTACGTATGGTTTGGCAGCAAATGAGATGTTTTCAATAAGAATGAAAAAAAAAAAGAAAGAAAAGAAAAGAAAAAGAAAACCCTCTCAGTCTCTAACCTGTTGCCTCAAGGAAGAGGAACGTCCTGTTCTAAAGAAGTTGCTTCAGAGTCTGCCCAGGACTGTACCGGTGATTTTATGTATGACTCAGGCCTTAGCCGGAGATGAGGTTTTTAGAAGGGAGTTGCTTCATGATATTGTGTAATAACAGTGTGAGAAGCCACTGTGCAAAGCTCTTTATTTGAGTAACTCCATATTCTAGTCAAGACTCTGATCTCTGGTGCTTTGAAGTCATCCTAAAACTTTTCATGTTCATATACAGGGAAGTACAAATTGGTCTTAAAGGATCATTGGGTATAAGTAAATCTGACTTGAATTTTAATCTTCAATGGAGAGTTGAATTGTTCCCCTAACATTTCTTAATGTGGCTTGGGATGGAGAGAATTGGTCCAGATTTTGGTGTTATAAATGTCACCTGCTAATTATGCTTCAATGGTGTTCTTAAGTTTTTTTTTGTTGTTGTTTTGTTTTGTTTTGTTTTTTGCCAGTCCTGGGCATGAGCTCAGGGCCTGAGCACTGTCCCTGGATTTTCTCAAGGATAGGCCTCTACCACTTGAGCCACAGCACCACTTCTGGCTTTTTGCTATATATGTTGTACCGAGGAATCGAACCCCTCGTGCATGCTAGGCAAGCACTCTACCACTAGGCCAAACTTCTGGCCCCGTGTTCCTAAGTTTTTATCACTGAAGATTTAAAGCCATGGAAAAGATTTTTTTTGGTGGGTCATGGGGCTTGAACTCGGCCTGGCCTGAGTGCTGTCCCTGAGCTCTTCAGTTCAAGGCTATCACCCTAGCCATGAGCCAAGTCCCAATTCCTGTTTTCTAGAGGTTAATTAGAGAAAAGAGTCTCAGATCCTTTTGTGCCCCAGCTGGCTTTGAAGCTTGATCCTCAGATCTCAGCCTCTTGAGTAGCTAGGATTACAGGCGTGAGCCACCAGCACCTGGCTAATTATGACTGAATTTAAAGCATTTGGTTCACTTAGTAGATTGTCCAGAGTGGCAACTTGATTTGATTAGCAAATCATCTTCCTGTACTCACATCCATGTGTTAATAAATGCATGACTGTGATTCTACTGTTTTATTTTTCTTTTTTTGTCCTTCCAAGAATTATAAAAAAAGTGAAAATTGAGTTCCTCAAGTCAGGCAATTTATACTATACTTTTTTATAATGAAGAGACTGACTGTTAGGCTGTCAATGCTTTTTCCTTGTACCCAGACATTTAATCTGGTCTGTTCCTTGCAAAGTGTATTTCAAGAATTCCCCAGCTAGGGTCTCAGGTGAGTGAAAGGACAAGTACAGACAACAATGACTACCTTGTCTGTCATTTCAATATATTCAGAGACAAAATGATCCAGTATCAGGTTAGCTATAGATAATCCTCTTGTTTTGAGCCTTAGGAAACAGGATTCACGGTGTAAGAAAGTAGAGAACAGAGCCAAAGTATTGGTTTCTCATATCACCCTGAAAGTGGGCCCTGACCTAATCTCTGGATGTACTGACGCTAATTATGATAAAAAAAAAACATTTGCAAGCTGTGGAGGAAAATACATAATGGAACTACAGTGGAGATGTTGGCAGACATACTTCACCTGAGCCTGTAACTGCCTCTTGATAGCTGACAACACAAGTTACTTTAATAATCAGCCTGTTCTCCTCACCTAAACATTAATATTAATATTTACGTCACAGGGTTGGAGAGATGAATAACAGAGTATATAAATATTAAGTGTTCACTTGGCACATGGTAAAGAATATAATGTAAGTATTATTATTACCTTTCTTTTGAGTGGTCATAATAGCTTGTTCCTTATTTCCTTATTTGTTTTCTTACTTTATCTTTTTTTTTTAAATCTTCTTTTTTTTTGCCGGTTGTGGGGCTTGAACTCTGGGCCTGGGCACTGTCTTGAGCTCAAGGCTACTGCCCTACCCCTGTGCCTGGGTGTTGTCCCTGAGCTCTTCAGCTGGAGGCTACCACCCTATCCCTTGAGCCAAGCACCGTTCCGGGTTTCTAGTGGCTAATTGGAGATGAGAGTCTCAAGGTCTTTTAGTGCCCGGGCTGGCTTTGAACTGTGATCCTCAGATTTCAGCCTTCTGAGTAGCTAGGATGACAGGGGTGAGCCACTGCGCCTGCCCGGCACTCTTGCTTTATCTTGAGCTGTGTTCATAGCCCCTCACCCATAATGATCCTATTACAGTCTAAGTTGGATCTCTGCACAAAACCTTCAAATCAATGCTCTCCTCTTAGAGGAAAAGCTTCCGAGTGCCTGGCTTGTTTTCAGTTTCATTTCCTCTTCTTTCCTCTTGATTCTACTTGCTGGGGTCACCCTGACCTTCCAACTTCTTGTATCTTAGTCTAGGCAATTTTCTCTCTCAACACCACGTGAAACACTTTACCTAACTTTTGTGTTTAATTTTGAACTAAATGCTTACCACCAACAAACCCTGTCCAGATTTCTATCTATCAGCTTGTTCATGGCTGTATTAATTCTTAGTGCATAGTTCTTAGAATGGAGTTTGGTGCATAGAAGTCCTCAGCAAATACTCAATTAGCTTTTTACTGTTTATATTTATCTTACATAGATGATATATTGATGAACTCATGTTAATAAGTGGTGATTATATATTTAAAATCACTTAATATTCCTGAGCAAATGGAAGCCGATGGTAATAAATTAATATTGCCTCTTAGATTATTCTATATAGAATTAATTCAACAAATACATACTAAACAACTAATATAGCCAACGTTATTCTGTTACTCTAGTTGGAGACAGAACGATTATAGATATTTCCTTGCCCTTTGAGTTTTAGGTTATAAGATTTGCAGGGTAGATATGACTGTAAAAGATAAAATATATTTTTATGTCTAAACATTTTATTCTATGCCATTAGAAAACTATTGTACTTAGTTATTATTTATCAATAGATATTTAAGGAAAAATTATATTATTTTTCTTAAATTTGATCTACAAAAGAGTTATAAACATTTCTCTAGTAATTGGATGTCACATAGTAATATGGCTTCTTCCATTTAAACTATACAACACTTAAAATTATATGTGATAAATATTATATATACTACAAATCCATAATAATTTTCTACAATGTTAAATTGATCTTCTAGGTAATTATAATTCCATATTTAGTACCATGATATTTTGAAGGTTTTTCACAAAGAATCATTCTTTCTGAGTTGGAAATGTTATTAACTACTCATGATTAGGAAAATAGAGTGTTTAAAACTTCCTACTTGGTTATTCTGAGCTTTAGCTCAGATTTGAAAAGTTATTATCAGATTGAATTTTCACATATTTTCCCTCTGATTATGAAAGTAAGACTAACATTTATTCATTCTGGCAAGTCTGTGTCATGTAAGTTTTTAGATGATTTTTAATTAATTTTTTTAAATTTGAATTTGTTCAGAACAATTTCTCCATATTTTTTATTTTAGAAACCAATAATCTATGAGTCTCCTAGAATGATTTAAGAAAAACTCCTTGCTGGATTTTCTGTGAGGATATTGCATCCAGCTACATTGGTCACACTGAATTTGCCACAAATACAAGTAAATACAAGTAAAAGATGCTTAACCCATGTAAGAAAACCATGACAGCTTGAGTAGTCAAGAAGGAGGCCCTGTAAATATTCCCTTTCATAATCACAGGTTAATGAAATTGTAAACTTTAAGATAATGTTACTTTGTGAAGAGACCTGGGTCAAATTATCATGGGCAATTCTCAAATGAAATTAAAATTAGGAAGAAGGAAGTTCCAGTTGATTGTGATCTGGCCAATCTCAAAGCTGTAATAGTCAGATGTTTTACATTTACTAGGGTTGCATTTGGTCCTTGCTCAGCCATAATTAAAATTAAGGTCTGAGATTGGGAAACATATGATAGTTCTATGGCGTCTTCTGCTTATTTTCTCAAAATTCCTGCATTAAAATGGAAAAATAGCTGCATCAAAGACTAGCAAATAGGAAAAGGATTAAAGGTCTAATTTGTTAAAAAAATTACACTGATGAAAGTAGGTAAAAGTTTTGAGAAATAAAAGTATTTTTTCTATAGGTAAATTGGAAACCGTGAATCAGAAAAATTTTCTTTTAGTTTCAACGTCTAGTTTGTATTTAAATCTGATTTTATTCTATTCTTACAGAAACACAAAACAGACAATTCTCTCTCAAAGAAAGTGATAGAAATTGCCACTTCAAAATAGAGCTGCCACAAAGAGCAGTCAGGTAGAAAATACACTTGAGAAGTTCAAGGAAGAGAAAACTTTGATGTGTCATATCATCTTGAAAGATCTGAGTCAGCTTTGGCATTAGGTTTCTCCATTAACTTTAGATATAACAAGCCAGGGAATCACAAAACTCCCAAAAGTCCTTTAGGAATGAACTTCTTACCCTTCCCTGGGCCTTGCCATACTTATGTCCCACAGTTACTGAGTGCATGGTATGTGGTAGGTGCTGAAACACAAAGAAGATCCTGGACTCAGGAATTCATAACTCAGATGGGAAGTCTTAAGTTTAGAAAAGGAGGAAGTTAAAATTGAGCACTCTGCTACATCTAAGTATTACAAGGGCGTTCACACACTTTTAGTTCTCTAATAGCTTTCTGAGAGAAGGTGCAGAGGGAAGGGGCAGCAATATTTTAAAAAGAAGTATGAAAATATTTTTTATTAAAGAAAGCTATAGATGTCAGTCCACTTAGAACATTAGAGGGTTTTCTGTAAAAGTAGGGTTTTGTTTTGTTTTTAAAGGTAATTCTATTAGCTGGGTGCCAGCAGCTTATGCCTGTAATTAATTCTAGGTACTCAGGAAGCTGAGATCTGAGGATTCAGGTTTGAAGCCAGTCAGGGCAAGAAAGTCTGTGAGACTATTATCTCCCATAAATTACTCAGAAAAAGCCATAGGTAGAGCTGTGTCTCAAGAGGTAGTGATAGCCTTGAACACAAAAAGGCTCAGCACCCATACCATGAGTTTAAGCTGTAAGACTGGAAAAAAATGTACTAATTTTATTAGAAATAATTATTTATCATTATTATTATGGTGTTGTATAGGTGGATTACCATTTCATAAATGAGTTGATGAGTACATTTGCATTTTTGAACATCATTCCTTTTGCTTTCCCCTAGTTTCCTGCTCCCATCCCTGCCTACAGGTCGCATAGTTCATTTTCCACAGGGTGAATACTGAATGCCATGGTTGCATTTGTTTGTTCTTCCTCTCTCCTTTTCTGAGCACTCCTGATGCCCCTACTATAGGATTCAGGTTTATGTATTTATGTTATTTTTACTTTTTTCAGTGCTGAGGATCCAACCTAGTTCTTCTCACATGCTAGGCTTAGGTTTTTCCATTGAGCTCAATCCTCAGCCTCTATTAAAAGAAAAACAAAAAACCCAAAACCTTACATGCTTGATTCTTTTATTTTTCTGTAGATCACAGAGCCTGAACTCTGGGCCTGGGCACTGTCCTTGAGCTCTTCAGCTCAAGGCTACCCACCTACCCCTGGAGCCACAGCCCACTTCCTGTTTTTCTAGTGATTAATTGGAGATAAGAGTCTCGCCTTCTTTAGTGCCCAGGCCGGCTTTGAACTGAGATTCTCAGATCTTAGCCTCCTGAGCAGCTAGGATTACAGGTGTGAGCCACCCTACCTGGCCATGCTTGATTCTTTACTTGCCCTAAAGTCATTTAACCTTCCTGTTTAAATGTAATCTATTTGGATATGGCATTTTTGATTGGAGATAAACATATTCACCATGTTTTTTCCCCATAATATATTACATTGCTACTAAGATTAATGACAATCTGAGTCCTAGTTCTTTGTATATTACTTGCCATTTTTGTGTCTTAAAAAAAACCAAACCCCAAAAACAACCTCTAAGCCAGGCTCACACCTGTAATCCTAGCTACTTACGAGGCTGAGATCTGATGATCACAGTTCAATGCCAGCCCTGGCACAAAAGACCCCGAGAGACTCTTATCTTCAATTAACCACAAGAAAAGTGGAAGTGGCACTGTGGCTCAAGGATAGGTTGGTAGCCTTGAGCTGAAAAACTTAGAGACAGTACCCAAGCCCAGAGTCCAAGCCCTAGGATGACCAAACATAAAGCAAAGCATAACCTCTACTTTTGAATTTCATAATGTTGAATCTTGCTGTGAGTATGTTTATCACTAGAGTGTCTCGTATCAATTTGTAAACTCAAGTCTTTAAATGCTAGGATATTTTTAAAAAATTACTTTATTTTTATAGAGGTGATACACAGAGGGGTTACATTTATATGATTCAAGTAATGAGTACATTTCCTTTCACACAGTGTCATCTGTTCCCTCATTCTCTCCGTCCTTCCTGTCTCCAACCATGAATTGAATAATTTACTTTCATTAATGTCCAGTGAGCTCTACTGCTGTGCTTTTCACCCTTTTTCCTTGAGTTTTGTGCCCTTTCCCTTCCCTTACTGAAGGGATAACATAGATAACATAAAGAAGAGAGAATCATCCGAAACAAAAAACTAAAAACAAAAGAAAATGAAAAGAAAAAGAGAAAAAAACTTTGTTTCCATATCTTGGGAGTTCGTTTCAATATATATATATATATATATATATATATATACATATATATTCCATTGTATATAGGTACTACATTTTTTTGGATTCCTACATCCATTGTGGATATTTTCTTGAATTATTCCATTTAAAGCTTTCTATTCTCGGTGTTTCTAAAACATCTTCATATATTTGTGCATTCTTCAAAGCTCTGGGTGTACAGACATGAACACAAAGATTAAAAAAATACCGTTCATGGGGATATTCTAGTGTTAGATATGGCTAAGTTAAATAGATAAAAACACACACATATACATTAGGTCATGATAAATACTGTAAAAAATTAAGGTCAAGAATGGAGTTGCCATATGGTATGCATATGCGATGATGCATTGTTAGGTATGATGACCAGAGCATTTTTCACCAACAAAATGTGAATAAAGACTATAGGAGAAGACAATGTTGGAGGTGGAAGCAGAAGCTCTCTAGGCAGGAGAAATGTCAAGTCATACTTCAGATGCCTTTAAGGAACATGCATTTAAGGAAACCAGCATGACTCTAGTGAAGGAATCAAATGGGAGAGTCAAGGGCATGAAGTTCAAGGTGACTGAAACTTGGACCATATTCAAGCCTTTCTGATGGGAAAGGAGCCAGTGGAGGGTTTGGTGCAGAGAAAAACCACAATCTGACTTCTGTCTTAATGGGATCCCTTTGACTGGTATGTTGAAAAGTCACAATGAGGGCAAAGGTAGATGCAAGGGTGTTGCTTTGGAGGCACTCACAAGAAAACAGATGCAATGGTGGTGTGCATTAGGTTAGTGGTAGATGAGAATTGTGGAGTGTGGTTTAATTCTTCATATGTTTTCAAGATTGTCATAATTTGTGGACAGACCAGGAGTAGGTTGTTAGAAAGGAAAAATCAATGGCATCTTGGGTTTGGATCCAGCCTGAAAAAAAAAGACATTGTCAAAAACTGAAAGAAGGAAAAGTATATTAAGGGGGATGTAGATGTAGATAATATATAGAGAGAAGGTTAAGTTAGAAGTGTGGAATTGGGCTTTGGAGATGTGAAGTGGTAGTTGGACTTTGAGAGGCAGGCTGAGAGGAAGCAGTGATCTTGGAATACACATGTGGAACCAACAGCAGGTATGGTTAATATGACTACAAGGCTAGCCTAGGGAATAAATCATTTGGCAGAACTTGGTACACAGAGAATACTTCTCTTGATAGATGGCAAAGGTTAGCAGAGTTTGATATGAGGCCAATATTTTTTTTTTACTTCCTAATAACTGGCAATACTATCATTTCAAAAGAAATTTTAAAATGACATCTTACCAGTAGTGATTTATTCCCCTACATTCCATTCAGGCAAAATAAAATTATGCACACAGCCTATCCTCTTAAATATCTTTGTGAAGATGGTCTAAAAAGGACTACACAACAATTTCTGGTGGGTACAGTTAGTCTAGTATATAAATTTAATAAAGAAAGATGAGGCCTGGAGTTTGGCCTAGTGGTTAGAGTGCTTGCCTAGCATGCATGAAGACCCGGGTTCGATTCCTCGGTACCACATATATAGAAAAAAGCTGGAAGTGGTGCTGAGGCTCAAGTGGTAGAGCTCTAGCCTTGAGAAAACCCAAGCTCAAGCCCAGGACTGGCAAAAAAAAAAAAAAAAAAAGAAAGATGAAAGGGATTCAACATTTTGGTTTTCAACTTTCTAAATTAATTGAACTCTCATAAGTTTCTGGTTACCTTTCAAAATAACATAATGAGCTTGGCATGGTGGTACATGCTTGTAATTCCAGCACTGGGGTAGGCTGAGACAAGAGGATAGTAAATACAAAGAGAGTCTGGGATGCCTAGCAATACCTTGTCTCAAACGAACAAAAAACAGTAGACAAACAAGCAACCAATGAAAAGGAAGAAAAGAACATAGTAATTTTGGGAGTGGGAGCAGAGGCTGATGTAGGACCAACTTAATAAATATATACAATTGTGTTTATGCCAAAAATAGTACAACTCCCACTTACTACCCACTGCTATGGTTTGGTTTTGGGTTATCTTCTAAAATCCCATTAAAGGAGTGATCATCAGTTTGGTGTTATTCGAAGGTGGTAGAAACTTTAAGAAGGACCTCAAAAGAAGTTTTATGTCCCTATAGATGTGCCTGCAAAGAGCATTGTGAGACACAAACATTTCTCTCTTTATTCATCTCTATGACATGAATGGTCCCTTTATGCACTCCTCCTATAAGGCTCAAAGCAACGGGGCCATTTATTAATTGACTGAAACCCCCCAAATCACAAGTTAACCCCTTTTCTCTTTTTAGTGTGATATACCAGACATTTTGTTATAGTGAATGGAAAGCTGACTAATGCACCACCCGTACCATATGGTCAAAGGAAGATAGGGAATGTTGATTACATTGTCCTTTGGTAGCGTTCTTCTCTGATTGCTCCTTCATCTCAGGCAGATCTTGAAGCTGTATTTCACAATGAACTCTGCCCACAATCCTTTAGAGTCATTTCAGCAATGGTGGGAGCATAGATCTCAGGTCTGCTGCTTGTCTATCAGCTCCCGTTGCTATTATAACTAGCACCTTACTAATAGGACCATTTCATGGAAGTATCCTTACTGAATATGCATACCAAGACTTTATGTAGTTTGAAGACATGGAAATCAAAGCCTACAAGCAAGGAGCTTTCAGTGATAAAGTTGGACACAAACATTAGTCAATTTTTCACTATGGAAAAATATTGTTTTACCTTATAGAAAGTTTGGTTGTCAGTATTTCAGTCTTTACATTCAGGAAGATCTAGGTTGACCACCTGGTTTCTTTATGTCATGGCTGTCTCAGCCCCAGCAAGTTAATTAGTTTCTTCAAGGTTTATTTGCATCTGTCCTAACACAAAGATAGAAATACTTTTATTTTAGCACTATTGAAATAATTGAGTGAGAAAAATGTGTTCAGAGCTCCTAAGGATCAGGTGTTATAAATGGGAAGAATTGAATAAATCATATGCCTGCACACATAGACATGTTAATATGGAAATCTTGTCCACTTATCTTACAAGTGCATGCATATTCATCAGTAGTTCCAATCTTCCCTTTTCAAAAGGAAAAGCTGTTGATGATTATCTGAAATTTGGACTGAGTCAGACCTGTTGGCCTAAGGATTCACAATTTCTTCATAGCCCAACCACCGTCCTTTCACATTTAACCTCCCACCCACTCTACTCATTCCTCTCCCTCTTAACTCACCTCCCACCCACTCTCACAGAGTTTGACTTTCCCTTTCTCCCACTCCAATGCTTTGTGCAATAGTCAGGCTGCTCTTTATTCTAGAAACTCTTGTAAGAGCAAATGAGAATAAATAGTTATTTCAAGCATGAAATGTAGCAACTTGTCTCTCACTTTATCCATGAGTCAAGAAATTAATGGGTCATGGATTTTGAAAGCATCTTCTTTACCGATTTGGGCTAACCCTGTTAAGTTGCTCACTCCCTTGGCTTTAGATTTCTTGTTTGTAAAATGATTGTGAAATGAATAGGATGATGAGCTGTGATGATGAGAAGTACTGGGAAAATGTGTTCAGTGATCTCTGTCAGAGTGTGGCAGTCATCTGGGTTCTTAACATCTATAATAGGGTAATCTTAGATCGGTGATTTTGTCATGGGAAGAGGTGGAAAATGATGGCTCCCAAGTATTCAAACTTAAATTTACTTTACACTGGCAATGTTCCTTCTCTTTTTATTTACCTAAAGATGGTGTGAAAGAATGACATGAGAAAAGGATAAGAAAAGAGAATGGGGTAACCAGAGAGGCCATCAATTCTAGCCTAGAACTTGCCTCACATAGAAACCAAAGGCTATTGCTTTTTTTTTTAAAGAATTTTTTTTTTTTTGCCAGTCCTGGGCTTGAGCTCAGGGCCTGAGCCCTGTCCTTGGACTTTCTCAAGGCTAGAGCTCTACCACTTGAGCCTCAGCACCACTTCCGGCTTTTTTCTATGTATGTGGTACCAAGGAATTGAACCCAGGTCTTTGTGCATGCTAGGCAAGCACTCTACCACTAGGCCAAACTCCTGGCCCCGCTATTGCTTTTTGTATTTGTCTCCATGAAGAGGGAAAATTTAAAATTTGGAGCTAAATGCACTTAATTATTCACTGAATTCTATAAGAGTCTATCTAAAATCTCTGGGATATATTTATGTCTTCAGCCCAAAGCATATTTTTAGGCAATTATTTTCATAAAATAAACATTTTTTTCTAGAAGGGATAAAAAAGTATTATGGTGTCTGAGAAAAGGCTGAAATATTAGTCCCGGGTTTCTTTTCTTTCTGAACTCTTCCCACCCACACAAATGTATTATGAATGATGCAATATAATTATCTGAGATTCGAAAACATGAAATATCTTCTTTACCTTCCTAGCCTTTGGGAACTATTGCTGCATTGATTTACTGGGAGGAAGACAGTTTGTTAGAGACAATTATGGATATCATTTTGCTCCCTTTCATCCACAAACAACAGACTGCTATCATAGTACACTTTTTCTACTCACCAACTTTTTGTCACCATCCTTGTTACAGTTAATATTTTAGTTAACTTGGGAGAACTACACAAAGTGTTTCTGAATGGTAAAATAATACAGCAGATCCCTTTAGAATTTAGCTTCTCTGTAAAACACTGCTGGTGTGATCCTTCTTATTTGTAAGGAGGAAAGTGAATGAATGAGAGAGAGACAAGGTTGAAGGTGGAAGGGAGGCAGGGAAAATTCTATATTCAATGTTCAGAAAATGCTTATCTCTAGGGGGTAATGTCTGAGTGTGAGAATAGAAAGTTAAAATGTAAAGCAAAACAATACTAATGTATAATAATCAAATACTTGAGTTACATTGCAGTCACACATCTATCTATCTATCATCTATCTATCTATCTATCTATCTATCTATCTATCATCTATCTGTCTATCTATCTATCTATCTATCTATCTATCTATCTATCTATCTATCTATCTTCATGTGTCTTAGAATTCAGGATCCTGAGTTCCTGCTTTTAAAAGCAACCAGTGTTCCAAGTCTCGTGAACTCATACATGAATATAAAGAAGTTGATCTCAGGAGTTGAGAGTTGGATGGGGGTCACCGAGTTGGAGGATCATACTCAGGAGTACTAAGATAGGAAGCGCCAAGAACTTTTCATTTGTTGCGTAGTAGGGTTTTAAAAGTGGTGTACTCTACCTTCCATTCATTCTTCCCCTCTCTTTCTCCCTCTCCTTTCTTCCTTCCTTCCTTCCTTCCTTCCTTCCTTCCTTCCTTCCTTCCTTCCTTCCTTCCTTTTTTCCTTCCTTATTGTATTTTATTGTTGGCATAATGTTTAGAGGGTTACAGTTACATTTGTCAGGTAGTGAACATTGATACCCCTTCCCATGTTTTTCTCTCACTTTCTCTCCCCCTACCCCCCTCCCCTTCCTTCCTTCCTTCCTTCCTTCCTTCCTTCCTTCCTTCCTTCTCTCTCTCTTTCTTTCTTTCATCCTCCCTCCCTCCCTCCCTCCCTTCTTCCCTCCCTTCTTCCCTCCCTCCCTCTCCTCTCTTGGGTCTTGTAGTTGGTAAGTTGGGTCTCCATTACCTGAACCACAACACTAGTCCCTTTTCATTCATTACTTTTTTTTTTGCCAGTCATGGGAATTGAACTCAGGGCCTGAGCACTGTCCTTGGGCTTTTTCAAGGCTAGAACTCTACCACTTGAGCCACAGCACCACTTCCACCTTTTTTCTGTGTATGTGGTACCGAGCAATTGAACCCAGGTCTTCGTGCATGCTAGGCAAACACTCTACCTACTAGGCTAAATTCCTGGCCCCTCATTCATTATTTTTGAGTATTGCCTTAAGTCTTTTATTCCCAGGCAGACCTGGACCAAATTCTTCCTATTTAAGCTCCCTGCATAACTTGGATGACAGTTGTGTGTTTTTGTAATAACGTTTTCTTGTTTATTTAAGGTAAGATCTTCTGAACTTTTTGCTGTGATCTTCTCAGTCTAAGCCTCTGAAGAACTGGGATCACATGTATCACCCACCTCTCTTAGCTTGGCTTGTCTATTTCAGACACTAGAAGAAAAGATTTAGACTATTTTTGAGATCATTTTCATAAAATTATCTCTGTTGACAGCATATATTTTCCCCAATTTAAACATTCCACCAGGCATGCATATATCAAAACATTATGTGAAACCTCATACACATGCACAATTTTATGTAAAGTTAATAATTAAGTAAACAAACATTTTCTTGCTCTTGTGCTTATACTTTATGAAGAATTGAGGAAACTTCCAGAAAAAAAGTAATGAGAGAAAGTCCTCTCTCTCCCTCACCCTCTCTCTTTCTGTCTGTCTCTCTATATCTGTCTCTGTCTCTGTCTCTCTCTGCAGGTCCTGGAGTTTGAACTCAGGGCCTGGCACTGTCTCTGATCTTTTGTGCTCAAGGCTAGTGCTCTACCACTAAGCCAAAGCTCTACTTCTAGCTACTTGGGGATGAGTCTCACATATTAGTTTGCTCGGGCTTTCTTAGAACCATGATTCTCAGATCTCATCCTCCTGAGTAACTAGGATTACTGATGTGACCGACCCACTAGTGCCTGGTTGGGAGAAAGGTTTTAAGCAGACATGAAATCATTTATGTTTAAAAACTGAAAGAAATCCAGAGAGGTTTGTATAGCATTAGCCAGGGGAACAAGGTTACGAGTACTCTACAGTTGAAAGTGTAGTAGAGGCCACTGGAAGAATTTTCATGCTGCCCTATAATCTTAGGACTCATTCATTTTCTTTTGTTATTATATTTTTGAAGATGAAGTTGTCCCTGTACTCTTCCTATGCAACGAGTCTGCATATGCCAGAACAGACTTTTTAACATCTTATTCTCAACATTATCCAAGTAATCAGTGAATGTGGTTGAATTTAGCTGTTTATTTTTTCTTCTTCTACTTAAACATTCAAGCCTCCATAAATTACAAGATTGCATAATCTTACCCACTATCATTAGAATCAGGTCTGCTGCCTACTATAGATTGTTTCTGTTAGGTACATTTTTCTATTAGGTACATTTTCCTTTTAATCTTGACACTTCCAAATGTATTCAAATATTTAACATTTCTGAGCAATTTGAGCAACCATGCCTTTCTCTGACAAGATACCTGTAATACTGATAGAGAACCTATCAAACAGAATGCAGAGTCAGACCTAGATGAGTGTAGTGTTCTCGCTCACAGATGTCTTTCTTTCTTTCTCAGGAAAACAGCCTGCAGTTTAGTTTACGATTATACTATTAACACACTGATCCTTTACTAGAATTGACTCACCAAGCATTTCAGTTTACTAGGAAGTTTTCTGCAGGTTAATCATATTTAGTGGGAAATATCCACCATAAAAGCAAAGCTGCAAACGTTCTTTATTGGTGGATAGATACTGAGCAGGCTAACATTAAAAGAAAAACTTTTAGACTACTTTTAAATTTCCAGCAAGAGGAAGGTATTTCCTATCTACTCCTGCCTTTACCCTCCACATGTACAACTTGTCCCAATATACAACTTGTCCCACCAGAATGGTATGTTAGTTACTGATGATGATCATACATTGACATAGTGTATTTACTCAGCCCATAGCTTACTTTAGGTTCACACTTTGTTACATGGCTTTAGGCAAATGTATAACCACATTAATACACTATTGTACCATTGCACAGAACATTTCCGGTGTCATAAAAAAATCTATATGCTATGCTTATTCTTCTCTTTTTCCTCCTTGATCTCTGGCAACTACTGCTACTGATGATGATGATGATGATGATGGTGATGATTGTATTTTTATACTTTTGCCTTTTGTAGAATGCCATCAGAAAGAACTAACTTTCTTTAAGTGTAGCCTTTTTGGATTGGTTCTTTCACTTCATAGTACGCATTTACATTTCCTCCATTTTTTTTTTGCCTCTGTGTGTTTTTGTTTTGCTTATGGCTTTGGGGGTTGAATTGGAGATGTTACCCATGCTAGGCAAAGGCTAGCAGGGATAACTATATCTCCAGTTTCCTGTGTGTATTTTTATGTCTTGATTGCTCATTTCTTTTTAGCACTGAATAAAATTCTGCTATCTGGATATAGCAGAGTTTATCCATTACATTCTGCAGGACATCTTGGCTGAATACAAGTTTTGATAATTGAGAGGGGATGCCAAACATGTTTCTGTGTAGACATGAGTTATCAACTCTTTTAGGCAAACATCTAGGAGAAGGAATGCTGGAGCACAGGATGAGAGAATTTCGTTTTGAAGAAATAGTCACACAGGATTGTACAATGGCCATGCCATTTACCAGCAAAGAATGAGGTCCTGTGTTCTACAACCTTGCCAGAATTTGGTATGTCCAGTGTTCCAGGTTTTGGGCATTCAATAAGTGTGTAGTTGTATATCACCATTGTTTCAATTTGCATATTTCTGATGACACATAATGGAGAAATGATTTTCTTATTCCTGTGCAAAATTAAATTTGTCTTCTTAGGATGATGGTTATTTTGGCACTCTGAACTCTAATAGCCCTCTTTAACAGTAAACAAAGGCACAAAAGCAGACTAAAAGCACAATATTTACAATATTATGAACATACGTAAAAAAAGAATGGGCCTAGTGAGGATTGTTTTAGATTAATTACTAACAGAAGGGAAAAAGAATCTAGATTCAGACATAGGACTAAGGGTTGATTATTTGAGTCAGAAGTGGATGGGAATAAGTAAAAGAGGATGTTTCTGCAGGAGGTTGTTTTTGGCAACGTTAAAACCTGTGTTGCAAGAAGGGAAACAGTCTCGAGATGAAGATCTCTTACAGATTGGCATGTGCCCAAAACTGAAATGTTGACATGGAAGTGCAGGCACACCCAAAAACATCCTGATTAAATTGCAGGTGTTGTGCAAAAGTGAGTGGGAAGAGAAAATATTTGTAACTAGTAAGCAGATTTTTCAGAGTTTACTTACTAGTATATATAGTATGTGATATAAATACTCAGAATATAAAAGAATTGTTTTATATTTTTATTACAAAGAAGAGTCTCTATCAATGAATCACTCTTTGATTTGGAAAATGCTTTCCAGATAATCTCTTCTGATGACTTTTCTTTTTTAAAGTAGAAATAACACCCTTTAAATAAAATCTTATATGACTGTTGTGTAGTAGAAACTACTCTTACAAAAACCATCTTCACTAGCTAAAATGAACAAATTTACTCATTCTATACCTAATAAATGAAAGCAATGATGTATTCTGATTAATGAGAACATTTGAAAGCAGAGCTACTGAGATATTTATGATTTCATGGTATCTTTAGCACCTAATTAATTTTAGTGTAGTTTTATGTTCGCATATTTAAAATAACAGTTCCTAGCCCAGAAAACAAGTTACAAATGAGAGGTCTTTAGCTAATTCCCTTACAATCTCAGGATATTCCTCTAGTAACCATTATTCTGAAAGCCATTCAAAAATGAGTTAAACTGAAAACAAGGTAAGGCATTGGTGGTTTTCAGTGTGTTAACATCTAGCATGGAGCTCTTTGTATATAAACATTATGATATTTCATAAATACGTATTAAAAAATCCTGAAAATACAAATTGAGCCAATATTTTTTGAAATCTTGCCACAATACCTCTTTCACATATCCTAGCACTTAAAAAATAAACAATTCTCCCCCACTCCCCCCCCAAAAAAAACCTAAACAAACATTGCTGGCCATTGGAGTTTGTGTGGTTGATATTCCAGACCCCTTAAGAACTGAAGAGAGCAATCTAGCAAAATAAATAAGCTGAACTGTTAAATAAAATAATTTATATTCATGTAGGAAGTTTCACAGTCAGAACTGGAAACTGGGCTTCTTGACCTCTTTCCTATTTGATTTTCGTGGAGAACGAACTCAACACAATATAAAATGTTTCACATTAGCAATTTATTAATGGTCCTTTATTTGAACCTACCTGTGCATTAGTGCTCTATCTTTATAATGCCTTTTACCAACCAGATTTAAAGAAATCTCTGGCTTAAAGAAATGGATCCATATGTTTTTGTATAAGTTGCACAAGTAGGTACAAGTAGAAAATCAATAACATACCCATTATTTATTTAAGAAGCATATGAGTTTATTCCCTTCTGTTCTCTCTTTTTTCTTTCTTTTTTTTTTTTTTGCCAGTCCTGGGCTTGAGCTCAGGGCCTGAGCACTGTCCTTGGACTTTCTCAAGGCTAGAGCTCTACCACTTGAGCCTCAGCACCACTTCCAGCTTTTTTGTATGTATGTGGTACCAAGGAATCGAACCCGGGTCTTCGCACATCCTAGGCAAGCACTTTAACCACTAGGCCAAACTCCCGGCCCTGTTTTCTCTTTTTTTCATTTTGGTACTGGAGCTTGAACTCAGGTCCTTGTTCTCTTGCTTAACATTTTTTGCTCAAGCCTGGTGCTCTGCCTCTTGAGCCCATGCCATTATTTCCAGCATTTTTTGGTTAAACTGGAGAAAAGATTCTCACAGCTTTGTTGGCCTGGACTGGCTTTGAACCTCAATCTTTCATTTCAGCTTTCTGAGTAGCTACAGGTAGAGCCCTCAGGTACTACCTGAGTAGGACAGATATGATGATTGCATAGATTGACTTATCTATATTTTTGTTCAATATCTCATGCAACAACTTTGTGAACTGCTAATTATTTCAAGACAACTATATTGAATATTTGCTCTGTTCTTAGTACAGGACTGACTTTGAAGATGAGGTCTTTAGACTTGTGCAGCGACTTCATATTAATACAAATATAAGAAACCATTAGTCAGTAGATAGTCGCTGTTGCGGAGATTATCATTAAACTGGGCTCCTAGCAGCAATTGTGGGCATTATCTCTTGTCCATTTTATGAATCTGATTCAAATCAATGGCATATCCACCATCCAAGTTTTACCAATAGCTCTACAGGTAATAATAATTGGCTTTGTTTCATGAAAGGGATGAACAAAACCAATGAATTATAATATTTTATAATATAAACATAGTTTCCATAGGCTGACTTTCACTCTTCAATTGCTTTTGTCTTTTTCATCTCTTTAATCACATCTAATTTTTCCTAAGGTCTTACATGTTTTAAACGACTAAGAGTGAAATTTAAGAAGTGCAGCTGCCTCCTGAGTGCCTCTTAACCTTCCCTCTGGGCTGATTCCAGTTCTTTGCACTTTTCATCTAGTAACTGGCAATTCTTTTTTTTTTTTTTTTGCCAGACCTGGGCTTGAGCTCAGGGCCTGAGCACTGTTCTTGGACTTTCTCAAGGCTAGAGCTCTACCACTTGAGCCTCAGCGCCATTTCCAGCTTTTTTCTATGTATGTGGTACTGAGGAATCGAACCCAGGTCTTCGTGCATGCTAGGCAAGCACTTTAACCACCAGGCCAAACTCCCAGCCCGTAACTGGTAATTCTTATTTTTTGACATGTGACTTGTATTTCCTTCCTTCCTTCCTTCCTTCTTTCCTTCCTTCCTTCCTTCCTTCCTTCCTTCCTTCCTTCCTTCCTTCCTTCCTTCCTTCCTTCCTTCCTTCCTTTCCCCCTCTCTCTCTCTCTCTCTCTCTCTCTCTCTCTCTCTCTCTCTCTCTCTCTCTCTCTCTCTCTCTCTCTCTCTCTCTCTCTCCTTCCCTCCCTCCCTCCCTCCCTCCCTTCCTCCCTCCCTCTCTTCTCCCCCCACCTCTCTTTCTTTCTTCGTAACAAGGAATCCAACCCAGGTCTTCGTGCATACTAGGTAAGCACTCTACCACTAGGCCAAACTCTCCGCTGAGACTCCTATTTCTTGGCTTGAAAAAGTCCTTTGTTGGTTTATTTCTTCCCTTCCTGGAAAGCATCCTAGTGTGTTCCTAAGAGACACAATGTGTGGGAAGTAAGTGTTTGAATCTTTTTTATACCTGAAAGGCTTTTACTTTATATTATATCTGATTGTTACTTTATATCTGATTGTTAATTTGGCTGAGTATAGAACTATAAATTTAAGATTTTTTTCCCTAACACTAAAGTCATTTTTTTTTTTAAATTTTGTGGGTTATAGGGCTTAAACTTGGCCTGTGTCCTGTCCCTGAGCTCTTCAGCTCAAGGCTACCAAGCCCCACTTCCCATTTTCTAGAGGTTAATTGGAGATAACAGTCTCAGATCCTTTTGTGCTGGGGCTGGCTTTGAACCTTAATCTTCAGATCTAATCCACTTGAGTAGCTAGGATTATAGGCGTGGGCCACCGCACCCTGCTTTAAAGTCTTAAAATGGTGACCCTTGGGGCTGGGAGTTTTGCTTAGCAGTAGAGTGTTTGCCTAACATGCATGAAGACCCAGGTTCGATTCCTTTGTACCACATACATAGAAAAAAAGCTGGAAGTGGTGCTAAGGCTCAAGCAGTAGAGCTCTGTGGATGAGAAAGTTCAAGGACAGTGCTCAGACCCTGAGCTCGAGCCCAGGATTGGCAAAAAAAAAAAAAATTGTGACCCTTGCTGTAATTTCTCTGTGATAAGAGCAACAGAAAGTGTTTCTTCACAAAGACAAGTCTTCCATATTAGAGTAGCTGATGCGTCATAAGATCCTTTACTGAGTTTAAGGTTTGGAGGAAATAGGGGTTTACCCTGCGGCTAGAATTGGAGTCTGTCACCAGGGCCATCTGCTTTACTATGTAATCATGTCTTTAGTTTCTCCCCTCCTTCTGTGAAACCAGGGTTTTATGCTTGCTAGATAGAGACTCTTAATTTTTGGATAGCATCCACAGCCTTTTACCTTTAGTTGTTATTGTTGTTTTACATTGGGACTTTTAACCACATTCAAAATATAATCAAGCTAGAACTGGTTGCTGACATCTCACAATTGTAAACCTAATTATGCAGAAGGCTAAGCTCTGAGAATCATGGTTCAAAGCTAGCCCACAAAGAAACATCCATGATACTCTATTTCTAATTAACCAGCAAAATCTGGACTGGAGGTATGACTGGAGGTAGAAGGACAGCTGTGAGGAGAAAAAGCCAAGGGAAAGCAAGCAAGTGGCCTTTAGTTCAAGCCCTAGTTGTAGGATGTGTGCACATATATATCCCGAAAATCTTCTTCTCTTTGTCTTCTGAGTCACTGGGATTATAGGTTTGAACTACCATATCTGGCTCCTCTTTCATGTGTACGTACTGATATATCAAGAATTGCGTTTTGCCATTTGTTCCACAGCAGCAATATCTTTGCTTACTTTCTGCAATTATTTGGGGAAGATTCTCTCTCTACCATATCTCACCCCTCATAGTTTCTATTACTGTTCGGTTGATTTGATTGCTGCTTTTTATAAAAAAAATTACTCTCAAAACTGAGAACGGTGGCCCACAGGTTAAGATTCTGAGAGTAACAATTCATAGACAGCCTTGACAAAACTTCAGAAGACCCTAGCTCAAATAATAAAGTGCTAAGTATAGTGGTACATACTTATAACCCCACCTATATTGCATAAATATGATGCAAGCCAAGCATAAATATGGGACTCCATTATAAAAGCAATGAAAGCAAAACTGGCTGAGGGCATGGCTCAAGTTATATAGTGTCTGCTCATGAAGTCTAACCCTAGAATCCAACCCTAGAACCAACAAATGAAACGAAACCAAACAAAAGCCCCCAATTTTTATCAAATGTCTAATATTCTTTCGGTGTTTCTTCATACTTAACTTTGATGTACTGAAAGGCTAATTAGGAAGTCTGATGAGAATTGTTCTGCTATAATTTGATTTTTTACTGCAGAGTAGATGATCTCAAATATTTAGATATTTTCTTATGGGATTGTCATCTTAAGATTTTCAACCTTGGGTGAGAGGGGAGCCCTAACCTGGCTGATGGTGAAGAAAGATGGAATTCCACTATTCAGTATGTTTTCTGCCACTTAAATGCTTTATTTGCCATATATGGTGGCATAGGACTTTAGTATTTTCTGTGCTTAGAAAGCAGAGGCAGGAAGATGGTGAGTTTGAGACCATCCTGAGACCATAATGAGTTTGAGGGCTGTCTGGATGACATAGCAACACCTTCCTTAAAAATTTGAATTAATAAAAGCTTTGTTTTAGTTTTCCACTTTAGGTTTTACAATTCATAATATCAAGTACTTTGCTTCTTGGAAGATCATTTTTTCTCAACTGATGAGGGGAAGTTCTCTTGTTGAGCAGGTTAGAATAGGTAGATCTATTTCTAAGCAAGAAGCTGCTTTCAAGTAAGTACCTATTGCAGAGTAACCCTTTCTTCTTTCACAAGTAAAAGATTTCCTTAAGTAGTGAAAAATTTTGAGATTATTTGTCATCAATCTCTTATTCCATATCTTACTGTATGACATTAAGTTCTTCTCTTTTAGTAAATTTGTTAGCACTTTTTAACAGAGTCTAAAATTTTGATACTGCAGTTTCATCCTATGTCCTTCTATTTTCTCATAGATTTATGCCATTTATCATATTTCTAGTGTTATTTTAATGACATGAAGACAGGAAATGAAATTTCAAATGTATGTTCAAATTCCTATGTTGAACAGAAACCTTTATTTACAGTTTAACATTGACTTAATAGGATATAAAATTTTTGGAGGATTTAAAAAAACAATAGAAACTACACAAGATTCTATTAATTTAGTACATGTCCAAGAAATTTGCAAATTATTTTTTCAGATATTTACATTTTTATTAAAGAATTTATTAACATTGATTTTTACATCGTATTTCAAATGACGTATTTAACAAACAAGTATTCAAGAACGGAATCACTATATACAATCACTGGCACTTAGATTTTAGAATATAATTAAAAGTAGGCTGAGGGTTTGTATATCATAGATGCATATCAATCTATGTAATAAAACATATCATAAATTTTTATGTCTATGTAGTTGTGTTTGTATTTTCAATACCATGTTCATAGCAAATATTGAATCCTCGCTCTTGTACTGTTTGGATCTAATAGCCACATATTAAGGATACCATGCGCCTTTTGTTCCTTTAGTCTTGACTTGTCTCAACATGATTCACTCTAGATTCATCCACTTCCCTGCAAATGCCATTATTTTATCTTGTCTGTTGGCTATGTAGAATTCCATTCATCTGCAGTATGGCATCTGGATTGTTTCCATCGCCTGGCTATTATGAATAGTACAGAGATGAACATAGCTGAACAGGTGTCCTTATCATATCCTGGATTATGATGTTCAGGATAGATGCCCAGGAGTGGTATTGCAGGATCATAGGGAAAGTCTATTTTCAGTTAATTAAGAAACCTCTGCACTGCTTTCCAGAGTGGCTGAACTAGCTTACAATCCCACGAGCAGTGTAGTAGGGTTCCTTTTTCTCCAGAACCCCGCCAGCATCTGTCATTGTCTGAGTTCAAAATCTTGGCCATTCTTATTGGGGTAAGGTGGGATCTTAGGGTTGTTTTTATTTAGATTTCCTTTATGACCATGGATGATGAGCATTTTCTCATATGCTTTTCTGCCATTGTAACCTCTTCTTTGGATAAGTCTCTCTTTAGTTCCCTTGCCCATTTAGTGATTGGTTTGTTGGGTGTGGGGGGGATTAGTTTCTTGAGTTCCCTCTAGATACTGGATATTAAGCATTTGTCTGATGTATTATTGGTAAATATCTTTTCTTAGTTGGTTGGCTGTCTTTCTACTTTAGTAGCTATACTTTTATCTATTCACAAACTTTTTATTTTTAGGTAGTCCCATTTATCGAGTCTCTCTCCAATCTGTTGTGACCCTGGATTCTGCTCATGAAGTTTTTTCCTGTGCCTATGAGTTCCAGTGTCTCTCCAACTCTATCATATAGCAGTTTCAAGGTTTCCGGTCTGATATTGAGGTTTGAGTTAATGCTTGTGCATGGCAAAAGGCTAAGGTCAAATTTTAGTTTTCTGCATGTGGCTGCCCAGTTTTGCCAGCACCAATAATTGAACAGGCTGTGTTTGTTCCACTGTATATCTTTGGTTCCTTTGTCCAATACAAGTTGACTATAGGTATGTGGTTTTATTTCTGGATCTTCCATTCTGTTCCATTGATCTTCTGGTCTATTTTTATGCCAATAACATGCTGTTTTTGTTATTATGTCTCTATAGTAGCATTTCAAGTCTGGTATTGTAGTACCACCTGCATTACTTTTTATTATTTTTTTTGCCTAGAATTGTTTTGGCTCTTCTAGGTTTTTTCTTATTCCATATGAACCTTTGGATTATATCTTCTATTTCAGTAAAGAATATCTTCGGGATTTTGATGGGGATTGCATTGAATTTGTATATCAATTTTGGCAGTATGGCCATTTTCACTATATTGGTTCTCCCTACCCGTGAGCATGGGATGTCTTTCCATTTCCTGGTGTCTTCTTCAATTTCTTTTGTTAAGCTTTTATAGTTTTCATTAAATAATTCCTTTACATTGTTGGTTAAGTTAATTCCTAAGTATTTTCTTCTTTTGGGATCCTTTTCTTGATTTGGCCTTCTGTTTGTGTATTGTTGGTGTACAAGAAGACTACTGACTTTTACAGGTTAATTTTGTATCCTGTCACTTTGCTAAAGTGGTTTATTAATTCTAGGAGTTTGGGAGTGGAGCTTATTGGGTCACTCAGGTAGAGGATCATGTCATCTGCGACTAGGGATAGTTTAATTTCTTCTTTCCCTATGTGGATCCCTTTGATGTCCTTCTCTTGCCTTATTGCTCTGGCTAAGGGTTCCAGTACTATATTGAAGAGAAGTGGAGAGATTGTTCCAGTCTTTCTCCATTTAGTATAATACTGGCTGTAGGTTTGTCATATATGGCTTTAATTATTTTAAGGACCGTACCTCTTATTCCTATTTTTTTCTATGCTTTCGACATGAATGGATGTTGTATTTTGTCATATGCCTTCTTCATGTCCACAGAAAATATTTACATATTTTAACCAATTTTATTCATATTACATGTGCCCATGTTTACTTTGCAATTTAGTATTTCATCATGAATGTTTATAATTTTTTAAGGATTTTTCATTCTTATTTTGTCTGCTTACATATTTATTTTAATTTTCCAAAACTAGTTGCCATATTTAGTCTCTCCAATGAATTGTCCATTGTATAATACTATATTAATGTAACAAAAAAGCAATTTCTATTAACCTCTTGACCCTTCAGCAAACAAAATTTAATCTTTCTCCCTTCCTTCCCTTTTCTTTTCTTTCTACCTCTCTCCCTCCCTCTTTTCCCCCCTTGCTCTCTTCTTTTCCCCCTCTCTTCTTTCCTTTCTTGTTTTCAACTTTTGATTTAGGGTCTAGGCATGTAGCCTATGCTGGCTTAGAACTTATTATATAGCACAGGATGGATTGAAATTGAGATTTTCTTGTAATGATATTACAGTGATAGTCTTCACCACCGCTTGATGAAAGTATCTTTCTTATAGATATCTCTGAAAATACGATAAAGGCTATGGGCTTTCTTATTATTAAAATGAATTCTCTCAGCTACACAGAATCACACACACACACACACACACACACACACACTCACACATCATACCCTACATATCTTCTACAAAATCTTCTCCAAAGGGGTTCTCCAAAGCCTATTATATGGACTATGGCATAAATTTGCAATCACTAGAGAAAGAACCTCATATGTGCTGTGTCCAAATCCTTAATTTTTGATAAATCTCAAAATAAAATTCAATTACTGAATCTGAGGACCTATATTCTGGAATTTAAGTTACTTTATCTTTTATTCTTATGACTTTGGGCCTAAATCTAGAGCTGTGGAAAGTCTAAGTTGTCAATTTTTCTAAACATGGCTCAACTTCTGCCCCCTTAACTTCATTTGCTTTGAATTTTTTAATCTAGAGATAACAATTGGTATAGAGGTTGGGTACATACATTTTAAGGTGAAAGAATGAGCAAAATAGAAAATTTTGATGATTGGGTGTGAGAAACCTGGAGAAAAATAAGTGATGAGGATGTGGAATTAAGAGAGGCCTGTTCTATGGGACCGGGAGTTTGGCCTAGTGGTAGAGTGCTTGCCTAGCATACACGAAGACCTGGGTTCGATTCCTTGGAACCACACGCATAGAAAAAAGCCAGAAGTTATGCTGAGGCTCAAGTGGTAGAGCTCTAGCCTTGAGAAAGTCCAAGGACGGGGCTCAGGCCCTGAGCTAAAGCCCAGGACTGGCAAAAACAAAAACAAAAACAAAAACAAAAACAAAAAACAACAACAAAAAAACCCAAAGAGAGGCCTGTTCTGAAATACTGTACAATCTTACATGATAGAGAGGCACATTGAGGAACTGAAATTAGAACTCTTGGTAACCATGGGAACAGGACTGTTATGGCTCAATTGTTATAAAAATAGTTTTGGGATTTCTTTGAAATGGAAATGATTATTTAGATAATGATACATCTTTAGTGTGAAGACCAATAGTGATTTCAGCATAATTGGAAGTTGTTGATCAAAGTGTGAGGAACTGTTCAAATCTAGAATTCCATGTATTTCCCTTTAAAATAAAGTTAATTATCCGGGCATGGTGGCTCAAGCCTGAAATCCTAGCTACTCAGGGGGCTGAGATCTGTGGACCAAGTTTCAAAGCCTGCCCTGGCACAAAAGGACCTGAGACTCTTATCTCCAATTAACCTCTAGAAAACAGGAAGTGGGGCTTGGCTCCAGGGTAGAGTGGTAGGTAGCCTTATGTTGAAGAGCTCAGGGACAGTGCCCAGAGTTCAAGTCCATGACCCACATACACACACAAAAGTTAATTAAGTTTTATAGACATATTCATCATTTAGCATTTTTCAAAGTGATTAAAAATTTATAACCACAATATTCCTATATGTCCATACTTTTCCACTTCCCTAATCTTTGCATTTTCTATATTTAGCAGTGTTTTTTTTTAGTAGCTTGCTCTTGGAAAAATGTCATATGAGGCTTCTATTATTCTAGTCTCTAGATCCCAGATTAATTTTAGAAAGAGTACTTAGAAGTTAAATTCAGAGAGTAATCTTAAAAAAGATTTATCTACATATTAGGAAGCACTTGTCTATGATTATCTTTTCTGTGAAGAAACATTGTATTGTAATAATAATATAGCAAAATAACACTTAATTCAAACATAATGTATGTCAGGATCTAAACTTCTTGCTTACAAACACAAACAGCTCCGTCAACTCTTTTCTTTAAATTACTCTTTATGTTTACAGAAGATTAAACCCAGATTCAGAGGCTTCAAGTGATTTCCTTAAAGTAAAACTAGCAGGTGACCACATAGTGACAGGACCTCCTCACCCTTGGTTTTCCATGTCTTTTTATACATCTTCGCCTTTGCATACTGTATGATCTGTATCTGCTTCAGATGGCCAACACTCATAATACCTGTTTACTGTTTGTGATTATTCATAGAATTGTTACTGGTAGTCCTAATGACTTCAGCAAACCCCCTGGGTCTTCCTCCTTGCACCCTGTGTTTCTTTTATCTCACCCATCGGATTATCTCATCTTCCTTGTCCTTTACATGACATAGACTTAATGTTTTGCATTTTTTATGGCTTTTTGTTCAATTTCCTTGTGCTGAGAATTATACTCAAAGCCTTGAATTTGCTAGTCAAGGGTTCTCCCTCTGAACTACATCCTAATCCATAAATTGCCTTTCTATGGTTTCTATCTTTGATTTAGTTACTTGAGAATGTCTTGCATACCACAAATGACACTGCTTCATTCATTGAAAATAAGCTTATTGCATTGTGCTCTATGTGTCATCAGGTAACCAAATGGAATAGAAGATAAAGATCTTCTATTGTGGATAGCAATGAAAAGTATAATGTATTAGTCATTTATGTCCTTTCATGAAAGTTTTTGTAGACTGCGTGGTTTTTATAGAATGGTTTTGCAGACAGTTTTTGTCTGAACAGAATGTTTTTGAAGAAGGAAATTCCCCTTAATGTGCTTAGACATAGTGCTTGGGCCTTTATGCAATTGCATTATGGTGAATATTTTATGATAAAAAAGGACTTCTTTCCAGAAGCAATAAGACCTCAGGAAAGAACCACTTCATCAGACATCAATGATAAGTACTAGCAATATGGTTCTCAAACTTTTCTCTGAAGGAGTTCTATCTTCATAGTAGTCTGTGTTCTTTCTTTATATCTAGAGCATCATTTTGTAGATCTGGTTCATCTTATGACATTTTTGAGCTAGAGAAGTCATATAGATTATATGTACATTTTCTCTGAATCAGTTATTAAACATCTGATTATTGAACACCTTTACTAAAAATTCTAATAAATGATGGCTTGAAAGGATAACAGTGTAAGCCTTTTAAATTGTCTCCAACTTTGATGAAATTCTTTATCTGGAAACTAAAAAAGAAAATGCAAACAAAACTCCATCCCAATGGATACAAATGCTCCAACAAAAGAAAACTAACACAAAACCTCAAGTGATTTGTACCCACTAATGTTAATAACGATGATTCTATTAGTTCACTTGTAAGACACATAATTTATAGGTAATGTTTTGCTACTTTGCTTAAAGGACTTATTGCCTCTAAGTAGTTAAGTAGTTAATGACAATCATGGTTTGTTAGGTTCTAATTGAAGCACGTCAGAGCTTTAAGGTGTATTAAGCCTGCTTCACTGAGGAAGTCTTGACTAGCTTTTACGGGGTTATGTAACATCCTTACTTTTCTGACTGTAATTCTACAAGAAAATGTGGTTTTGCTTATATATGTATTTGTGAGAACTCTTGATGTTTTTCCCCTTGGGTGATGTTGCTGCCTCCATATAGTTATCTATGTGTTATTTTTTCTGAGGTTTGAATTCAATATTAGTTGTATTATAGGATTTATCTATGCATGAGGAATATGTTGTTTGGGAAACATTTATAAGTGGTAACATGTACAGAATATGAATTATACTTAAACATTAAGTTACTATCATCAGGATTACCTATTTACTGGGACTGCAATTGAACTGAAATGCAACCTCTTTATTTTTCTATAGCTATGTTACATTATTCTCTCCCTCAGCCTTGTAACTGATGAGCAAATTACCTTCCATTGCAGGTAGGCTCAGTCTAAATATATTGGTTCTTTGAGGTGGAGTGCTTCCAGATGGGTGATAGGAAGAGATTCAAAGACAGTGGACATGAGGAGAGAGACATTGCATTGTCAGTTTCAAAGAGAAGAGAGGCCAGGAGCCAAAGGATACAAGCCTTTTCTTATGAAGCTAGGAAAAAAAAGAGTGATTTTTCCATAAAAGAAGTATCCCTGACAAATTTTAGTCAGGTGGGATTCATACTGGATTTTTCACCTAAATACTGAACTGCAAGATAATAAAGTTGTATTATGATCTGGAATATTTGGAATATTTTGTTTAATAAAATATCTGAAATATACTTCGCATCTGACTTTTGTCCATCTAGTTATCAAAGTAAACTTATTAAATAAAAATATGTCTGTCCTTTCTGTTTTAAGCAGCTTCAGTGGAGGTCGTTCAGTCACTTTGGGGTAAATCACAGCCCTCCCAGGTTTCCTCTCATTTTCTAAAGATGGATCACAGGCAGACAGGGTAGAGGGGACCCATATGTCTTCCTGAGAATGTGGGATGTGACACTTATGCATGAGCAGCCTCTAATTATGGAGCTGTTTCTATTTAACTTTTCTTGATGGCCTCTGAGAAATGTGCTAGTATTGTAGCTTGTCTGTGTGAATTGTGGAATCACTCCAGGACAATGGTAGATGCTACAAAACAAAGAGGAAACAAGTAGGTGTCTTGTTGTTTAACTCCCCACCTTGCTACTGCCTGTGACCATTGAGAGGTAGTTCTGAATGAGCTTTGGACCTTGATATGCAAGTAGACCACTAGGCCCCTGTGCAACTTCTGAAGGCCATGAAGAGCTGCAGTGTTTTCTGCATGTTCTGTCCAACTCATAAGCCTTATTTCAGGCTCCTCTAATATATGTGTACCAGTGTACTATTAGTCTCGTGTCATTTTTCTCACGTGTTTGAAGGTTTCTCCTGCCACAGGGCCATTGGTTCTGAAAGTTCTTAGATCGTTGTTCTTAGTTGTGTCCACACACTCTTCTCTATGTCACTGTAGTGGTCTCATAGGGGGTATAGAACAAAATAATTGACCTACTTATACTGCTTTTCTTTATTCTGCTCCTAAACTATGTTAGATTAAAAAGCCATTCCAACCCTGAAAGAGTTTCCCTACCTTTATCTTTCCTTTCCCTGGGGCACTTACTTCACTTTTACCTAAAAAGAGTGGGCTTCAAGATCACTGCAGGCTGGCCACAGGACTTGTGGGTACCAAGTGAATGAGAACCCTGTTGGAACTGGATGGATACAGTCTGTGGGGATACAGACATTTCATGCTGAAAGATTTGGGAGCCTGCTTTCTGTCCTCTATATAGTTGATAGAGTGGTTAAGTGAACAGGTGGCCAACAGTGTCATAACCTTTCTGTACAACTTTGATGGGGCATCAAATACTATCTGGTGTATCTGTGCCATCCCAGTGCTAAATGACAGAGTTCAGCAAATGAGAGAGAAGCAGCATCAAAGTACAAGTGGTGTCCTGACACAGAGGAGAGCTAGAGTATAGGGCTGAAACAAGAGAGCCAGCCATGTGCTGTTAAAATTTTTCCGTTCTATGCTTAAAGTGGTGAAATACTCGGTTCAGCCTCCTCTTGCTTAATTAAATGTTGATTCTTGTACAAATTAATTGGTAATCATTACTATACGGAGATGTTTGATCATGGCTGGAAATTTTTTCCTCTTTTTTTTTTTTCAGGGCTCTTTGTATGTGTCTCCTGTGTGTCCTTGGCACAGATATGAATGCTGTTTGGTTCAAGATATAGCCAAATTATCAGGGAAGCAACACTCATCCATTCCCTACCGTGCTGACACATTCTTCAATTCTTGCTATGTGCAAACAGGGCTGTTTGGGAGTCTCACCCATCCATCTTGTGGGTCAGCTGGTTAATCTGCTACACATAACCTTTCTGTAGTTGCTGTATGGCTTTCAAAATGGATGGTTCAATAAAGGAGTTGAAATGTACCAGCGACTGTTAAGATAGAAAGGCATTGGCCTTTGGAATTTACTTTGGAATTGGTTTGCTCTTGGATTTCTTCTCAGCAGTTCAGTCTTCCTACACTATCAGTGGCTGCTTCTTCTCTACCCTTCCTTTTGTTGATTATGAAAGACAACAAAGCAAAGCACCCTTGAAATGTAAACTTTTCTCAGTGGTGTTTCTTTTTCTTGGTGGTCTTCTCAAGTGACAGACTCTTCAACAGGACAGTGTATCTATAATCTTCCCTAAGAAATTCAGCATCTGCAGAGCGGTTCCCTTTGCTACATCAATCTACTGCCAGACAGAGGCTGGTTGGGTCGCTTAGTTACCTACTAACCAGAGGGGATAAGTAGGTTTGGATGAAGACCATAGCAGATCTTTTCTGTTTTCTTCTTTCTGCCAGGAAAGGTAGGACCCATTCTGCCAAGGGCTCTCTGCCTAGTCCCTTCTTTGGGGAGTTGGAATTTTTGTATCTTCTGTATGTGAAGCAGGACCTTCTTGAAGTGTGAGTATGAGGATTCTAACTACCTGTCTCAAAGGAGTATAGGTGTTTATTTTGTTGCATATGCCAACCCATGCCTCAACCTACTGAGTATTCTATTTTTTTTTTCTCTGACTTGGACACTTTTTCTTCTTCCCCACATCTTGCCTCCCACATTTTTTTTCCTGCCTTCCAGCAACTTTGGATGAATGGATTTTTGTTATTCTGTTGTATTTTGTGGATTTGTTATTTTTTGTTGGTTTTCTATGAGACACTTTCATTGATATGGGGTCAACAGGACATCTCTGTTGCTCTTAGAAACATCTTTTCTAGTTGTCACTTCATTGTATCTTGTATCTCAGGTTGGATTTTGGTGTCTCTTGATGTACTGTGGAAAAGAAATGAAAAAAGAAAAGGGGGCCTAAAAATGATGCACAAGAAAAGTACACAGCCAGCTCTGCTGTTTTGAGGAGCAATTTACTTTATTCCCTTCAAAAGGATAAAAGCTTCTTTTTCACTACTGCATTTAAAGTAGTGGGGAGGTACAGTTCTGGTCAAATGTTACTATAATACAGAATAGTCTGAGAACCAGAATTTTTCAACACCAGAAGAGGAACTGAATGGATAAAGTGATTAAAGCCATTAAATCTATAATTGGTGATGTTTTCCTGTCATTTTAAGAGACTAAATGTGGGATAAGAGAGTACATGTGAAAATCTTGAAAAAAATTAAAATGTCACCATTGTATAGGAGTTAGTCCCCTTTTAGTGGGAGGAGTATCATGTCATTGGAAGAGAAGCTATAGTTCAAAGTGATTACATTTGCTTCTCAATGGGATAACTGCAAGACAGAGAATGTTTTGTTTTCAAGAAAGTTTTGGCATATTACAGCCTGGAAGTTGCCTAAATGTTTTCACAAATAGGAACATAGTTATGTGAACTCATTTGCATATTGCGTCTAGTTGCTTGTGAATTACAGTGGCAAAACTGAAGAGTACTGGGTACTGCCTATGATGAAATTGCCAAAATAGTTCCTATCTGTGCTGTTTTGTTTTTTTTTTTGCTAGTCCTGGGGCTTGAACTCAGGGCCTGAGAACTGTCCTTGGGCTTTCTCAAGGCTAGGGCTTTACCACTTGAGCCACACACTTCGGGCTTTTTCGATACGTGTGGTGCCAAGGAATGGAACCCGGGTCTTCGTGCATGCTAGGCAAACACTAAACCACTAGGCCAAACTCCCAGCTCCCAATCTATACCTTTAAGAACATGCTTGCCCACTCTTGTTTAACATCTTACTTATGTATTGCTATATAAAAAATAACCTCTGAGACCGAACTGCTTCAAATACAAACATTTATTATTTCAACATTTATGAGGGTCTGAAAGCTAGGCTTCTGTAGTTGAATGGTTCTGGGTTAAGGATACTCCTGTGGTTGTAGTGAAGCAGTTACCCTGGTCGATAGTTCTTTCAAAAGTTGACCAGATCTGTGAAAAGTACACTGTTAAGTTCACACAGGAAGTTGGTAGCAGCTCTTAGTTTCTTATTAACTGTTGACTGGAGGCTTCCATTCTATGCCACAATATGGACCTCAACATGCTCTACAGGACACTGCTTTTGTGAAAATAGATGAAGGGGAAGAGAGGAGAAAGTAGGAAAGAGGAAGGGAAGGACTGCAGTAATCTTTAATAAGAAAATCTGGCAGTGGCATCATGTAACATTTACTGTATTCAGTTTGAAGTAAGCCCTGAGTTAGCCCACATCCAAGCAGAAAGGTTTACACAAGGAGATGGTTACCAGGAGATATAAGCTTTCACCCTTTTGTTTCATCACACATTGTATTGCCCTGTTGCTATAGCTCTGGAACTTAGGACTGTGAGAACCAAAGTAAGCCAAGTAGTGAAATATTAAAGTTGCTTTTCAGGAGAAGTCTAATTCTGAGATAATCAATCTCAGTTGGTAATCAATCTGGTTGGAGCATGTGGGCCAAATACAGGCTGCTGAAACATGTAGAAATACTTGGAAAAGCTGTAGGACAGAATGAGTAAGATGCAAAAAATAATAGAGACCAGTGGTCAAGACAAAGTTGGTGAGTGGCAAGGCAGGCTGTTAAGAGAGCACTTCACCAACAATGAGAACTCTCTATTTGTTAACTCATCCATCACTCAACAAATATTTACTACCTTCCAACTCAGCCCAAGCACTACTGCAGGCTTTGTGGATAGAGCAACAAGCTTGGAAGGGAAGATGACATTAGACAGGATGTATCTGACAACAGGTGTTTCCTTTGGATATTGACAGCCAACAGGATTTGACCCTTTTTCATATTTGTGGAACAGTTACAATACTCTGGGAAATAGAGGCAAGTCCTAGAAACTTTTTAGTACTTTAAGATCTTTGTTAGGTGAAGTTAAATTTTTAAAAATTTTGTTGCTGGGACTAGGAGTTTGGCCTAATGGTAGAGTGCTTGCCTAGCATGCAACGAAGCCCTGGGTTCGTTTCCTTGGTACCACATTCACAGAAAAAGCTGGAAATGGTGCTGTGGCTCAAGTAATAGAGTGAGAAATCCCAAAGACAGTGTCCTTGAGGAAGCCTTGAGAAAGCCCAACGACAGTGTCCAGGTCCTGAGTTCAAGCCGTAGAACTGGCAAAAAAAAAATTGTTGTCCTACAGTTCATGAGTTTATCACAGATATTTTGTGGTAGCAAAAGCCAAAAAAGCAGTAGATTGTTACAAGTATCAATATGCTATCTTGTTGTTTGTCTTTTAGTCTTTAAAAAAATTTCATTGTGAACCTGATGGACAGAGGTTGCAGTAACGTAAGTCAAGTAATAAGAATATTTCCTTTTGAACATTGTCACTTGCTTCCTCATTCTCTTCCAGTTTTTCCCCTCCTGAGTTCCCCCCTCCAACCCTGCTTAAAAAATATACCTACTTATTTAACTATCTTATTCAGTCATACCTTTGCACCAGGCTCAACTGAAAGAGTGCTTGTTTACCAAACAGATCTGGAATTCTCTTATAGAAATCTCTCATCAAAGCCTAAATCAGTTTTCTTCTCAATAAGAGGAACACAGAGGAGAGATTGAACAATGTGTGTGTGTGTGTGTGTGTGTGTGTGTGTGTGTGTGTGTGTGTGTGTGTGTTCGGAGGGGGTGGCTCTTACTTGAGTTAAGAGATCTCAGGATGGACTATAAGTTGATTAGGTCCAACCCCAAGGACCTCTCTGTGTTGACAGGATTTAGTAACCTGGACAGACTTTCCTTTAGGAAACTGTGGTTTTGATGTTCAAACAGTTAATTTCTTTTACTGTGTGAGTGCAAGTCACTGTTAAGATCTCATTAGATTCAAATAGTCCTTGTACTTGCATAACTAGTTTTATTTTTCTTAAGTAGTATTATTCTCAATGGATCTCTGATCTATCTTGACAATCTGAACTCTTCAGAGCTCTTAAGAAAATTTTTCCCCAGTCATCCAAATTTCCAAATGGAGAGCTGTATTAAAAAATAATAATAAAAAAGGAGACCTCAGAAATGTATTACCTTGAGTGTGAGTCTGTAAGAAAACAGGAAATGTGAGGTTTGCATGAAAAATGGCACACTATTGATGCACACTGGGCCACCAAAGTTGTCTCGGACTTTGTATACCTTTTCCTGGAGATTGCAACATCTAAGGACAACTAGATAAATGTTTTACACATATTCAACAAGGAAAGCGGAGGTGGTGAAGCCAGAGAAAAGAAGCAATGCGCTGAAAGAGCTGAAATTTGAGTGAGTAGGGGAAGATAAATCAGAAGAGATTGCATGTTGCCAGACACTCACAAGGGTTGCTCAACAGCATTATCTGACAAACAGCAAGAGAAAAAGGAAACATTTTGGCAGAGTCAGCCACCTCTAGCCTCTCTTTTCAAAACCCTACTAAGAAATCCCCACCACTAAATGAGCTACTTCCTCTCTCAGCAGGATGACTACAGTGGGAAAATAATAGGCCCTGGGGCTGAAATACAGAACTTAGGAAAAAGAGGCAAGGAGCAATAAGAGAATAATGAATTCTACAGAAAGGCCTGAGGCCCAAGTCTTGCTCTTAGACAGCTAAGATGTAGTCAAGTCCATTTTGGTAGAGTATGTATGCCATTGTCTTCTTATACTGTTATGTTCTCTTATTTAGGGCTGGCTTCTTTAACCTTGGTTTTTACTCTTTAGCTCCTCTTGCTCAAATTTTTATCCTTTTCCTGCCCCTCTTCTTCCTATCATACTTGGAAATGGCTCAATTTAAGCCCATTTTTTTCACCCTACAAGAATACTTTTAGACTTTATCATTCCAGAGACTGTTTACTTCTTTTAGCTAATAAATTTAGCCTTTTACTATTAAAGAATGCAAGTTAATAATCATTGATAATAGTTATACATTTCCTGTCTTTATTGAGTTAATATCTTCTGAGGATCTTCTTGAAGATCTTAATATTTCTCAGAACAGTCACTCAGTTATGTGACGGATATAAACAGATATATTTGTTCATTTGAAATATAAACTCTTCATAATTTTGACAGGAATTAGTATGATCCTAGGTGGAAAGGACCAAAACATTGTCTCTTCCAGATAAAACTTAGCAGTCTCTCTTTTATTTTACCTTGTTTTGTGGAATTATGATGAAACAAATGAAGTTATTTATCTTTTTTCAAAAAAAAATCTTAGGAATGTTACGTTGTTTGTTTTAGAATTGTTTGCTTTGAGAGGAGCTATCTTTTTATCTTTGAATTTGGAGGCAGAGGCCTTGTTGTTGCCTTGTTGACTTTAGCGCAGAGCTGCTGTGGGTAATTTGATTCTTTCCTCCTTTGTAGAAAAATCGACTATTTAAACAGTTTTTCAAAAAGCAGAACAACATTCACTCCATCATGCTTTTTGCTTTTTCCTGCACCTGAGGCCCCTCATATGTGTGGTTAAGACCTGTTGATATCACTAGCTAGCTATGCCTTCTTTCCCTAAGTCTTAACATTTAAGTGACGTTCATCTTCATCAGACTTGGAAAATAGTTTTCTAAAAGGTCAATGATGACTTCCTTTTGCCACAGTCTCCAGCACCATTAGCAGTTAGCCATGGCCTCCTATGGACTCCCTGCGACCTTGATTTTGGCCTTGTACTTTCCTGGTAGTTTTTTTCCTCCTTGGGGGTGAGAGAATTAATGTATTCAATAAGAAGTGTGTGCTTGGAATATTCTATGATTCATTGTACTGGAGCTTCATGAGAACTTTTTGAGTCAGGCAGCATTTTTGTAAATCATTACTTGGCTATAAATCGATTTCATTTTGCTTTGTTTCCTTTGTCGGTTAGTTTGTGGAAGTGAGTCTTGAACAGCTTGGCTAGTTTTACAAAGTTCCTTGAGACTAGAATCCATGCATTCCACCACTTGCCTGACACAGCACATGCTTTCAGGCTTCCTAAGTATTTGTTGATTGGTGGTCAGTGAAAGACCCCACTAGAGAATGAAGACCAGTGTGGACATGAACGAGTTTTTGGTTGATATCTATTTCTCATAGTGCTAGAAGAACCTTCTTGCATATTCTATCTTAAAAGTAAAAAGTACTTTATTCATAGACATGTAAAAGGGTATCAATGTATGTGAATTAATGCATCTTCTATCTGGCAAATATCATGTAACCCTTCTATTAATTACAATAAAAAGTATATGAAAAAAAGACAATTGTATCTGACACGAAGTTAGAAAAGCAGTAGCAACTGTCACTCGTAGGCCAGAATAGACTTCCTCTTAAGGATAGGAGGGTCTCTGAGCTGGTGACCAAATTCTGAGGTGTTTACCTGAACTTGATCAGAAGGATTATTATTTTTTTTATTATCTGTTCTGAGCAGTATCTCTCTGACACATAGATGTTTTATTCCTCATTTACATGTAAAAATGAAGGCCAACTCTGGTTGCAGTGGGAGATAGGCCAGTGCTGGTGAAATTGGTCTCCGTGTTACGCTCTTTGTTTCCTCTTACATCCCCTTTATCCACTTTCAGTTCCTCTTTTCCCACCAGGTGCCAGAGGGCTTGTGCTTCCCCTCTTTCTTTGGCAGGGGGAAGTGATTGATGCTAACATCTTGTGTATATGCCTACTATGATACTTGCATGTGATCCAGTGATGATGAGTTGCTGGCAGCTTTTACTATTTCTGCATCACAGAGATTGAAACTGAGGTTGTGAAAGGGTAATAGACTTGTCTAAATAATATAACTGGCAATACAAATGTGAGATTTGAAAGTTGACCCATCTGATTGAAATGTCTGGGTTCCTAATACTGTAGGAATTAGAGATTGGGACAGAACCATTTTTCATTAAGGACCCTGTTGTTTATGGTAGAGAGAGTAGAACTTTTTCAATAACATTACAAGCAAATTTGTGGTGATTGGTGATTGAAACATTTAATGTGGGGGAGGCATTGTTTTCTCTGTCAGTAGAGAAGGCAGATTTGAGGCTTTGCAATATTTGCCATTTGAGGTATATGGCCTAGCATTTAGTACTTACAAACTCTCTTTGCTTTCATGGACAGTCTTGCATTGGTATTGTGGAAATGAATTTAGTATGGCAAACCATTTCTCTTAACCAAAGGAAATGCCTATTTAAAATAAGGAGCAAAACCCTTCTATCAGCACTAAGTTAATTGATAATGGGTATATGTAGAAGGCTCAGGCAAATCCATCAGTACTGAAACACAACATAAAGCTTACTTGACAGGCAATGCAGCCTGTAGAATTGTAGAGGTTTATTTGTGGCAAGGATCATGACTGAAACAGTGAACAGTTCCTCATTAACTAGGAAAAATTCATATGTATCTCGGAAATTTTAAAGGCTCCTAAATTAACTCACTTATAATATTACTAAATAATCAAAAGAACTGGGAACTGATTTGTTTCTTCAAAGGGAAACTAAATCTTGTAATGATAATTTGCTAGTCCTTACAGTTCAATAAATTTATATTTTTATATTTAGCACTTAAACAAGCATATGAATCAAATATGAATCATGTTAAGCAAAATTTTAGTAGTGAAAGAATTTAAACAGTATTAAAATTTAAATACGTATGTGGTTTTTGTCATTTTGTCATAACAAAGGTTACTTTTTTTTTGCATTAAAGACTTCATCCATTTTCCTAAGGGCTTCTTTTAAATCTTTTTTTTATTCAAACAATTTTCCCCCTTCTGCCTGCCATATGAATATTTTTCTGGTTTCCTATTCATTAATTTACTTTTTAACTCTTGCTTGGGGGAAGTGTTTATAAATGTGTATATGTGTGTGTGTGTGTGTGTGTGTGTGTGTGTGTGTGTGTATTGTGATGTGTATGTGTGAGAGAGACAGAGACAGAGAGATCTAAGGAAATTTCCAGCCTCATTTTTATTAACCTTATAAAATCCTACAGTCTTTGCAATTTCACTATTTTGCTTGCCCATCTCCTGCATCACATTTGCATTGCTTGATCTAATGTCTACGATATCATACCACTGATTAGAGTTGATAGGATATGATGGATGGGTGGAGATACAAATTAGTGGCAGGTGGAGTTGGATAGTGGTGATTAGTATTACAAGAGATGGCTCAACTTCTTTGGGAATACATTCTTGCACAATATACCGTGTAAGTGTGATAGATTCCTAATGTCTCCCAGAGGCTTGTGTGTTAGAAACTTGTTCAACAACATACGTTGATACTAGGAGGTAGTAGAACCTTCTGGTGGTTGGGAGGAAGTGAGGCCAATGGAAGTATGCCCTTGAAGAGGCCATTAATATCCTACTTTTTCTTTCCTTTTTAAAAATTTATTTACTTATTATCATTTCCCATGTGCTCTAATGTGAACAGTTCTGTACCACAAACTTCTACTATGATATGCTCCAGCATTACATGCCCCAAGCTATATACCCAAGCATCCATGGATTTAAACCTCGGAAATTATGAGCCAACATAAACTTGCCCTCATTTTAAGTTTATTATCTTAGGCATTTTGTCAAGATGATGCAAGCTGACCAACACAATAGGTATCATGAATGTTTACATAATAGGGTTTCCTGGATTAAAATATTGTTAAATTTCATTTCAACCCACATTGCCCAAATTTTCTCCTAACCAATAATAGAAAAGACTTGAAGAGCTTACAGGCACAGGGAAGTTTATAGATCAATTAAATCCTCTTCTAACCATTTTGTGTTCATGAACAGAACTGCAAGTATTCAAATAACCCTGGAATGTAAAACCTTGAATCCAGAGGTCTGCTTAAAGATTCATAATTATCTCTATTGTGATGCTTTTCACTAGTTGTAAGAGTTTGGGCAATCTTGAGTCTAGGTGAGCTTAAGGAACTGGAAAAACCAAATGACATTTAGCTTCCAGGATTGTTCTATTATTGCTAACATGCTTTCAGAGGAGTCTTAGCTAATTTCAATACTCTTTGTTTCATTTAAACTCACTTATAATTATATTCTATATGAATATACTTTAATTAATGGATCACTGTTCTCTTCCACTAAGTGATGTTTTAGGTCATCGTGAAAGGACAAGCTTGTTTACCAGTCTCTCTCTTCCTCTTCTCTGCTACAGACATATATGCACCTATATATTTGAATACCATTACATGAAAAATGTAAAGACACTTCAAAGAGAGCAACCAATTCTTCCCATTTTCTTTTAAGAAATTTCTTAAAAGAGGGGCCAGGAGTTTGGCCTAGTGGTAGAGTGCTTGTCTACCATACACGAAGAGCCAGGTTTGATTCCTCAATACCACATACATAGAAAGCCAGAAGAGGTGCTGTGGCTCAAGTGGTAGAGTGCTAGCCTTGAAGAAAGCCCATGGTCAGTGCTCAGGCCCTGAGATCAAGCCCAGGACTGGCAAAAGAAAAAAAAAATCCAAAACTTAAAAGAGGCTTTTTGCCTTCCTATTATAGTCAGATGTAGATACTTTTTATTCATTGTGTATTTTTGTTTTCCTCATCATTGTAAGATCCTTGAATGTGAAGCTTTTCTTATCCTGTTCCAAGTCGCTAGGATCTGATGGAAGATTCTATGCATGTCTGTCACAGTTTTCTTGGATTGAGGTAGAAATGAAAAACCTGACTTAGAAGGAAGGAAACAGCAAATGATTGCTGAGGAAGTGATATGAGTTGTACTAACTTTGCAAAGACAGAAAATAAAGCAAGGGTAGCTGGTGGAAGTCAGGAAGGAAGGCAGCTTCCCTGCTGTGTCTTATGAAAGGTTCAGAGGCCAAAGTACAAGGGCGATTCCACTGGCAAAACAAACACACAGGCTGAAACTTACTTTCCTCAATGCTTATATTACTTGCAGACTGTGAATAGCTATCACCAGTGTGGGCAGTTGACTGGGCACCAAGCAACCTTAATAATTTCTGAAGTTTTACTAACTTCATGCTTTCTTAGTAGTGCTTCTCAATTTAAAAAAAATGATACTCTAACCAATGACATTTTACCAGTGACTAATATAAGGACATGGAATCACTTTAAAATGGAGATTTCCATGAACATATCAGAAAATTCCAGGAACCAACAGAAGAATACAAGGTTTTCTGGAAGCCAAATGTCTATGTATGTATCCACAGACCTGTGAAGAAAGAAGTTTATTAGACAAGTGAACAGCTTCTTAAAAAGTAGTCACAAGCAGCATTAGATTAAAGCCTCATTTCTTCCAAAAGGGTCACAAAAACTGTGATGATTTACTATTCTAAGGGTTTTGTATAACCACCCTCCGGTTTATTTTCAGTTAGTAGGAGTGGAGAAAGGTGATGTTACTGTTTGGGGGTTGGGTTCACTGTTATGAACACTGGATTTCCCCTATGTAGAATATGTGTTAGATTGAGTTCTAGATTATCGGAGTATGTATATGGCCTCTGCTTGCTTCTTGTGCTTGGATAAGCTGTGGTAAGAAGAGCAATTGGCCAGAAGAGCAATCAAAGCCATTTTCCCTGCTTTTAGTGACTCAGGAAACAGAAACAAATCTGATCTCATTGAATACCAACTTCATTCGGAAAGGAAATAGCATGAAGGAGATGAATGCATGTTGTTCTTGCACTCGGTAAAAGTATTCTTCAATAATTCCATTGATCGTTTCCCATTTGATTTATTCATATCATCTATGGTTTTGCCACAGAAGACCTTAATACTTTGTCAGCCATATCGCAAAAGCTAATACTGATTTACAAGACCAGAATGTTGAAAGCCATTTTGGAAGGCTTTCAGCCTTAGCCTCCACTTCTCAGTTTTTCTGCTTGTGGGAAATAGGGAAGTCTGCAGGCCTTACTTCATTTCCTGGTTCCCATTTATCTTTTTTTGTTTGTTTGTAATTCACAAAACGGAGTCACTTAAACTTTTTCTTTTTAGCCATTGTACCAACATAGTGTCATGATTAAGAAAAGTAACCTTTTTTTAATTCTTTGAGGTTGACAGAAGTCTTGGTTATTAAAACTTCATGATAGGTCACTGAGATACACTGATTTTAAAAAAACAAATAGTTGGCCAATGATTAGGTGTAGCTATTCTTGTTAGACTTATTCTTTCGATAGTAAAAGGTAACTATTGAACTAGCTGAAGTTCAGAAAAGACAAGCTGAATACCAGGTTTCACGTATGTAAGAAATTTATATAAAGAAGAATAGGTTAAAGTGTTCCTTCCCAACCAGAAATTAAAGGAAGATTAAAAAATATAGTACTGGGAATGAAATATCAATAAAGTCTGGGAAGTTACTGTATAGGTATCAGGAAGAAACTCATTGTGTGGCCACACGACATCAGTCTAATCTGTTATAGTTACTGGTGGTCAAAAGTAAGCACTTGAACTTGATTCCAACACCTGAATACATGAAAGTGAATTTATAATGTTTTAGTGATCTTCAGAAATTTTAGACCAGCCAACTTATATTAAATATCATGTAATAAGTTTATTAAGTCCATCCTGATAATTTTCTTAAACAAATTCTTATAAGAATTCCAAAGTAATCACTAAAATGAAGCACTCAAGCATGTGAACTCAAATTTGGAAAGACCAAATAATAATATCATTTTCTTTTTCTTTTTGTATAACATATGAAGTTGCTTTGTTTACCCCAATCTGCTTCCACTCCCATAGCATTATGTTAGGGAAAATGTTTGGAGGGCCAAATAGGAATACACAGGTCATATCTGTCTGGGAATACACAAATAGGAATATATAGGTCATATATATATATATACATATATATATATTTTTTTTTTTTTGCCAGTCCTGGGCTTAAGCTCAGGGCCTGAGCACTGTCCTTGGATTTTTCTCAAGGCTAGAGCTCTACCACTTGAGCCTTAGCACCACTTCCGGCTTTTTCTAAATATGTGGTACCAAGGAATCGAACCTGGGTCTTTGTGTATGCTAGGCAAGTACTCTACCAAACTCCTGGCCCAGGTCATATTTTTTTTAGAGGGATTTCCCCCCTTCTACCTATGTAAAGAGTATCATCAATATGACAACAAGAAGAAATCCAAGTTTTTCTCTCTCAGAAAAATGAAGAAAGGTTTTTGTTATCAGGCCTATAGTTTCTGTGTTGCTCTATGTGGATGGAGTAGAAAAGTGACCCTTTTAACCCTCTCCGTGATAGCCACTATATCCTGTTTCCATAGGCCAAGAACCATCCAGTTTGGCACAGGTCCTCTCAGTCTCAAACTTTATCTTGATATTTGGGAGTGAGTTATTACCTCTGATCAAAGTCAAAATGTTTTCTCTTCTAGGAGAGTCAATAAAAATTACAATATTAAAAAAATCTGTATTTTTTTTTACCAGTAGGTAAGCTAGATAGTTTGAGATGGATAGATGGATGGATGGATAGGTAGATAGATAATTGTTTCAGAGAAAAAGGAGAAGTGAGCCTGTTATTTTATAGATACAAACACTATACTTTTCTTTTTTGCCAGTCATGGTGCTTGAACTCAGGACCTAAGCACTGTCCTTGGACCTTTTCTCAAGGCTAGAGCTCTACCACTTGAGCTTAAGCACCACTTCTGGCTTTTTCTAGGTTTGTGGTACCGAGGAATCAAACCCGGGCCTTCATGCATGTTAGGCAAGCACTCTACCATTTGGCCAAACTCCCAGCCCACAAATATTATTCTTAAATATTGAAGGTGTAATAATTTTTTTCCTGTCCTATCTTCACAATGTTTTCAAGATAGACCAATGCTTGATCTGCTTTACATGGCCTGTTCAAGAATTTGAGAATCACTTGAGATAAGACTTTTACTAATGAAAAATATTTATTTTAGGGATACGCTTTATGACATTAATGACATTAAGTTTTTTAAAATCAGAGATAATAATGGTGTTAGAAAAGATGATGTTCCATTATTTCACTTTTCCTCTTCTTGACAGTCCTCTACATGGGTCTTCTTAATTCCATCTTTATCTGGATAGTTCCCTGCTCATTAACATGAAGGAATTCTGCTTCTAGGATCTGAGTTTGATTTTCTAAGATTTGGTCCAGAGTGGCTGTAGTTGTCTACATATCTTTGTGTGTGTGTGTGTGTGTGTGTGTGTGTGTGTGTGTGTGTAGGGGGGGTGTTCTGGGTAGCATAGATAAGAGGCTGTTTCTCACCAGTAGCCTGGTTTGAAACTAGATGTCAGAGACTTGAACTGAACAGAGATATTATGATTTTCTCAAATGCTGATCCTTCCACTTTTCTCTTAACATTGACAAGACTGAACATTGAAGTGCCAGCTTCCTTTATGCACTTTGAACGTTGAAAGGGGCGTTATGGATCAAGATGCATTGTAGTCATAGACTTCTTTGTTAAATGCCAATTCCTAATGAGAATTAAACAACAGAAAGCACACACAACAAGAGAAAAGCAAGACTTCAGTGGTGAAATTATAAGTGGTTTAAGATGGTCCTGGTGGTTAACATGTGTGTAAGACCAGGTGCTGGCAAAAAAAAAGGAAAGCCAAGTTACAATCCATATGTACATTTGCATGCATATGTTATATATTTGTATGTATGTAATGTGTATATACAACAGAAGTATTAATATTAATTATTTATGGAAGCAAAGCTCCATTGGATATTTTAAAAAATGCTCCGTTCACCAAAGATTTGTAAAGCAATGTGTAGTTATACATTTATGCTTAAGATTTTTCTTTTGGGGTTGTATGTATAGCTTAGCACTTGAGAGTTTGCCTAACATGTGAAAAGCCCTAAATGGGTTACAGAGGTGTGCAAAAAACAGCCAGAACCCCAGAAACATTAGCAGTTTTTTTTCTTGACATGCAGAGAAAAATTTTGATTTAGAGTTGCATTATGCTTTTTTCCCCTGATAGTTCTGAGGTTTTGGACTCAGGGCCTTATGCTTGTTAGGCTGGTGTGGTAGCATGGAGCCAGGCCGCTAGCCCTGATGGTCATCGATTCATTTTTAGAATAGAGTCTTGCTTCCTGTCCCAGTGTGTACCTGAACCGTGATCCTCCTGCTATGTGAGGCCTCCAGGTGTCACTAGGATTGCAGGTAGGAGCCATTATATCCAGCTCAATTGTGATACAATTTTGATGATGTTCTGTTCTCAAACTTACAAGTAGCCAGGTTTATGTGGAAAGCCACTTGTATGTCATTTTCTTTTCTTTCTAAAATTGATCGAATATTTGACAGGGGATTAAGAAGTTTCCATTGAAATAGTTGTCTTGAGATTTTTGGACCATCTGGTGGGGGTCTCATTTTTTTGGAACAGTGACATTGCAGACAAAGTTATGCATTTCACTATTATGTAGATGTCCAACAATGTCCAAAAGCTGAGATTTCATCCTCTTTACTTATTTTCCAGCTTATATGCATGATGAGGGAACAGAACACCCTACATGAATTTCGGACACAATCAAAATTTAGATGGGAAGTTTAGCTATGTCAGGATAAAGTGCTGGGACAAACATTTCTAGCATTAGATGATTTTGCCCACCTGTGGGGCAGTGGTCAGCATAACAGATTCTATTGCAATTGTAGGGTAAAACTGAATGACTTAACATCATTTCTGGAAGAAACAGAATCTCATTATGGCAGATTTTTGCCATTGGGGGAAGGATAATGGAACATAGATTGCACTGGCACTCTTCATTCAGGGACAAGGCAATCACAGAAAATGAGAAAAATAACTTACATGGTCATCTTTATAATATCCCCAAATCTCTTTCTAAGCCTTTTCTTTTTCAAAAAAGAATACTGAGTAGGCATGGCATGTACCAGTTCTTTCTGTGTGTGTCTCACAGTGATTATGTATATGTGTGTGTTTCAGTTTGATTCCTGAATATTGCGCAGAGGCCCTTATCCTAAAGGCTCAGTTCCAGGCCTATAAAACTGTTGGGAAGTGATGGAATTTTTACGTGATGAGATGTAGTGGCTGGAAGTTAGGCTACTGAGGGCTTATTCTGGAAGGAGATGTTCAGAACTGGCCCTTTTGTCCTCCCCTCTCCTCGTCCCACCACCATCACCACTACACTCTGCTTTCTGGGGGTGAACAGCTTCTCTACCACTTGCTCCCACAATGATAATCCACATTACCACAGAACTAAAGGCCACAGGAATATGTGACTACAGACTGGATCTATGAGCCAGAAGAAACCCTACTTCCTTTAATATGTTTATATCAGCTGTATGGTGATAGCTATGAAAATCTGACTCACACTTTGTGTGTCTGTGTCACAACTAATACATGTGTAGAAGAAAACTTCAAGCAAGGTAGCCTAGAACATACCTCCCAATATTTCTAATCAGTTGCTCCTAATTATAAATTGTTACTAACAGATAGGTTAATACTGTTTAATCTTTTTTTCTGAATTCAGAAAAGACATGAACATAATAGGATTGTTTGTACAAATTGGATTAAATACATATTATGTTCTACAATTTACTTTTCATTCAAAGCATATTTTGTGATTTATTTCCATGCCATATATATGTACACATGTAATTTTAAGGAATGCTTTTATCATATTATACTTTCTTTTATAATTTAACCATCCTTATTTCAACTATTTCCCTAGGAATATTGAAAGTGTTTCCAGCTTTTCAATATCATTTTTAAATTCTATAAGAAATGGATATTTGTAATGCTTACAGCTAATATTTGTAGGCTAAATTCTCAAAGGTAGACTCAATTGTCTGGTCAAAGATGTATATATAATCTAAAAATATTTATAGGTATTCTTAATTACCTTCCATAAATTTTACCTGAAGTTTAAACTTCCAAATACATTCTAAGAGAATTTTTCTGTACAAAAAAATGTGCCTTACTAATCACATAGGGATAAGGTTGTCTTTTAATCCTTATTTGACATTTATCTTGTTATGAGTGTGATTTTAATATTGATCAACATATAAAACTGCTGAATTGTTTGGTCAAATCATCTGTCTTTTTATATTCTTTATCTTCCTGTTACTTTAACTCCATTTGTATCATGAATGCCAATCTTAATATTCTTTACATCTGACAAATATTTTATCCAATTTTCATTGTGTCATGTGGCATTCCTAAACCTTTAATAATTTTTTCATTTTATTACCAAGCTGAAGACATGGATTTGTTTTCACTAACATGTCTGCCAAATCAGCATAGAACGCATGAAAGTATTACTGACTTGGGTTAATTAAGAGAAGAAATCTATTATAAAGGCTTGATCTTTAGCTTGAATGGACTATTTTTATATAAAATTCATTTGCAATCACATAAGTAATCTAGGATTGAAATGAGGAGTTTTTAATGTGCTAAACAATTTTAAACATGCTAAACAATTTTATTTCCCCGCTGAGTAACAACTCCTTATCTGCTTTGATATATTTCACACAGGTTATTTTTCCTTCATCTACTGTTTTTGTGCTTCCCTGGTATTCAGTCTGAAATGGACAATAACAATAAAAAGAGAAATAAATGAGAAAAATCTCAGGAAGATGTATGCATTCAAATGGCTTCTTTGCTATTAGTTATGCACTAGGATAGTTTCAGAGTCACAGATATCCCTCGTTGCATGTCAAGAAGTGTAATATGAATATTAACATATATATTTCTAAAACCATCCTTTGGATAAGTCTTGGAAATACTTTATAAGAAAAAAGAATGGCATATGTAAATTTTTTTTTTTTTTTGCCAGTCCTGGGCTTGAGCTCAGGGCCTGAGCACTGTCCTTGGACTTTCTCAAGGCTAGAGCTCTACCACTTGAGCCTCAGCACCACTTCTGGCTTTTTTCTATGTATGTGGTACCGAGGAATCGAACCCAGGTCTTCATGCATGCTAGGCAAGCACTTTAACCACTAGGCCAAACTCCCGGCCCCATATGTAAATTTTTATTTACCAGAAGTAGTTATCTACATGTTCTTTAAAAAATATCTTTTTTACAACTATCTGTAAAGATATTCCTTTTGAAAAAATCACAAGCCATGCACAGGGTTGCACATCTGTAATCCCAGAAGAACAAGGAAGAGAACCAGGAGGCTGAGACAGGAGGATCACAAATTCCAGCCAACCTGGGTTACATAACAAGACTGTCGCATTGTTTCAAAGTCACAGATGTAATGAATTTGCTTATTTGAGATATTCCTTGAGATTGCAAAATATTTTTACCATTAATACAAAGCATTAAACCTTATCATACCTACAGTAATTCCTTTTGGCTTATAATAGAAAGTCAATGAAAACAAGTATATTAGGACAGCAAACCAAATTACTTAAGAGGATTAAAAGATTAATCCCAGGCAAAAGATGTCTCTTGGCTCTGTACCCAGAGTCTATGCAGAACAAATCACATTTCTGCAAAATAGGGGCTCTTTCAGAAGATATACTCAATCAGTGAGAGGGGAGCTTGCCCCTGACTATTTGGGACTTGTGAGGTAGATAGTTACTGAATGTCTTTATGTATGACATAATAGGCTTATTACATCTTTTCTACTCTGAAATTTTACAGCTCTTTCATTCAGAAGATGAGAGGACCCTAGTGTTACCCTAAATACCATAGTCTGTCATTCCACACAGAAAATAGAAACAGATTCAATAGACTATTATAATGTTTTGCATTGACAGATCTGAGGTCCTCTATTTCTGTACTAAGTAGGGTTCCTTTGTTGCAGGAAACGAGTAAGCTTCATCTTTTATCTTGGTATAACTGTACCATGAATTAAAGATTAGATATAGGCCGGGATTATAAATGTGCCTTGACAACTTTAAGTGATAGATTTAAACAATACAAAAGCACCCCATCCTTTGCAGATGATTTCAGTGACTGATAAGAAGAGAAGCACAGCGGTATAATTCTGTCACAGCCACAGTGAAAATCATGCAAAATCGACAGGGAAATGGTTAGACTGCTTTCTGCAGATGAGTGAGGCATACAAAGGAGGGTAGGTACAATGAGGTTGATTATCACAAGAAGTGGTAGAGGCCAGTAGACATATGAAAAGGTACCCAGCCTCATTCGTACTTAAAACAAGAAGTGGAATGCTGAAGAGCACACTGACCAGATTTGCTAAATCAGTTTGTAAAATTACATGGAAAGAAATGTTAGTATTACTGAGGAAAGTTGAAAGTGCATATACAAATAATCCAGCAATTCCAGCAACATATTGTAGGGAAATGTTTACTTGTGGCTCCAGATCTACATGCAATGGTAAAATGTTGCAATATTGATCAGAAAGGTAAACAAATTATCATGATAGTGGTCAGCCTTATTGGAAATTATCCTAACTGTGAAGTTAAAGTAAACAGGGCACACATATACGCACACACATATGTATGCACAGAGGTCTGCACAGACACAAAGGTGCATGCAAATACCTGCATTTCCTGTTCCTAGGAAATATAATAGAAGTTGCTTAGGAATGCATATGCAACTAGTAGCACTGGAAAGAAAATTCATAACATGCTTGATATCAAGTAGAGATGATCCTATGTCTGGGAGAGAGGAATATAGAGGAGACTTCTGAGCTGTTTGTGATATTCTATATCTTGACCTGAATTGGACTGTTAGTTTACATAGCAAAATTTTTATACATTGTGTGCTTATGTACACATTATATTGTGCAAAAAATGAAACACACAAATTCTGAAGTTACCACACAGCGCATGTGACTATATTGTGTATAATATATAGAACTGGGCTTTGGTGTTTGGAAGGCAATTCAGGCTGACAGTTATAGATAGATGCAAGATGTCTTTCCTGTAAGATCATTTCTTGATTGTGATTTGGGACTGTGCTATCATGGAAAATCCTGCAGGATTTAACTAATTTCACTTGTATGACTTACCTGGTTAGCCTTATTTTATGGTATAGAGTAAAATCATTAGGCATTAATTGTGTGTGTGTGTGTGTGTGTGTGTGTGTGTGTGTGTGTGTGTGTGTGTGTGTGTGGTTAAATGGGCTGGCTTTGAACTGTGATCCTTAGATATCAACCTCCTGAGTTGCTAAGATTACAGGTACCACCTGGTGCCAACTAGGCATTACTATTTTAAATGGGAATTGGGTAGAAATCTTTATGACTTGCTCAAGACTTTATTTTTATCCCAGCCCTGCTCTCTTTCTAAATGACAAGCAAATTTATTTTGCCAGTCTCCTTAAACCTGGAGTGGCATAGGCTATGTTCCAGTAGATAGTGAGGGGAAAAATACATTCAATAATTTTGTTTTTATCATCCTCAAAACCGTGAGCAGAGGACTATCTGAAAGATTGCTTTCATCTGACTAATTAGGTTAGAAATCTCAGGAGAACAGTCCTATTTGCTATATTATAATGGAAATGAGCTGTTTCTGGTTGAGAATCATGCAAGAATAGATTTCTCCTTTGGCATTTCTTATTGAACTCAAGTAGGAAAAAAAAGAAACGTTCTTCATCTTTTGAGAAATAAGGGATATAACTTCTTAATTTTGTTCAATATATACTGTATAGCATGGAGCTATGGAGACTGTCAAAATAAATGCAGTATTACTGGTGGTTGCTGATATATATTATTTTCTTTTCCTTTCTGAATAACTATTTCATTTATAGCAGCTTATTTTTTGGATGAACAAATCAAATGATGAAGCATAGAAGCCACCTGTCTTTATTTGAAGTAATTTTATTTTCATTTCATTGTCTATGAATTTTTCTTCTATTCTCTCATCACTTCCATTGCTAGTTTTGCCTTTTTAACTCTACTTGAGGAACCTATGTTTCTTTATATTTTCCATGAATTTTAAGCCTAGTGGCAAAGCTATTACCCAGTGCTTAATATATGCTTACTATTTTGGTTTCATCCCTTAAAAAAAGAGAGATACTTCTAAATGCTTTCAAAAGTATATTTCAAGACTCTTTTTCAGAGTGGTCAAAAACAGGTAAATGTAAGTTGTGGGAAATGACTGAGCTTTTGGAGTGGTTTTGTAACCCACTGTTATTGTGACTGATAATGGATAGAAATGATGGATATTAAAAACAGAGCTTCTAACCAATTTAAAAATGAAATGGCAAAGGAACACTAGACACATAATGATACTTTATATGATGATAAATGGAAAAGAAAATAGAAAGAGTTGAATGCATTGAGAATATGGTAACTATAATTTTAGTCTGCAGGATTTTTTAGCCTATTGTTTTATGCAATCCAAACCCAATGGCCAAGTATAGGTTCTAGTTAGAAAATATTTGTGCAAGTTATGGACAAGGATAGCCTTTTTAGGGTCTCTTCAGAACCTTAGTATTTAGTTTTGAATGTTAAACTTAACTAAAATATTATAATAACTGGCAGAGATATATTGTATGGAATCCAGTCTAAGCTTTCTTGAGGATTCCACAGAAGGGATTTTTAAAGGCCCTGGGGGTAGGGGGTTAGGGGGGAGGGTCTTGATATTAAAATTTTGGTCCTTCATGTAGGATTCACAATGACCTCATTCTTATTAATCATCACTGATCTATGCTAAGCTATTTATTCTACAAATCTTGTAACTATCCATGGGACATGTCTGGGAAAGACTTTTGAAAAGATCTTTTTCAGAAGACTCAAATGACACTTTGCATGCAGAGAGCTCTCTTATGGTTTGATTTAGATATATTCAGGGAATTCCTTTCTAGAATTCAAGCATCATACTAGAAATACCAGAGACTATTAATACTACGTGTATTTTTTGCTCCCATAACTTGGCAAGGGTATGAATTTCGACATACAATCTTTGTAGCGTTGATACTGTGAAGGTCGGTTGACAACCAGGCAGATGGCTAGGGTTTGGCAGAAATACGATTTTTCCTCTCCTTGGAGATGCAGAATGGCCCAGATAGTGCATTAGTATGTCCATTCTTTGTAGCTCTAGTCTATTTTATGAAAATAAAACAATGTCATTATTGAGACAGAGTAGATATACTCCCCAAATCACCCATTTAAAGCATGTAATTCACTTTTTTTCTTTTTTTTAGCCTACCACGGAATTGTGATTGTTTAATTTTCAAATCTATCTTTGGGATTTTTTCCCATTCTTTACTAGATCTAGAACAATGACATGACTCATTTAAAAATATGAATGCCCTCAAAGTACCTCTAAATAAATTTGCTTTCAGCTTTCAAGTTTAAAGAGAGGTCTTGTGAGGAAGACTGTGCCATCTTTCATTCACGAGCCAGAATTATCTCTTTGTAGTTCCGGGGTTACAAAGACAAGATAAATCAGTGTGTGTGTGTGTGTGTGTGTGTGTGTGTGTGTGTGTGTGTGTGTGTGTGTGTGTTTTGTTGTTTTGTTTTAATGTAGGAGGTGTCCTCTGAATTTTCCATCTTTGTAGGTCTAAAGTAGTACTTTTATAATTTCATAAGGTTCAGCCTGGTAAAACTTATGCATTCCATTGCCATTGCAAAATTTGAAAGATGTTATTGTTTAGATCCATTAGAAGTAAGCAACTTGAAATGAGGATGGAGCTTAGTGACAGAATGTTAACCTAGCACCTGCCAGGCCTTAGGTTAGATCCCCAGATCTAACCAGGTAAGCAAGTAACTGATAAGCACTCAGTTGTCTGACAATATAATACCTCTTTAGCAGACAGGTTGATGAAAAAAAACATGTTAATAGTCTTCTTGAAACACACAACTAAAATATTATGACAATTTGTATATGTATCAATGACTATTCTCAATCACAATCCTTATACATTTTTTTCAAATTAAATATTTACTAAGCATCTACTGTCTGTCAAGACAAGGGTAGGAAGAAAGTTACAGTACTGGCCAATAGTATACAGACTTTTATTTGCTCCTTTTTTAGATTTTTAAAATAATTTATTCTTTTGCAATTATCTATTTTATTTTCATTTTCAGCAAATTCTTAGACAATTAACTCTTAATCCCTGATGTTTTATAAGACAAGCCAACTTCTACTCCCCTAATTATAGAAATCCCAGGTACACAAATACACAAATGATGTTTCTCTATATTCTTTCTTTTATACACACACACACACACACTCCTAAAATGTTCAAGTGCCATGTGTGCAAGTAAAATCATCAACATGTGAGACATGTAATTTTACATATTTCCAGAATACTGATAACTAACAGCAATTCAGAGTACATTTTGAATGTTACTTTATGCCTTTCTTGTATTCTGTGGGTTTCACTAAATCTAAGCTCCTAAATAATGGATTTGAGGTGGAGAACTGCAAATATTTTGGTAATTTTCCTCCAGGCATAGCTGCTAAGCAGAGAAATAGAATACTAGGAAATTTCTGTCTCAGATTTATACTGGAAAAGAATAATATACAGGAAGGAGTATGATGTTAATCAAAGATCATAGTGTTTATTTTACCTAGAACTGAAAGAAAACAAAATTTATGAATATTAGAGAACATTTTTATCCAAAACCTTCATTTTTCAAGTAAAGAAACAAAAAGTCAAAAAAATTGAGTGATTAATTCAAAGTTGGTTAATTATTAGTTAAAATCCAAGAATCAAGTGTTTTCCTTTATGAAAAGAACTAGATTTATAGCTTTCCTATTCTAAAATAGGCTTCTTTTACATTAAAAACGTATTCAACTGCCTTTTCTTTTTCCTAACCTACCATTTAATTTGAGCTCCATTTAACCTCAGCTATGATCAGATGACCCACGTCAGGGATCCTGAAACTGAAGCATGCATAAGAATCAAGGGGGTGGGGTTTGGCTATAATGTATTCCTGGGACCAACTCTCAGTCTTGATGGCCATCTGTCTTACTGTTCAGAGTTTTTTTCTCTAAAATACATAAGGTACCAGGTCTGCCACCCAGAGCTGTACAGTCATTTCTCATTGGCTACCACATGGAGATTAGTGTGAAAATGACTATGTGTCTATACAGATGGTTAATGAGTCAGTCTGCAATAAGAATGGGGCTGCTTAGCATGTCTGATTAGCATTCACAGCTCCCAAGGCCTAGCCTCCCTTTTTCCCCTCAACAAAATAATGTTAAAAGTGCTAATGATAAGACAACCACAAAAATACGTTCTTATGAGCCTCCACATGTTTTGAGTCCTTCAAGATGCAAGGAATTAAAAATATGGCTTGAACAGTCAGAGTTCTTAGTTTTAGCAAAATAACCGAGGCTTGTCAGTGTAAATAAAAAATGATTTAAGGTAAAGGATGAAGGGAATTATACAATATGAGTAGATTTAGAAGTACTTAGATCTTAAACAGGCCTCTCTTGGGGGAGGCAGGTGTTATCTCTCCCTCTTGGGTTCTATGGGAAGACATGATAGAAGCAGATGGCAAAAGTTGTTGACTGAGCCAAGGTGTAGTGTGTACTATAATTATTGGATAAAATCATGGCTTATTCTTTAGTCTCAATTATAATTCTTGTAAAATATCAGATCAAGGTTTTAATATACTTAGGTGACTTGTGACGGGCTGGTGTTGAAGGACGCATGCAATAGTGAATGAAAATTTTGTGAAAAATTCTATGATTATACTGGTAGAAAGGTTAATGGTATCTGGCCCTTGCTTTGCTGGAATCTTAAGATTCAGGAATAACTTCCATTTGAAGAAGCATTTTTCTAGAATCAATCTGGTAACTCTTGTAACCCAGTGAGATCTATTTATTTTTATTTGTAATTATGTCTTTCTGTAGTAGGAGATGGTTTCATTGCAATGGGAATTTTTTTTGAAAAGTCATATTTGACTATGACATTCATTGTAAAAACTCATTTTAAAACATTATTTTAGAGCATATGTGGAGTTAAACACATCATTGACCTTACTAGTCCAAAAGTCTCTTTATTGTACCACATGAGATACCTTAGTTTATGACTAGACATATTTCTCCATATATAGAATTGGAATATTGTGGGCTAGGAAAAGCCGAGTAGAATCTGAGGCTAAAAGATTCTTATTATTCTTCTTCATTTTCCTTCCATTTAGTGCTCCTGGATGACTTTACCATTGTGGGAAATATCTAAAGTCTTAAAGAGACTATGAAAACTCATCTCTTCTCATGTGCCTGAGAAAAGCAAGCAATATAAGATAATGTACTAACTCTGTCATATGCAGCACACAGTTTCCACCTTTGGGTCTAGTTAGTGATAGCAACTTTTTCCTAATGGCAAGAAGAAGAAGAGGAAGTTCAGGGAACATCCCCTCTAGTTCCATGTGAATCTGGAAATTATGCACAGCACTTCTGGCCCCTGTGTTGTTAATCAGAGCCTAGTCAGAGAGCCAAATTTCACTGTAAGAGTGAGCAGAAATTGTCACCAGTAGTTGGAGGGCCATAAACTCAGTGGGAATTTAAATGAATAGATATTAGTGGAAGGCTGGATTCTTTGCTATAGTAGCATAGCAAAAATTGTGAATAGTTATTTTCCATGTCAAAGCTGCCTTGTGTGCAGGCTCCTTCATGGCTCTCTGTTCTAGAAGTAAACTCCTCAGAAGGTTCAATGACAATCTCTTTAAGGTCTTCCTAATAAGCAGCTCGTGGAATGATAGAACTTCAGTGTTAACATGGTCATCTAGACCAGTCAACACCTGGAAAATCTTAATTAAAATATCTATCTTCTAGATTTACTGTTTTACATGGAAAAATGAAAGAGCATGTACGAAGTTACAGAATTATTATTGGTGATGACTGTGACTAGACTACTGGAAAAACTGGCAAATTTTGTTTTCTTTCTATTCCTCCTGGATAAACCCTAAGCTTGGCTTATATCATGCTACGGTGGGAGAAAAGATGCTTATGCCTATTGTAGTTCATAACAGCCTATGTACTTTTAGAGTACTGTTAAATGCTGTAGAATGATTAAGTCCATTCATCAATTGGTAAGGCTTCCTTTCACTTACTGAAACTAAGGAGTTTTGTTAGAACATAGTTTATGGTTGTAGATATTTGTAGTCATAAAAGCTAAGGGAAAAAAGGTATTGAAGTAGAGTTCAAGGGACCCAACCTAGTCATTGTGCTCTTCTATTTATTTACCCCTTCGATAAATTATTTAAATTCTTTGATGCTTTCATTAGAAGAAAGAAGAAATTAGGCCAGATTGTAAGCTATTTAATATAGATAGGGTAGGTTCTAGCCAATCAAAAAGCGGACAGTCTTATACAATTGAACTGGATGAACTAGTGCATGCTAACAACGAATTCTATGAATTTTCTTTTGCAATTGAATGGCACACTGAAAAAACCAAGATATCAGCCCTGGCTGTTAGTATGCATTCTTACTAGCTCGTTCTTACAAGATAAAAGCTTCCCTTGAGGTTTACATCTGATGACTGCATGTTATTTTTTTAATCCTCACAGCTCAAATAAAATTAAAAAATTAAAAAATCTCTGTAAGGTACTTCTACAAGAGAGAGAAAATATTTTCTAATTAGAAAAGCCAGAGGTTCCCAGGTCCTTCTCTAAAATAAATTCTAAAACAACTGGCTTCTAAAATGATGAAGAATATACTTGGCTATAAAAAGAACCATCTCTGGAGCCTAATTCAAAGGCCTGTCACATTTCATTATGTTTCTAAAGGCTTCCGTACTGAAGAGAGGACGATTGTGTGTCTGGAGGTGAGCCTGAATGTTATCTTTACAGAGGTCTAAAGATAAATGGTGCAATGGAAACAGAATCCATCTAGGATGAATTGGAGAGAATAATTCTAATTTATGACATTGAAATTCCCACTTTACTTTTAGGAAGGAGATAAGGCCAAGCACTCCAGTTAACGGAACATGAGCTACTAATTTCCTAAGAAAGACAAAAGGAGGGGAGTCTATTGCTCTTACATGGAATGAGCAATTTTTGTCAATCTCAATGTTGACAATGACAGACTGTGACAAGAGAGAAAAATGATAGGAAGACAGCCTTAGATCAAAACAAAGAACAATGTAATGTCAAACAATGACTTTATCAGTTGCAGAGGTGAGTTCTCCTTCCTGGATTTCAGTTATCTTACTCATTAACGCCTGACAGGGGCTCTATGATTTGAGTGGGATGTGTTTTCTACATCTGTGGTTGTGGAGTGTGTGTATGTTTGTGTGTATGTGTGTGCGTGCACGCGTGCATCTCTGCATCACCTTCAAATAGTGTTTCCTCTATGGCATTCTTTAAGGGCCAAAGCTATGCTTGAGGGAAACATTGGAAGAGGGCTAGAAAAAAGGTGACAGTGTCCAAAAAAAAAAAATGCGCTCATTTACTGACTTATGCAACTCTAACTTCTCTGGATATTACCTTTGTAAGAACTATAAAAACATAAAAATTAAAATAAAAGCTATGACTCTCCCTCAAACAGATGAGCATGGATTTATGAAGATAATCTCACTTGGTAATATAGCACTACTTTGGAACTGAAAATGGGTCTTTTGATGCCGGGGCCTCCCGGCAGCAAATTGGGGTTCCTGAATTAAGGGGCAGGGACTGGAAAAATTAGAAGAGAGACAAACACATCGGGTCCAGGAGGTCTGCAGCCCAAGCAAAAACTGCCGCGCCGTTTATTCTTAACTCAAAGTTTTTATCCCTTCTTGAGACCAGGGCACTGCCAGGTGTTACATCCAGATGGTTAATCAGGGAACTGTTGGGGGTTACATTCATATGGTAAATCTCAGATCAATTGAACAGGAGAAGGCCAAAAAAAATAAGACAATCAAGCAATTATCTGATGCAAATCAAAGTACAGTTTGATTCCACTCTTGCTCCCGACATATCCCCCATCTTTATTTTAAAAGAAACACAAGTGCAATTTCTATTCTTTCCACTATCTCTAATTATCTCATTATCCTGTCTCACTTTCCAAAAATGACTGGTCCCTTCATCTAAAGGGGATAGATGGGCGGAGATTCAGCTTCTGTGACTTCTTCAAGCTGACTCAGGGGCGTTGTCTCTGTGCTTGACCAGGGACCTTAAGAAGCCTAGCCTGTTTTATTAGGGATTGCAAGGATTAGATATCAGGAATAATAATTTGCTCCAAACTGGAGATCATATTTAACATTTAACAACTGCACGAACCATCTTTGGCTACAATAGTGTAGTTACATAGCACCCATTTGCAAAGGCCTTTTCTACAATTTGGATGGCCCTCTCATGATGTGAAATCATGAGAGTTTAAATGTTATACAGAGCAAAGAAAGACACTCAAATCCTGGATTCCAGCTGATTAAAGTAGTGGCTCCTGATAGTAAGGGTCTTCTCATCCTACCTTATCTTTGGCCCTCTTGGCAATGTTCTTTCCTGAGGCTTTTTCCTTATAACCGTGTTTACATGTTCCAGCCCATGGAAGTAGCTGATCCTTTGAATTGGACAAACAGAAGGTGATGTCCTGACACGACGGGAGGCAATACTTTACCTGTCTTTCTTCTAGGATATGTACAAGATGGGCATCCCAGGTTTTCTCTCAGATTTTTCACTATGGATTGGATAAAGAATATAGGAGAAAGAACACTGGATAGTGGTACTATGTTTCTAGGCTAGCTGGCCTTGTCTAAACTCTAGCATCCTGAACTTGTCATATTTCTCTTTTCCCTTCCCTCCTACTTTTTCTCTTACTCCCTCTTTACCTACCTCTTTCCTTTCCTCCTTCCTACCTTTTTTACTCTCTTCTTCCTTTCTCTCCCTCCCTTTCTTCCTTCTTACATATTTTATGCATATTTTCTTTTGTTTCTCTTTTGTGCATGCTACCAAGGAAAAGTCCCCAGTGCCTAGTTTAATTTCTGTTATAGTTTCAGGTAGAGTTATGGAATTAAGTTTCCACAAGGGTCACTTCAGAACCTAAGCTGGCAGCAAAGTCTGTCCTTCTCCACAGTGTGCTATATGTTACATAATCAAGACATCTCCAGTCCTTTTCCCATATTTTTCTGTTACAGCATGGCATTGTTATTAAATTGCTGGTGCATTATGTCCACACACGAGCCCAGGAAACAAGAAATGGAGCCTCACAGTTGCTGGTGTGTCTTGGTAACACAGAACACAAGCCACTACCGGTATGGAGATAAAACAGTAGATGTTTTTCAGGCAGCAATTTAATCTAGGGCCTGATAGAAGTGAAGACAGTCAAGCTAAGCCCAACTCTAAATTTGGCTCCAGTCTTATTTCTTCTCCTGTAAAAGAAGAAATTTTATTTTCCAGGGTTTGTTTTTGCAGAACCATTGTTATTATGGGTTGTGAGACTGAAGTGTGTATTCCTAAGTAATGTATGTGTGTCATATGTATTGTGTGCTATGTGTACTTGCCTATGGGATGTGATTAGGTTTGTATAGTCTATAGGTGCAAAAGAGTGTGTATTTGTAGTTCCTCTGTATACACAATGTATAGTATATGTGTATGCATATTTTGTAAATTTGTATGATATATACATGAGCTTAAGGGTGTGATTGTGGGGTATATTGTGAAGAGATGTAAAGTTATACATTGTATGTTCACATATATATTTTGTGTATCACATTTCTATGTATAATATATTTGCATTTGAGGTAAGATGCATATATTTGTCTGGTGGTTTTATATGTAACATGTAGTATGTTTGTAAAGATTGTACATGCGTGTGGCAAATCATAAAAATGTATGAGTTGTGAGCATGTCTGTATGTCATAAGCATGCATTGTATCTCTTAGCGTATTTGATATGCTTGCATGTAGTGTGTGAATAGTATAAATATGATGTTTGTGTAATGGAGCTTTCACACTTTGTAGATCTGTGCTCACATGGGCATGGAGAGAGGAAGCTATGTGGCAAAGATACACATAGCCAGTTAGCCATTGGAAACCCAAGATTCAGTGAAGGCCATTCCAAACATCATTGTATTGATAAAGATGCATTAGGCTCACAAACTGACATGTTGAATTTAAAACCCCTTTGTGTAAATACTTAAGGATAATAATCATAATAGATCATCATTGCAATTTGTTCTCTCTTAAATAATAAGCTAAATACAATAGTATCTCAGAAATAACTCTGATCCTTTTTCTTCCAAGTCATGTATGCTAAGAGCTTTCTTGGTGGCCCTTGCCCTCCAGAAAGCTAATTATCTTGCAAAGCAATGGAAGGAGAAGGTTAGATGCCTAGTAAGAGTTAAAAAAAAAAGAGAGGCATTCAGTGACTTGTAGTTTTATTGTAGTTTAGAAATCATTACGTTAATATTGACAGTGGCCCTTCTTCAAAATGGACTCATGTTTTATGTTGATATATTTGGCACACAGAGTCTTATTTCTCAGTTTGAAAATAATCTTGAACATCTACAAATGACATTAAAGAAACCCCTGCAGCCTCTTTTGGGGCTTCATGTCTAGCTAACTGCAAATAAAGGTGAAATATTTTCCACAGTTAGAAACTCCACTCTTAATATCATTTTTACCAGACTTCTGAAAAATGAAGCTGTCACAGACCCAAGGCTCAGAGGCAAGCATGTGAATATAAATGCCACTTGCTAACTCTTCTGGCTATTTGTCCCTACATGCACTCTGTTCAAAGAATTGGTCTCAAATGCAACTTTGAGACCGAAACAACAAACCTTTTCTCAGAATTCTCTGGCAGGGAAGCTGAGGTAGCTCCAGTAAGACATGCGCCGAAGTCTAATTCTTCCCCTAAGAGCCAATCCTCCTTCATAAGATGTCAGAATGTTCTGTCTCCAGCATGATACTGATGCTGACATGTTTCTTGTCTTCACGTTTTCTGCCATTTAGAGATGTTGCAGTTTGTAATACACTAAAACATGAGAACACAACAAATGCATTTCAGTTACCTATCGATTTTTATTCATGTGAGCCTGCTGGGCATTCTCATGGCTTGGAAACTCATTCAAAGGGACCTAAGAGGCTGTATCAGAGCATGTGGGAGCTCAGTGCTGAGGGCTTTTAACTACTCAGACCTGTATTACTTTACATAGAATAGCATCAGTAATTAATTTTTTAATTGGTCTTGAGATTTGAATTCAGGACCTCACACTCCTTGACTTGCTTGTTTGACTGGTAGTCTACCATTTGAGTCATGCCTCCATTCTTTTTTGTTGTGACTGTTCTTCACTTTTTACTTCTACTTTTCTTTTTGGTCAGTCATGGGGCTTGAACTCTGGGCCTGGGCAATGTACCTGAGCCCTTCAGCTCAAGGCTAGCGCTCTACCACTTGAGCTACAGTGCCACTTCCGGTTTTCAGTTGGTTAGAGATAAGAGTTTCATGAAATTTTGTGCCCAAGCTGGCTTTGAACAGCAATCTTCAGATCTCAGCCTCCTGAGTATCTAGGATTACAAGCGTGAGTCACTGGTGCTCAACTACTTTTACTTTTTTTGTCAGGACATACTTGTTTGATGGTTATATGACTCTTCCAAAGAATACAAGTAGTAAATGAGACTAATTCTAGGGAGCCTCTCTTAAGCTTATTATTTTCCTCCTACTGATTATTTGAAGATGGAGTCTTATGAACTTTTCTTCTTGGATCTCTTTGATCCTCTGGATTCCAACTTCCTGAATAGCTAATATTATAAGCTTGAACCACCAGTGCCTGACTAAATATTTTTGGAACTAGAAATTAATATAAACTTACTTTTTTAAAATATTGGATAATCCCACTATACTATCATCTTGAAAAGCACAGGAACTTGATATATAACCATCAACACTTTAGGGATGACCACAAAACAAGACTTGTGCATAGTCTATAATACCACCAATAGTCAGCAAGCTACCCTGATTCAGCATCAGCAGCCATTGATCTACAGGAATAATCTTTCATTCAAAACCTTCTACTGATCCGTTTCTTTGTCAGAGATACAGGTAACTCATGATGAGGTTGGAAAGATACAAAAGAATGGAGACTAACCATGAATGAGATTTGTAAGCCATCTCAGAAAGAATGACTTTGGGGCCGGGAGTGTGGTCTAGTGGTAGAGTTCTTGCCTAGCATGGACAAAGCCCTGGGTTCCTTGGTACCAAATATACAGAAAAAGCCAGACATGGTACTGTGGCTTAAGTGGCAAAGGACTATCCTTGAGCAAAAGTGTTCAAGGATAGTGCCCTGAGTTCAAGTCCCAGGACTGCAAAACAGAAAAGAAAGAAAGAAAAACAAAGAAAGAATGACTTTGTCCTCAAAATCATGAAGTTTCATAGATACAGTTTCAGAACTTTGAGTTTCAGAATTATCTTGTGCCTTCTGAGTGGAAAACTAATTGGGAGATTGTAAGATAGAGACACAAGATAGGAAGTTACTATTTTTCTATTTTCTATCCATTTGTTGTCACATATAGGTAATATATGTACAAATCTGTAATAGGTGATAAGGGTAATTAGAAAGAGGGCTATGGGAATACTTACCAAATGAGAGAGAAAAGAGCTATTTACTTTTCATTCAGGTATCTACTTCATTTAATCATTTAATTTGTTTGAAAAATAGTTGAATGCCTGGCATTGTTATAGATATGATGAACAAAATCCATTCCCCTCATTGTAAGAAGGAGACAGACAGTAAACCATCAACAACAAATAAACAGACATATGTTAGATGATAGAAAGGACTTAGAAGAAAATGAAGGAAAGATGGTGCACACAAAGAGATTTAAAGGGGGTGATGGGGTTAAAACTCAGGACCTCAAGACTGCCACCAGTCCATTTTGCATGTTATTTTTCAGAAAGAATCTGCATGTTTTTCCTAAGCCAGATTGACTGTGATCCACCTATTTTACTTTAATTAATTAATTAATTTTTGTTGGTCATAGGGCTTGATCTTGGGTCTGGGTGCTGGCCCAGAACTAGTCAGCTCAAGGCTCTATCACATTGAGCCATAGCACCACTTCTAGTTTTCTGGTGGTTAATTGGAGGTAAGAGTGTCACAGACTGGGTGGATCTCAGTGAGAGCAGAACTGACATGCTTAAGACAGAGGGAAGAGCAAAGTGATGCTGCTTGAGCCTGGGAGAGATAATAGGAATTGAGGCCCCATCTTTCTCTCTCTACTTCTCCTTTTCCTTCTCTCCTCATACAGGACAAGATGAGAAATTTGACCTTGCTCAGAGTGAGGTGGGACCTGATAGAAAATTTTGAGTTGAGAGACATGGTCTCACTTTGGACTTTACCAGATCTCTCTTGGCCACTATAGTAAAACTTTACCTTGTGTGGCAACAGCAAACCAGAAGGATCAGTTAGGAGAAAGTTGTTCAAGGAAAGCTAAGAGATAATCATGCTATATTGACCAGTGGAAGCAGGAGAAATGGTACAGGATTCTGTATTCTATGGAGTTAGGATTGTGTGTTAGAGGTACAGCTGGCAGAATATACTAAAACACTGGATTTACAGAGAGAGGAAAAAGAGGGGGCAGAAAGAGAAGGAAGAAGCAGTGACTAACTGGTATGGGAAAAGGGGTTGGGAAGATTGGGAATTATGTTCAAGCTCTGTTAGGTTTGAGATTTCCATTAGTAAAGAAGATATTGATCATAATGTTTTATTACATAGATTAATATGTATCTATGACATATAAAACCTCAGCCTATTTTAATTATGTTCTAAAATCTAAGTGCCAGTGATTGTATATAGACATTCCCTTCTTGAATACTTGTTTGTTAAACACGTCATTTGAAATATGATATAAAAATTGATGTTAATAAATTCTTTAATTATAAAAAAGAAGACATTGATCAGGTATGCCTGCCTGGTGCTTTAGGGGGAGATCTGAGCTAGAGGCACACATTTGAGAAACTTCAAGAGACAGTATTTGTAGACAAATACAGGGCTGGATTCTAGGGATGTCAGTAGAGAAGAAAGAGATGAAAGTGGATATAAATTCAGATCTGCCACCATGCACATCTAAACCTGTTGGTGTTGCTAGGAAGCCTTTCACTGGGGCCTCTTACTTCAAGCAGCTCATCTTCTTCTATCTAATTCTTCTTCTGGGGTGAAAGTTTCATTTTGTAAGGACTCAAAATAACAAACTAATATTAGTTTAGCTACATATTTGTTTTAAATAGAATTCATAGGTAACCTAGGAACTGATTCACATTCTCAGCAATGTTTCTATGGGAACATATATTCTGAATGCCAAATACGTGTCTTTCAAATTACCTTGGGAATGTTATTCTATTTCAGTAGTTTGGAAATGGCCTGTAATTCCAGAGCAAAATCCTTTACAATTCTATTACCCTCCTTTGCCTTTTCCCAGATATGAAAGTAACATATTTTGGTGCAAACATCCTTTGTCTTCAGCATTCATCTTTTAACATACCCCAAATGGTTTTTATTCTCTTTGAATTTTAATATAATATTTTATTTTTATTCTTATTGTTGGGTATTTTACGTTCTGTAATTTTCCTCTTTCTTGGTCTTTGTCCTTACAACCATACCTGAAAAATTAAAGTAACTGGTAAAATAAGTTATATGTTAGTGATACCTACTGGCCTTTATGTGTCACAGAAATGTATCCACTCTCTCAAATGAATGCCAGAGAAGATTTGGTTGGAAGAATCACTGGTGGGATGTAACTAAGTGTATCATGGAATCTCTGAGACTGTCTCACTGAAAGTGGAGGAATGTAGAAATGAGGCTGAGAAGTCACTGAGGTAATAGAAATTCAATCAGGACCAAAATCTATGTTTTTAAAAAATCTTTGTTTAACTTTCTGGAAGCCTTCAAAAAAGATACCCTCCCTATTTCCTCTGGCCTTGAGACCTTTTAACACAAGGTCCAAATTGTATTATTCACTGCTTTCTTTGGGTAAACTAATTTCATTTTCACACCCTTCTTCTTTGCAGAATGTAGACATCTTTTCTGATTACCATTGTGACATTTTTCGGAATGTCCCATCAACTTAAAAGGATCTCCTCTATTAGCTTTTCATTGTCATTAATCAAAATCTTGTCTTACTCTCATGGTATTTCATTAATCTCTTTGGAAAACAATAGGTTCCAATGTTTGTAAAGTTTATCTTCAAGTAACATTCTTTTAGCTAAACCATTCATTGAGTTAATCTTTGGATGGGGTGAAATGTCACAACCTCTTTCATTTGTTTCAGCCTAATGCTTTTCTTCCTGACTGGGATAAATTATCACTAGGTCTTACAATCAAATTTTTTGGGTTGGTGAAACTGGAAAGCTTTTCATCTCTGTTTCACTGTTGGTTCATGTTCAGATGCCATTAGTCTTTCGAAATTTCCTCAATTTTCAAAATTGAGACAATTGGAAAATAGTGCTTGAAGGTACTGTTCTGGCACAACAGAAAGAACATGTGACAACCAGGAGCTGGTGGCTCATGCTGGTAATTCTAGCCACTCAGGAGGTGGAGATCTGAGAATCACAGTTCAAAGCCAGTATGAGTATAAATTAACCAGCAAAAAGTTGGAAGTAGAGCTGTGATAGAGTGTCAACCTTGAATGAGAAAGTCAAAAGACAGTGCCTAGGCCCTGAATTCGATCCTCAGTACCAACACACACACACACACACACAAATACAAATACATGCTGCAAAACAAAATAAACAAGGAAAGAAAGAAGACAGAGAGAAAGTTAAAAAAAGAACTTGACTTTTCTCCTCCCACTACTGTGTATATTACAAGAGGCAACATTGTTTCATACCTGGATAATTACGAAAAATATTTTATTATAATCACTACACTTTAAAAAGTATCCTCCATAATGGTCATGGTTTTTTAATTGATATCCATAAAGGAACATAAACTTCCATTCAGTAACTGGAAAACATCAGTGGTTAATTTGTCATCATTTTGGGAGATAAAAATCCCAACAATGATTGTTTCTCATATTGTGCATGGAAATTCTTGGAGAATACAGCCACTTATATTCAGTTGTTATTTTTTAAAATGCATTTTATTGTAGAAGTGATAGATACAGGGATTACAGTTACATTAATCAAGGAATTAGTACATTTTTTTGAACCGTGTCTTCCTGTCCCTTGATCTATCCCAGTTTTTTCCTCATGTCCCCACCTACAACCTACAAGTTCTATGTTCATTTTCCACACACTCACTAGCGTTCTTTTTTAATTCATTGAAAGTTATCCCAAGTGGTTATTTGTGAAAGATTTGACAGCTTCTCTTACCAGAAAAAAAGATTAACTCTCTATCCTCTGTAGAGTCAGATTTATCCACTTCTTTTAAAGAAAATATGGAATTTTATGAGTCTGTGACATTTCATGGAGAAGAAAATACCCCTTCTAGAGGAAGAATTTCTCTTGAGAGTAAAGGAAAACATTTCTAAAAGAGAAAAAGAGGGAAAAGGGAATTCTATAATGGAAGTGAAGGAAAAGAAGAAAAGCAAGATGTACAGAGGGGAAAATGGAACAACAAGAAATAGGAAAAATAACATAAATTTTATGTTGCAGGTCAGTGTGGCCCCTTCCATCAGTGCTGAAATGAAGAGGTTGTTCTTATTTGTCTCTGGTTTTTGTGGTCATGTTTTCTAGTAAAGATCCTAGAGTTGGAAAACTTTCAGTTTTCATTTCTTTTTAAAAATATAATTAAATTTTTATTGTCTGGGTAATGTATAGAGGGGTTACAGTTACATTCACAAGGTAGTAGGTGCATTACTTCTCACACATTGATACCCCTTCTCAAGGCTTTGTCCCCATTTCCCTTCCCTCACCCCCTCCCAATCATCTTGTTTTCCCCTCTTTTCTTTCCTATTTCAAATAAATAAACCTATATACAATATACCAGGTAACAAAGCCTTGAGAAAGAATGAGGAAAGCATCATGATAGGTACTTGTAAAATTAACTTGTAATTTTCTGGGGGCATATTTGCTTTTTTACTTTTGGGAACTTTGTCCAAGTGATATTCCAAATCAAATACATGCTTAAGACTTGATTTCTTGTCTACCTGATTCTGAAGCCTTTGACCTCTCTTACCATCTGTTTCCTGGTCACTTTTTGTCCCTATCCATTGTAGATATCAGACCTTTAATCCAAATCCTTACCTCTAAAGCTGAAGTTGCAGATAATTCCTTTACAATAATTTTAGAAATTAGATTGAATTAATTGGAAAATCAAACATGGTTTTTAGTAAAGGATGTCTTTATTATCTCTTGCTATGAAATACAGAAGGAAAATAGAGAAAAATGGGCTAGAAAAAAACATGACTTTGGAATGGGTTTGAAGACCAGCTCATGTGAGATAGTGGAGGAAAGAAAACAAATCTAATCCCCCCCCCCCCCCCGATTGGCTGTGGGACTTGAACTTATAGGGCTTGGGCACTGTCTCTGAGCTCTTCAGCTCCAGGCCAGCACTCTACCACTTTGAGCACAGTGCTACTTCTGGTTTTCTAGTGGCTAATTTGAGATAAAAGAGACTCATAGACTTTCTTGCCCTGGCTGGCTTTGAACTGTGATTTCTCAGATCATCCTCCTGAGTAGCTAGGATTACAGGTATGAGCCACCAGTGCTTGGCTCTAAAGCACATTTTACCTCAGGGATTAACAACACCTGAGGTGTGTGTTTAGTATGAAGACTAAACACAATATTGAAGTGGCTGGATCAATTGGTCTTTCCTGCTCTGAATTTTACCTTCTTTAACTGATAATCAACACAATTAAATGAGGAATTTTCTAAGCTGTCATCTCTAATAGTCTCTGTGGTAGCACCATGTTTATGGCATATGTAAGTAAAGTACTCATTTAGTTATAGGTTAATAGAAGTCTTAAGCAATTCTATAGTTTGGGCAGTCTTCAAAATGTTAATACTTGGGGCTGGGAGTTTGGCCTGGCGGTAGAGTGCTTGGCTAGCATGCATGAAGACCCAGGTTCGACTCCTCGGTACCAATACAAAGAAAAAGAAGCTGGAAATGGTACTGAGGTTCAAGTGGTAGAGCTCTAGCCTTGAGAAAAGTCCAAGAAGAGGGCTCAGGCCCTGAGTTCAAGCCACAGGCCTGGCAAAAAACCCAATACTAATTTATTCAGTTATTTTAGTTACTTTATATGACATATGCTGGTGGAATATGAAGGTGAGATAATAGTTTATATAAAAGTCCTAGTATGTTTCACAGTAAAGTAGAATGGAAGTTTTACTTATGAAATAATATGATATATGATAAAGATACTGGGCATTGGTGGTTTATAGCTGTAATCCTAAACTACTTGGGAGGCTATGATCTGAGAATAAAGATTTGAAGCCAATCTGTCCAGAAAGTCCACGAGACTATTATTTCTAATTAATCAGCAAAATTCCAGAAGTGGAGATGTGGCTCAATTAACAGAATGCCAGTCTTGAGCAAAAAAGCCACTGACAGTGGGAGGCCTGAGTTCTAGCCCCAGCATTTGAAAAGAAACGAATAAGATAAAGACTACTTTTGAAAGTATATGGTGTTATAGCATACATAAAAGCAATTAAAGTAGCCCCAGAATGGAAATTTTGCAAAAGAGGTGAAACTGAAGCAGAGATTTCAAAAGATAAAATATTTGTGTGGATAGATCCAACAGCTTTCCTGGAAGAAGCACTGCAGAAAGGTTTCTAGACAAAAAGAGAACATGCTGTATTAGAAAAGATGATTAGAGTGCTGAGTGAGAGGTAGATGAAAAAATGAAACCTTACATTTTATACCCTCTTAAAAACACTAGATAATGAGGACTAACAAGAGTGCTTTATGCAAAACAATAGCCTTATGACATCTGTGTTTCAGAACGGTACTATCTGACCAGGTGGAAGATGGGCTGGCAAGAAGAGAGACAAAAGTACTTCCTATTATGATTGCCATTATCTTTTCATATTTGGAAATTATTACATTTCAACTCTCAACCATTTTCATAGATGCTTGGAAACCTACAGGGCCAAGGCACGGTGTCTGTCGTATTTCAAGAGTAAACATCCCACCTTAATTCCTCTTCTTCTTGGTAGTTCCAGAACATCCATCCACTTTCCCTGGGGACAAGAGCACTCCCTGCCCCCTCTTTCCTCAGGAAGGTAATTAGTTATGTGCCTGACATCTTCCTGTTTTTGCCCTTTTGCTTCCTTTTTTACTTTCTAAGTGAACTTAAATTTTATTGTAAAGGTGATGTACAGTTACAGTTACAGAAATCAGGTAATGAGTGCATTTCTTTTTGAACAGTGTTACTCCCTCATTTCCTCCTGCTTTTCCTCCTCCAGGTCCCCCTTCTGCCCATTATATAGTTCATTTCCAACATAGTATCTAGTGAGTATCATTGCTGTCTTGGTCCATCCTTATTCACCCTTTCTGTGCTTCCCTTTCTCCTCCACACATCAGATAAACTTATATACAATACAAAGGGTACAGAAAAAAAAAAAACAGTGACAAAAGAGAATAAACCAAAGACAAAAGGAAGCAAAAAGAACCACAAACAGTACAGTTAAAATCCTCTTGTTTCGAGTGAGGACATGCTATGGACATGGTATTGGAAATATAAACACAACTACATAGACTTAAAAATCTATGACTCTACAGAATAATATTTTATTACATAGATTAATATGTATCTATCACATACAAACCCTCAGCCTAATTTTAATTATGTTCTAAAATCTAAGTGCCAGTGATTGTCTCTAGAGAGTCCCTTCTTGAATACTTGTTTGTTAAGTACGTCATTTGAAATAGGATGTAAAAATCAATGTTAATAAATTATTTAATAAAAAATTTAAAAAACTAAAAAAAATCCTCTTGTTTCCATTTTTTGGGAGTTCAGTTTGATGAGCATTATTTTGTATATTCACACACACATAGCCATTTAGTCATTGTGATCCTCTCCAAAGAATATCCTCCTTTTTTCTCACCATGTGTGAGTGCTTCCTGTGCTACTTAATTAATCATGCCTAAGTATAATTATTTATTCTACTATGCACTGGATTAACTTGTAGATTTATAGAAATATGTGCTTCTATATGGGGGATATAAAGGCTGAAGCCTTCTCCTTTCATATTTATATTTCAGTTCCCTAGCAACTCAGAAAGTGGCTATGCTGAGCCTTTATAGGGACCATTACAGTTAATGAAGTGATTAGGGTCGGGCCTTATCCAATATGACTGGCATCCTTCTTTTATTTTTCTGCCAGTCCTGGGGCTTGAACTCAGGGCCTGGGCACTGTCCTTGGACATTTTCTGCTCAAAGCTAGCACTCTGCCACTTGTGCCACCGAACTACTTCTGGCTTTTTCTATGTATGTGATTCTGGGCATGTGAACCCAGGGTCTTCGTGCATACTAGGCAAGCACGCTACCAGTAGGCCACACTCCCAGCCCTATGACTGGCATCTTTCTAAGATTAGGACATGTAAAAACAGATATACATTGAGAAAGACCAGGTAAACTAACAGAAATAAGATGATCACCTTCTAACTGAGTAGAGAAACCTCATAAGAAACCAGCCTCGATGTCATCTTGTCCTTAAATGCCCAGCCTTCAGAAGAATAAAGAATACATTTCGGTGGGGGCCAGGAGTTTGGCCTAGTGGTAGAATGCTTGCCTACATGCATGAAAACCCGGGTTCAAGTCCTCCTTAACACATTTGTAGAAAAAGCCAGACGTGGTGCTGTGGCTTAAGTGATAGAACTCTAGCCTTGAGAAAGCCCAAGGACAGTGCTCAGGCCCTGAATTCAAGCTCAAGGACTGGCAAAAAAAATTTCTGTGGCTCATATCACCACTCTGAGATACCAGGAAAGGAGCCATAGCAAGCTAATACAGCGAGAGGGGAAGAGAAAAGAAACCCAGACCATTCACATTAATGATGAATGAGAACAAGTGAGTGCCTGTGAGAGCTTACTGACAACATCCGTTGCTTATATATCATATTAGCATATGCTAATATCTCATATTAGCAATTTATCATAGTGCTTGAAATGAAGGAAAGAGCTACTGAGTCCTCTTAGATTCCCCCTCTCCCCTTGTGCTGGCTCTGGGGTTTGAACTAAGGGCTTTTAGCTTACCAGGTAGGTGTTCTACCACTTGTGGCCCTTCTCCCTCAAATTACTCTGATTTTGTGTTATTTTAAGTTGAACAGAGTTTTATCCTTTGTTCAGATCTTGTTTGATGAGATCAGAAAGGCCAGGTTGAAAAATAATTTAAATACTCTAAGAAGTGCTTCTGTTTTATTTGGGAAGGTATTTAATGCTCAGGTAACAGAGAAAACTGTCAAATGAAAGTTCCTTTGGTACAAAGAATGATAATATTCTCCCCTTTTATAAAGATCAAAGATGTGTATATATTCAACACAAAATCGCCTCCTTTCTATTGAAGAAAAAAAAGAGAATATGTGATACATATATTGTTCTTACCTTTTCCCAACTATCTCAAAACATTTAGGCCCTCACTAAATTGTGGCACTTATACCACCCCCTGGTTTGGTTGTAGATTGGCAAAGTTTTCAGCTATCAGGTAGTGGATTTGAAAAAGCAGAGGCCAAATGACTTGCACAAGGAGACAAGTCTAAGATTATTTTTAGAAAGAAAATAAACCACAGAGTCTCCAAGCACACTGTGACAGTGAGATTTAGCTAAGTCAATAGCATCTGGATGGGTTGGGAGTGAGTGGTAGATGAATTCGTTTGCCCTAAAGAAGCAATGGAAACACTGACCTTTTGAGCATGTGAGTCATTTCTAGGGCAAGCAGATGCTTTGATCATTTCCTTATCAATGACTAGGTAGGAAGTATGGGCATTATTATTTTAGAATCTGAATGGCTGATGATTCATCACTAATTGAGGCAAAGTATACAGCCCATATCTTGTCAAGCACAATCGAAATGGAAATCTATAGAAGTTTTACTCTTTACTGTCATTCAGCAAGTGAGTATTGATTCAGTCATGACTATTGATTATTCACTGCACCCTACTGTGATATGTAGGCTAATGGGAGAGAAGCATCCATAGAAACATATTTCAGAACTCTCATCTTTCAAACACTTTTACTTTGAGAATGTGTAATATATACCCTAGGAGAGCTTCCTAATCCCTTTCCAATTTTTCTTCTTCTGTCTTCCACCTTTCTATCTTCATCTCTACCTCTTATTTTTCTTTTAAAATATCAAAGATTTGAAAATGCACTTAGTTTAACCGATGAGATTCAATATTATCTATTTCGTACAGATTAGTTAGAATATGTGTTCCTTTTTTCTAGGCCATTTCAATATTATAGATCATTGTATCACATTTTCTGATGAACTCTAGTGTGACAAGGGAAATGGGAGACTCATTCTTCATTTGTGTTGACTGCAGCAACAAGCCTTAGTGTTGTGCTTGTGGCTTGCTTTTGATTCCTTGGTGAACCTGGTACTCATTTCTGTTTTAGAAGCCAGTTATTTTACAAGAAAAATAAAACTTCGAGAAGAGAATATGACTAGTTGCACATAGCTGGAAGAGACATTTTGAAGAGAAGGCTTTTGCCTGAAAGAAATGGGTGGTGGTAGGAGTGAGTTTCACTGGTTTTTCTTCTTGTGTGCTCTTTTGGACTTTCCCAAGGTCTTGAGAGGTTGTTTTTCTTTATTTATTTCCTTGTCCTTATATTTGTCTCTTGTCTTGCTTCCATTATTTCTCTCGTTTTCTTTGTTCTGGTCTTTATCATATCAACTTCCTTTTTTATACCTAATTTGCTTTAATCCACCCATTTCCTTTCTCTGTGTTTTCCATTTCAATTGATATAAAACACTTAGTTTATCAGGACTTACTCTGTAGGTTTTAGGGGGTTTTGTCCTAAATGAAAAGTGGCAGTAACTTTTTTTAATCCACAAAGTACTGCCTATGCCAAAGAGATGTTAATATTCTCAAGCATTTACAGGGACAACATAACTTAGATTGAATTGAGGAGCAGGTAATCACTTATTCTTTAAAAATGTGAAATGGTCACAAAGTCCACACTTGATGTCTGGGGAGAGACAACTTTTAAATAACTTGGGAGGAAGCATTGCTCGGTGAGGTTGGATACAGATACACAGAACTGGGTTGTATGTCAGCCTCCCTTTGTGGAACCTGGACAATTCTGTAAATACTGGCTTTCTCATCTGTCTAAGCAAAACCATAGTATCTTCTTGCAGACATGTTATCAAGGATGAAATAAAAAAAAAGTTTACCTAAAATGTCTATTGTCAGTATTAACTACCAAAGTAATTCTATTTTTATCCCCAAAGAACAGTAAATAGCTTGTCTCTGACCTCATAGAACTTAAGATTACTTAAAACAAATTCTCATACCCATAAGGAACTATGGTGAGGATAGCAAAGAAAAACAGACCGGGCAACAAAAAGTGATAAAGGAAGTTTGCTGAGGCATGAAAATGTAGTAAGTGTAAGTGGTCAAGGGCAACTTTTCTGCTCCAGTGATATTTAAGCTGACATGCAGAAGAGATATATGTGAAATTTACATGGTAAATAGGGAAGATAAGTTTCAGACAAAGGAGGAACTTGTGTAGAAGCAGCAGGTAAGAAGTTGGGTCACTGAGTGAGTTCATGAAAGGCCTTCATACATACCACAGGTTAATAAGCCAGGGAAAAAGGAGCAAGGGATCAAGTTGCAGAAGTTGGTAAGAGAAGAATCAGAATCTTAAGAGCTATAATGAAGATTTGTCTCCTGTTTTTAAAGTACAGAAGTGTAACATCTCTGTTGGGAGTCTGCCAGAGTTGTTTTGACATGAGATGTGGATTATGGTAGGTGAGAGAATGGAGCTGCAAGATATTTAATAGACATCATTGTTGAGATTTGTGGACTGTAAAGTAGGTATAAGATATAAAAGAGTAGGAATGACCTGTGGATTTCTAGGTTTTTGATCATAAGTATTCACCTGTGATGGTACCCTCTATCCTTAGCAAGAACAGGTTTGGAGGGGGAAACTCATTGCTTCTGGCCTGGATATATTAGATGACATGTTGGCTAAGGTGACTTGGCAGACAACTTAGTAGAGATATTAAACAGACAAGTGTGAGAGGTGATTTCTTTTAAAGGAGATTTGAAAACATAGGAGGAAATGAGACAACTAGTATGACAAACACACAGCCAAGTGCCGAGTCTAGACTGATCATACTTAGTGTTCACTTGGGGATCCAGGGTCAAAGTGAGGGTTGTGAAGTGGGCAAAGTGGAGAAGTAAGTGTGTCTGTTGTCAGAAGCTTTAAAATGATCATTTTCAGCTGCTCATCAGTAGGGAGTTGGTGGGGCGGGGAATGAAAAAGCAGTAGGGTTATTCTAATTAAATTTTAGAATACACACATCTGAAATACATTAGTGAAACATTGACACTCCCCAACTCTCTACATAAAACATATATACATGTATATATATAAAACATCTATATGGATATATTTGCTTATCTTTAAAATGTGTTTTACATAGCACATTTAAAAACAGGGGAAAATGTGAGTCAGTAATTTCTATGTATAGATAGAAAATGGCATTTTTTGTTGGTTGTAAATGAAAAAATGTGCTGCTTAGATAACTCCCAGTTGTTGAAAAGCACTTATAGATTGAGTGAGAATTCTATTCTGATAGCTCCTAAGTACTTAACTATGCTTTTCTATATTATCATCTTATCTAAGACTACAGATAACAAAAGACTAATGATAAGTGCATAACCTTACCAAACACTCATCTGTCTGTCTATTTATCTAACGAAGGTAATGGTATAGAACCTAGAACCGGGTTTAAGTGCCAGCTCTCCAACTCACTAGGTGTGCTAGGGAAAGTCCCTTGACCTTTTCACACTTTGCTTTCCTATTTACCTAAGGAGAGTGTAGCAGTGATTCCCATGTCATAAGATTCTGCAAGAATCAAGAGAGTTCATCTATACAAAACACTTAACATGAAGCTTATATATAATGATTGATATATGGGCCACATGGATCTATCCCCAAGAAGTTTATAGTCTAGTAGGGATTTTGGACAAGGTGTAGATTTAATAAGAGGAGGATAATCCTGACAACAGCATACAGAGGAAAACACAAAATTTCAAGTCCTAACTATTTGATACCTAAGTATAGAAGGATTGCAGTGTAAACTTTGGGCAAAATATGTTCTTCCCATAAAGTCTTTTGGCATACAACTTACTCATAGGTAATAAGAGCATACATATAATGTTTCACAAATTTCAAATATGATTATAAACACCTGCATTTATTTGACTCCTGTCAGTCTAATAAAATCACTGTTTTGTAGCATTTCTCTGTACATTATTGAAAAAAGCCTCATAAAACTAACAGAGTTCGCAATCCCAAAGAATATCGTTTAGTGGATTCCCCCCCTCAATTTTATATATATCAAATAGGAGAAATGAAGGACTTGCTTAAAATTATACAGCTGGTGCTATTAAAAAACTCCAGGATATTGAAACAAAAGCCATATAATGAATGATTGTTGTCCTTAATGTACTATGTTATCTTTCATCTCTTTTGCTGACTCTTGGTTATCTCATATTGCTACAGTATCTCACTTTGTTATCTGATATATTGGATTTATTTGTGTTTGGTTATTTGAAATTGGATAGGTAAGGGGAAAAACCAAGACGGGGGTGGTGGAGGGGAGGGTAATGGGGACCAAGACATGTGAAAGTGTATCAATATATGTGAATTAATGCACCTTCTAGCTGGCAAATATCATGTAACCCTTTTATTAATTACAATAAAAATATGAAAAAAAATGATATGAACTTAGTGCTGATAGCTCATGCTTGTAGTAAACCTGCCTACTCAGGAGTCAATTCAAAGCTAGCCTGGGTAGGAAAGTCCCTAAAACTCTGATCTCCAATTGACCACCAAAAAACTGGAAGTTGAGCTGTGGCTCCAATAGTAGAGTGCTAGCCTTGAGAAAAATGAAAGCTCAGAAATTGAACCAGGCCCTGAGTTCAACCCTGGCAATAAAAAAAGAAAGAAAAGGAAAGAAAGCAAGAAAACAAAAGATATGAGTGCTTCCAGATAAGTATTTGAATTGTGTGTAGTTCTTAGGACTTTTGTCACATATAATAGTGGTCTTAGAACTAGCTCAAACCATCCTCTAATAGCCTTTGACTGTATGACTTCCTTCCCTCAAAATAATACTTGAAAATTGCATATTTGGTGTGAGAAGCTGCATCACACCAAGATTATGCAGATGAATGAACAGGGCTCTCTGAATGCATTCTTTGGCTTTTCAATGCCACAACACATCACTCACATTCAGTGATAGTAGAAAGAATCCTTCTGACTGTCCTTATTCAATGAACTTATCTTGAATGTGATGCTAAGACATCTCTCAGGAGCATAAGAAATATAGGAGATGTCCACTCTGGGCACTAGTCACTGAAGCCAGTACATCTGATATAGGGCCAGGGATATGTGCTAAAAGTCAAGGGCAAGCCAGGCATGGTGGCTCACGCCTGTAATTCTAGCTATACAGGAGGCTAAGATCTGAGGATCACAGTTCAAAGCCAGCCCAATCACTAAAGAACATGAAACTCTTATCTCCAGTTAACTACTAGAAAACCAGAAGTGGTGCTGTGGCTTAAGGGGTAGGGTGGTAGCCTTGAGCTAAAGAGCTCAGGGACAGCACCCAGGCCCAGAGTTCAAGCCTGACAAAAAAAAAAAAAAAAAGCCAAGGGCAAACTACAAAAGGAGGCATTTGGGATCGGCTGCAATGAGTAAAAGAACAGGCTAGGGCTTGGAAACTAGAAGCATCTATTGCCATTAGATAGGATCAGTTCAAGTGCAACCCAAATCAATGAGCTAGAGCCAAGATAAGGTCAAGTGAGCAGGAGAATTCAAAGTGGGTGAGGGGTCAGTCAGAGGGTGAGAGGACAGATCTGTATCAAGGAAATCTGATCCCTGAACAGGCTTCCTGTTCCGACTTCTGAGGTTTGCTTCAGCAACAGCTTAGCAGGAGTCTGTCCCAGCAGAGTAGCAGGGCTGGTCTGGCTTGGTGAAAACCAGTAATGTGTTTGCTCATTTGGTTGAAGTGACTCAAGCTGGGATGGAAGGTGAAGCTGGTATCCGGGAATCAACTGTAGAAAGTCATAAAGATGGCAAAGCCCCTTCACCTACAGGAGCCCAGCCTCAGAAACACTGATCTACTGATAAAGAGTGGACTTGGCCAAAACACTGTGTCTACTGCACAGGAAGAAACTTTAAAAGGTGTTTATTTTCTGAGTAGTTTCATAATAGCTGTGAGTGCTTAGTTGTTTTTAGTGGGAAAAGGACAGAAAGGAAGCAAAGCAAACACCTTTCTTTCAGTGAGCCAGCAACACATATTACCTTTGAAAAGTGGACATATCTAAAAATAAATGGCAGAGAGCTTTCAAAAGCTTTAGAAAACTCCAAATAATTGAACTTCCCCTGCCCTTCTCCCACATAGAAATAAGGTTTTGATATTGAAATAAATGTAGATTTGAACTTGACGCCCTGAATTATGAAGACTCTAAAGACATTTGGGACTCCTTGTGTGTTGTGTATTAGCCTCCTGTCACTATAGTGAAATACTTGAGATCATTAACTTATAACAAAAAAGATTGATTTTTGTCTACTTTTCTTTTTTGAGATTCCAGTCCAAGATCAAGTATCCAACTCTTTGGGCCTTGATTGAATATATGGCATTCTAAGGAATGTTTTGAGGACTTGTGAATGTTTTAGTCCAAATTTGAATCTGCTTTCCATGTAATACAAGAGATTGTCTTCTCTATTTTGTTGTACTTCATGACTACTATTCTAGCCAATGAAATGTGTAAAAGCTTTCCAGCATTTATGTCATAGATACAGATAACAGAAAGGAAAAATGTTTCGTGCTTTATTTTCTTTCCCCCTCTGCCAATGGGTGAAAGCAGGGCTTCAAGACAGATCTGGTAAACTTAGCTAAACTTACTGGATATGCGATTTAGAGAGCTCTTTGTTTTTCAGGGACTTAAGCTTCCTTTTCTAACACTGTGGCGATAATAATGAAATTGGCCCTCAATATTGGCAGGCCCCACATACCACAGATTCAACCAAGGTTAGATAAAAAATGTGTGTGTGTGTGTGTCTGTGTGTGTGTGTGTGTCTGTGTGTGTATGTTTTAATTCCCTCTGCATTGAACAAGTACAGATGTTTTCCTTTTCATTATTCCCTGAACAATGCAGTATAACAACCATTTAAAGGTCATGTACATTATATAAGGAATTATAAAATAACTTAGAGATGATTCAGTATATATGAGAAGAGGTGCTTATGTCATATTCACCTTTACATATAGAACATTTACGGAAGGAGCTAGAGCAGCACAGATTTCAGTATCTAAAAAGGGTCTTGGAATCAATGTCCATACATACATGTGAAGTGCTTTGATCATATCAGCCTTAATTATCCTCTCCCCTCCTCCCCATTTCACCTTTCTACATTCCTTATTAACCCCCTTGTTTTCCCTTTGTTAAACAGTAGAGAAGAGTGGCATGAATTATGACATTTTCATGTATTGACATGTATTTCAATCGTAGTCATCTTAGTTCCCTCTTTTGTTGTCCTTCTCCATACACTGGTTCACCTACCCCACCCCCTTTGAATTCAGGTCCTCAGTGTTGTCCCTTAGTTTTTCACTCAAAGCTGGCACTCAACCATTTGAACCACACAACTCCAATTTTGTCTTTTTGGTGAACTGAACATAAGAGCCTCACAGACTTTCCTGCCCAGCCTGGCTTTGAACAGGATTCTCAGATCTCAGCCTCCTGATTAGGTGAGGATTATAGTTGTCAGCCACCAGCATCCAGAAATATCCCCCTTTTAGGCTAACTATTTTATTTTACTTTGTCTTCTTTTAGCTCCAAATTTTGCATATGAGAGGTGAAAAATATGTTACTTGTCATTCTGAATCTGCTTGTTTTGCTTAACATGATGATCTCCAGTTCTATTTTTCGGCAAATTATATGATGCCCTTCTTTTATTCTTCTTTACCAATTAATCAATTGATGGACACATACATTTGATGACTCTACAACTTGGCTTCTTTGAATAGTGCTATGAAAACATGTATGTGCAGGTATTTTATTGTTTACTGACTTGCATTCCTTTGAATATATACTCATGAGGGTAATATATATATATATGTATATATGGTTTAATTCTATACAAATATATTCCATTGGTAAGATCTAAGTGTTACCCTCATATATTTGTCAGACTTGGTTATATATTTTCTTGAAGATTATCATTCTAATGAGGTCAGATGGAGTCTCAATATAGTTTTTTCTTTTTGTTTTTTTTTTTCTTTCTTTCTTTTTGTAAGTCTTGGAGCTTAAACTCAGAATCTTGGACTTTTCACTTGACTTTTTTGTTTCTTGAAGGCTGGCCCTCCGCCATTTGAGACACATCTTCACTTTCAGCTTTTTGTTGATTAATTGAGGAGTCATTGCATGAGCTAATAGCATCCAACTTCAATGAAGTTTTGACATACATAAAGATATTGAACATTTTTTCATGTATTTATTAGTTTTTAACAGTTGTTTTGAAAACTATGTTCAATGTATTTGCCTGCTTGGTTCATTAGATTGTTTGTCTACATTTTTTTAAATTTATTTTTTATTGTGATTAATAGAAGGGTTACACTATATTCACCAGATAAAAGGTGCATAACTTCACAAACATTGATACTCTTTTTCATGACATGGTTCCCATTTCCATACCACCCTCCCCCCGCTTATCTTGATTTCCTCCCTTCCCTATCCAATTTCAAATAACCAATTAAGCACATATAAAATATATCAGATAACAAGGTGAAATATTGTAACAATATGAGATAACCAAGGGATGGCAAGAGAGATGAGAGATAACATAGTACATTAAGAACAACAGTCATTCATTATATGGCTTTTGTCTCCTTATCCTGGAGGTCCTTACATTTAGTGTCATACTATTTGGCCTAATGTCTCTGGATTTTGTTCTATTGTAAATGTCTGCTAGGAGAGCCCAAGGTTTCTACTGATTATGACAAATGAGGGAGACTATTGGGCCTATGTTCCTTTGAGTCTGGCTTACTTCACTTAATATGATTTTTTCTAAGTCTTTCCATTTCCTTACAAATGGGGCAATGTCATTCTTTCTGACAGCAGCATAGAATTCCATTGTGTATAAATACCACATCTTGTTGATCCACTCGTCAACCGAGGGGCATCTGGGTTGGTTCCATATCTTTGTTATGGTAAATAGTGCTGCAATGAACATCACTGTGCTAGTGGCTTTCGTATGTCCTTGTTTCTGGATGATTGGGTAAATGCCAAGTAATGGAATTGCTGGGTCATAGGGGAGCTCTATGTTTAGTCTTTTGAGGAACTGCCATACTGCTTTCCATAATGGTTGAACGAGTTTGCACTCCCACCAACAGTGTAGTAGTGATCCCTCCTGGCCACATCCCCTCCAACATCTGTTGTTATTAGATTTCTTGATCCTGACCATTCTAACTGGAGTTGTTTTGATTTGCATTTCTTTTATGACCAGAGATGTCGAGCATTTCTTCATGTGTCTATAGACCATTTTTATTTCATCTTCAGAGAAGACTCTCTTTAAGTCTTTGGTCCATCTTTTAATGGGATGGTTGTTACTTTGGAGATTAGTTTTGGAGTGATTCAATTTTTTGAGCTGTTGATATATTTTAGATATGAGGCCTTTATTCATTGTATGGTTAGTGAAGATCTTCTCCCATTCTATAGGCTTCCTAATTAATTTACTAGCTATGTCCTTTGCCTTACAGAAGCTCTGCAGTTTAATGCAGTCCCACTTATCCAACCTTTCTCTGATTTGTTGTGCTTCTTGGTCCTTATTAAGAAAATTTTGACCTGTGCCAAGGAGGCCTAGTGTATCTCCTATTCCTTCTTGTAAAGTTTTCAGTGTGTCAGCTTTTACCTCGAGGTCTTTGATCCATTTGGAGTTAATTCTAGTGCAGGGTGACAGAGAAGGATCCAACTTTAGTTTTCTGCAGGTGCTTAACCAGTTCTGCCAGCACCACATTTTTGAGCTCCTTGTATATTCTGTACATTAATCTCTGTGACATACAAATTTTTTCTCTTATTGTCTGTCTTAGAGAAGTTTCTGCTCTGATAAACATATTACATTCTTTGTAATGGTAAAAGAAAAGAATCAACCTAAATTTCCTTTGGAATGGAAACACTGAAATGAACTGCTATTTTTACACTATAGAATTCAAAGAAAAGTTAAGCAAATTTGTTATATCTGGAAGCCATAGGTTTAGATGTCAGAGCCCATTTGCTAAGTGAGTGAATGACGGATAGAGTATGCTGCCATTTATTAAAAAAAAAAGACACTTGTCATTGTCATCCCTTCCATTCTCTGTACTGTTAGTGGCAATGTCAGCTCAGTGGTTTACTTTCATACTTTTCTTAGAGCCAATAATGTATACTTGTTTGTAAGTCCTTTGGATACTTTTGTTTGGGGAGAGCTTGCTGGTTCATTTGCCCATTTTTAATTGTGTTGTCTCTATTATTTTCACAGTTTTTGATTAGAGGGATGATTTATAATTCTTTCTTCAGAAAGTACTTTGTCAAATATGTATATATATATATATATATATAAAATCTTGTCCCAATCTGTGATTTGACTTTTCAATCTCTTAATGTCAGAAAGAATGTAAATTAACTAGAATCTCATTTATTCCTAGTAAGACTGTAAATTGGTGCATAGTTTTGGAAAAGTGTTTTGGCAGTATTCATAAAACGAAACATATATATACCCTATGATCTAGCAGTTCTATTCCTGGGTATAAGAGAATGGAACACAAGTGATATCTTACATCTACTAAGAGGCATTGATGAGAATGCTTATAATGTTTATTTATAAATGTTCCAAAGTAGAATCAATGTAAGTATCCATTAGCTGGACAAGAATGAGTAATAATCGTGATATATTTATGCAACTAAATATTATAGAGCAATGATAAGGAGGCAGCCATTACTATATATGAAAGTATGGATGATCTCACAGACAAAATCAGCACAAAAGTAGAAATCCTTTTATTTGAATTTCAAATCAAGTTCAAACCAGTCTAAACTAATCTATGGTGGTAGAAGTCAAAATTGTTTTTACTTTTGAGACATTATTGATGAGGAGGGGATAAAATGACATTTTAGAAACATACTTCCTTATGCATAACAGAATGTGCATTAGCACCAAGGTGAAGAGTTTGTATATTACCAGTATTGGCCTGTGCAGCAACAGGGTGAAAAAGTCCTTGTATCATCAAGCAGATCAGGAGCAACCGCCTGTGGCTGAAGTATTGTGGAGGTGAAATGACAGAACTGTGGCTTTTGGTGGCCTTCCATGTTGTCAGCTTTCATCTTGCATTTTACTTCCTTTTAGCAACATCTGCTTTTGTTCTTTAAAAATACTCGACACCGTTCTGTGCCTGAATAGATCTGTAGGTCCAGATCTTTGTCTAGGCTAAGTTCATTGGAATCAGAAATGTCATTACAGGGCTGGTTATGCTTTCATATGATCCTACTGTGATCGTCTTAGAAACATTTGTATTCCTGGGAAACATTTGTATTTTGCCACTTTGCCACTGCAAGTTCAGCTTTTTGTCACATACAATCTTAAAATCACTACTTATTCCTTAAGTATGGCATGGCACTTGGGGCTGAAGAGATAGCACAACACTGCCCAGGTTTTTGTTTACTGGAAATTCCATTGCAGGTGTACAGGCAGCCAAGTAAAGAAATGAGTCCAGTAGATCATGATCAGCTCTCCAGGGTCTGAAGTGGTCCCTTCTGGCTCCAATTTGTCTAGCACATAACTTCCAAATTAATAAAACACTAGTACTGCACCAATGAGTTCTACAGGCCTTGATTCCCATGTTGCTTGGACGTTTTCCCTAGAACAGACATTGCGTTTCCTTTGTGTTCTGGAAGCCCTATAGACTTCTATTGTCAAGCTGGAGGCCAGTGGGAGTTTGTGTAAGTCTTCTGCAGAATATCAAGGAACCTCCTTAGAGAGGACAGAATAAAAATGATGCATTTTTTCCTCATCATGTGAATACTACATTTTCTCTTTCAAGCTGAAATTGCTAATAAAATAGGAATGATATACAAACACCTGGGTACTCACAGGAATTAAAATTCTCAAAAGCGTCATTCAAGTTAAATGTACCTCCGTCTGCATTTGTGTTTTGTCTGTTCTTAATGATTCCTCCTGAAGTTTTGACCAGATACAGCAAACTTTTGTTCTTTCTCTACCAAATCCAAGTCCCATCCTCCGGTCAGCTGGAGAAGGGCTCATCGAGTCAAACATTTTAGGTTATGGAAGAATCTTGAGCCATTACTATATATCCTTTTGTTAGTTTGTTTGTTTGAGGCAGGATCTTGCTATGTAGCCCAAGTTGACCTGGAATTCTCTATTCTTCTGTTGCAGTCTTCTAAGTGCTTGGGTCACAGGTATGCACAACCATGCCTGGCATGCATTCTTTCTTCTTTTTAATATTTAAGTAATTGTACAAGGGGGGTATAATTTAACATTCATTTATGTATAGAATTCATCTTGGTCCAACACTTCTATCATTCTTGCAGCCACCACCCCCTTATCCTTTCTCAATCACCTGGTGTGTGTGTGTGTGTGTGTGTGTGTGTGTGTGTGTGTGTGTGTGTGTGTGTATTTTGCCAGTTCTGGGGCTTGAACTCAGGGCCTGCATGCTTCCTTGGGCTTTCTCAAGGCTAGTGCTCTACCACTTGAACCATAGCACTACTTCTAACTTTTTCTGTGTATGTGGTACTGAGGAATTGAACCCAGGGCTTTGTATATGCCAGGCAAGCACTCTACCACTAGACCACACTCCATGTCCCTGCCATGTGTTCCTTTTTAACATGAGTATTGGTGTGGCCTCTGATAACTTCCTTTTTCCTGTACCTTGGGAATGAGGTAAGACATGACATTTTCCATACATACAGTGTGCACATAGAAGTGATGGCAGTAGTAAAAATGCTTGGAATGCAGACTTTTTGTTACAATGCAGAGAGGGCTGTTTTGTGTTTACCCATCCCCCATGGTTTCAGTTAGAGAGCATTTGGATGCAAGAGATCAGGTTGTTTATGTCTGGTTATTGGAAACACACATATATGTCCAGAGAAGTATGTGAGTGTGTGTGTTTTGTTGGGCAGGGAAAGAAGACTGGAAAGAGTAAAAAGAATTCTTAAAAGGAAAATAGAACAAAAAAGTCCTTCAGGATAGTGTATTCTGTTCTTATTTTCTAAACGTGATAAGGGGCAGATATTATGTCCTTGCAGTCTAATAAGAGGGCATATGCAAAGATGTATGAGCCAAATGGAAGTGTCCAGTAAAATATAGAGCAATGAGTTTGCTAACTGTGTTGGCAGCCAGGGGCTGTACACAGGTGTAATGAGGGCTGGCCAGTGTTGGAAAGAGTGGTGACAATGAAACCACCAAGACTGGGGTCGAAGATTGTATGAATGGAGAAGAATCTCTCAGTTAGAATCACTAGCATATGAAAATCAGGCACAGTGCTCAGGCAAAGCTCAGGTGTGTATTAATTTTTATGCATTTCCATGATGGAATGTATACTTAAACAACAGGCAAATAGTGGCAATTCAAACTAAATACAGCCGAAGTGAACTCAGGAAATGCATTTATTCTTCCTGGAGCATTAAAAAATGTTATATTTACCAAAGCATTGTATTATCATGCCCTTTTATGTAGTTTAAATGTTTGTGTCCCCTCCAAATTCAGGTTACAATTTAAAATATTTAAAACATAAAAATACTATTTCACTAGGACATTCCACAAGTAGATGTCTTCAGCTCTCTCTCCCATCCTTTCTGCTCTGTGAGGACACAGTGCTCACTTCCTCTACAGGGTGCAGAAACAAGGTACCATGTTGGAAGCTAAGAGCAACCCTCATTAGACGCCAGCTTACCATTGCTTTGAGCTTGGACTTCCAGAACTGTGAGAAGCCAATATCTCTTGTTTCCAAATACCCAGGGTCTTACAATTTGGATATTGTATTATAGCAGCACAAACGGACTGACCTTGGCAGTAGGCCATGTGGCTAAGTTGTGTGGGCATCTATGAAGATCTTATAGATGCTTCTGCTTATGTGCGTCTGACAGCCACTGATAGTTCCCCGCTTTCACTCTGTGCCCTGGAAACAAGGCTCATGTTCTCCTGGTCTCAGAATCTCAAACCAACCTCAGGGTTTAGTTTTGTCTTCTCATACCCTGATTTAGGCTGGGGGAAGATACTGGATGCATCTTAGAAACACTGACCAGTGGGAATGGCTTATATCTTCAATTATCCTTTTCCTTTTTTTTTTTTCTCTCTCTCTTATACTATTGTTTTTGCTGTGTCAAAAGTATTTTATTTTCCAGGAAAGGTGCTGGTGGCTCACAATCCTAGCTACTTATGAGACAGCTATTAGAGGACCACTGTTTGAAATCAGATCAGCTGTAATGTCTGTGAGACTCCATCTCCAGTTCTCCAGAAAAAAAAAGTTATACTGGAAGTGGTAGAACAACAATGGCGAGCAAGTAAGCCATACTGCCAGAGTGAGGCGCTGACTTCAAGCTTCCATACTGACACAAAAGTTAATTTTCTTTTTGCAATTCAAAAGCCCATAATTGGCTGGTTTTTGTTGTTGTTGCTAGATATCCATGTAGGCAGCAGCTGAGAATCATTTGATGGCTGTAGTGACAGATACTGCTGAGAAGGGACAGCATGTCTACAAATATCCCAAATTCTAAAATACGACATAAGGGGTAATAATGTGTGCAGGCAGATGCCAGAAAGGGGCATTACGAGGTACATGTGTGGTCCTTGCATACTTACAGGAATAGCACATATACATTCTAGATTTTTAGGACAAACTTATTTGTATTATTTTCTTAACAAAATGACTTCATTTTCATGTGAATACACTTATGCAAGATGCGTTATGTAATGTGACTAGAGAACTACACTGTCCATTCCTATTTACAAAAGTCTTCATTAACTTCTTTTTGCCTGCCTGTTCATTCAGGAAATTCAGCCATCACTGGTATAGCTATTATCCCAAAGGAGCAGATACATATCTTTGTCTCCAGCAGGTATGGGATAAATGTCACCTCCATATAATGAAATCTTTAGTTCTGGGTCATCAAGCAGTTTTTCAGCACAGGCAGGTTTCTGCAGCTGTTGCTTCCCATGGTACTTCTCGGGGTAACACAGCAGCAGAGCCTCCAGCAAGTGCTCCATCTTCCTCTGAGATAGGCTTGTCCCCATCTGCTCTCAAGGCTTCCTGTCTTTATTTCTCCCTTTTTGGAGTGAAGCGTGGGAGTAGAGAATCATAAAATGTACCATTTTCCTGGAGGTTGAGTGCAGGCTTCGTGATGCTTTGTTTCTGCCTCACTAATTTATACCAAACAGGTGGTATTTGGCTCTTTTCTACATCCTTACTTGCCCCTTTCTATTTTTTTAGGGGGGTGGGAGGTGGATTATTTCCACAAATTTGCCAGGCTTTGTATTTCCTTCCTTCCTCTATTAAAAAAAGAAAGTTATATTCAAAAGAAATTATATTCGCAAATTTTTCTGTAGGTGTAGAGTACAGGTAGTCTTGAAAATGTCTCAAGACAGACCAAAAACAAAGTTATCTTAACATTGAGGGAGATTTCAATAACCAGAAAAATGAAATGAGAACAAAGGAGAAGAGCCACAGAGACAGGATAGAGGAGATACGTACTATGAGAAGTTACCAGCCAAGTTGCTCATGCACGCAGGGATAGAAGAAATACTTTTCTTCAGGGAAAAAGCATAATGAGAAACAAAGGTCAAGACTGTCCCCCAGAGACAAACTGAGGAAAAAGCTGTCCTTCCAACTTCCCAGAAGTCAGTTTTTAGTTTTCATTTTTATCTTCCATTAATCTACCTGCAACAAACTAACTCATAAAAGTTATATTTCACTGCATATTGCCTTTTTGTTGTTGTTGTTGTTGTTGTTGTGTTGCCAGTCCTGGGGCTTGAACTCAGGGCCTGGGCACTGTCTCAAAACTACTTTGACTCAAGGCTGGCACTCTTATCACTTACGCCACAGAGCCATTTCTGGCCTTTTCTGTTTGTGTGATACTGAGGAACCAAACTGAGGGCTTCATACATACTAGGTAAGCACTCTACCACAAAGCCACATTTCCAGACAGATGTTTCCATTGAGGAGAGGCTAGGATAAAGAGGAGAATGCAAGAGGGACATCTGCACAGCCAGGGAGCACATTAGTCATGTTACGAATTAATAGACAATGCCAGTATCTGTTGCTCATTTGCAGGTCATCCATATCAAGTAGATGAGTGATAGAAGGTTAACTTTCGAAACTGTGGGTAGCCGATATGTGTGACCTCCCTCTACACTGGTATATCAGCAGACCTGAAGCTGGAGGAAATATCCACTAAGAATAACCGGACCTGGTCCTGGGAATATTAGGCACCTATCATGAGATTCCCAGAGGAAGGAAGGAATAGTGGCTTTCTCTAAGAGTTACCCTTCTTAGCAGCAACTTCCTTTCACCTTTCATACTGCAAAATCCTTCCCTCATTATGCAGCCTTGACAAAAAGTGCAGAGAGGAGGGTTATGCAGAAAGCACAAGGCACAGCCATGTACTTCCTGTACTTCACTGCAGAACTATTGCTAGTTTTCCCCATTCCACTGACTGAGTTTAGGTTGCTAAGAGATTTAGGAGAACTTACTGGATTACCTTGATAATAAGGGAGCAAAGACAATACTAAAACACAGGTATCTGATTGCAAGGTAAGAGATTTCCCCGATATTGTCTGCATGTACTAGTTTTGCATAGGATTTTGCTGAACTTATTGCCAATCTAGACCTTCGTGGTCTCTTTGAACAATCATGTTTTGAGTAGATCTAAAAAAAAAAACTCTTCAATAAAAAAAACCAGAAGAAATTTAAGAGGATAAAAGAATGAAGCATAGGATACGCTTGTATATCATCTCCCTCCTCTTCTTCCTCCTCCTTGTCCTCATCTTCTTCCTACTCCACCTCCACTTTGTCCTTCTTTACCAGCTCTAGAGTATAAATTCAGTGATTTACATTCAAGGACGCCATCATTTGGTCTGTGACCCAGCTCTTTGTGCTTTGGTTGTTGTTCAGAGAAGTTCTTAATCTTTTATCCTGGCAGGCCAGGAACCACAGCCCTCTCACTTCTACTGTCTATGTAAGATGGCCTGGGACATCATACGTTATTATGGATCATCCCTTATTATTTCTTTTTTCAGTCACAAAATAGAGCAAAGACACAGAGTTCATCTTTCATGCAGGTCAAATTACAAATGGATTAAAATATAAAAGAACTGAAAAGAGAAGAAACCAGTTAGAGAAAATGGGTTAGAGTGAGAGGGAAGAATATGGAAATTTGAGATTCTGAAACTGGTCTACCCAGGGTTCTATTCCAGCTTTATGATTTTTAGCAAGGTAGCCACAGGCAAGTTGTCCCGCATTGTAAGCCTCAGTATTCTCGCACTGTAACATGATGGTAACCATAGTGATTATCTTATGGATACTAGGTGAACTCATTCTTGATGATATGTAGTTAACTTCATATAAATGATAACCGTCTCTCTTATTTTAATATGTATCTTCAGGCAATTCAAGACCCTAGATTCAGCTGGGATCCTATACACAAGTCTGAAGGGTTCTTTTTTTTTTCTATATGGAGAAAGAGGCCCAGAGTGAAGAATTTCTTGGCCTTTAATGGAAAGAGTAAAGAAAGAAAGAATGAACCAAATGGATATGTTTCTGACTTTCACTGTTGTCCAAGAGAATAGGACAGGATTGATGAAAAATGGCAGAAAGATGGGCTGGGAGTTTAGCCTAGTTGGTTGAGTACTTGCCTAGCATGTACAAAGACCTGGGTTCGATTCCACAGTACCACATACACAGAGAAAGCTGAAAGTGGTGCTCTGGGTCAAGTAGTAGAGGCCTAGCCTTGAGAAAAAACCCAAGGACGGTACTCAGGCCCTGAGTTCAAGCCCCAGAACTGGCAAAAAAAAATGGCAGAAAGACAAAAAGGGTAGTTTTGTTTGCTTGTTTGTTTTACCCCTCCCTTCCTCCTTCACATCTGGAAGACCTGAGCCACTGAGATGAGGTCAGATGGATGTCGTCTGGCTCATTGAGAAGAGTTCCCATCTCCTGCAGCCAAGGTGTAATCTGAAAGCAAGGTGAGGGGGGAGTTGAAATGTCTAGGAAGGGCCAAGATCTCCCAATAGCCTTCTTATGTCCATATGTAGGGTTTAACCTGGTGGAAATACCCCACATCTTCTTCCTGTTTATTGTGTCCCTGCAGGGGTCCCTCAGCTTGCTAAGCAGGCACTGTTATGTGTTGTGAAATAAGTGTCTGAGAAGTCAACACCTGGGCATTTCTTTTTATACTTCAGACCAGCAGGACTCACCCCATAAATTCAATGAATTATTCATTGAGCCTAGTGGGGCCCTCACAAAGAAATGTTGCTGAGATGCAACTAGGTTGGTGCCTTAATCTGAGAAACATTTATTTGGCGGCCCCATAAAACATTCATTCATATCTTTGTAAAAAACAGGGTAAACAGGAAGTAGAAAATATAGCGTTTGGTAGGAAGGTACTGATTAGCAGAAGCAGCTCTCCTCTGCTTTAGCTGGTCTTGCCCCAGCTCCTGCTGTGCAGAATCAATCTTGAGTACAGCAACAAAAGGTAACATTTGCTGAAGATTAGCTCCAACACAGAATCGTAATAAGGACCTCTTGCACATTATTAAATAGTTACTTGAACATCACAGTGCAGGCTAGATCCCTTTCACGACATCATACTGGTCTGTTTTATTGAAGGTATTATGCTGATTAGACCGGGGGAACATGAAATAGCAGTTGCTCTGGCCATTTTCATTTGCCTGGTACAGGGTAGGAAAGAACTTCCACAAACATTGGCCCTTTCCACTTGGTTGAAATGTCTGTGTCCTGTGATCTGAAGCATTTCAAGATACTCCGGAATACTCATGGCATTTAACATTTAAGCACTAAAACTAATATTTGTTGAATAGACAAACACCCTTTGAGGAATCCATTATTTCAGTTGTAAGGAAATGGCGATTGTTTGGGATGACAAAACCAGGAACCAAAGAGATCCTTCACACCTCTGATCAGAAAAAAATGGGTTCAAAGAATTGTTTCTTTCAGCCAGGGAGCATAGGAAAACCCATATATCTTCCCTGAGGCAGTTGGGTTCAGAGTTGTGTCTTTTTTGATTCTTGGGCAGTACCTCTGTACTACCAACCTCCTGATAAAAGCCAATCTGGGGTTCTTCCTTTACTGGTGCTTCCTGCAGAGGGCGCTTTAGGCAAAGTTGGAAAATGGATGTCATTCTTTGCCTATGAACTATTTCTGTGTTTCCCTCATGCTCTTTTTTCTGTTTTATGTCTCTTGGTTCTTAGCATGGCTAGTATTTTTTTTGATGTTATATGCAGTTCTTTTTTTTCATATAGTTTCTCATTTATGCAAGAGAAACTAAGTAGCTTCCATTCTATGGATGTACATCCCAAACTATATAAAATAGCACAGCATTGGTGTAGTTGAAGAAATGTGGATATTAAGGAAACTTATGAATATTTATACACCTGTCTCCTAGATTCAGCTCCTTCCCTGGAGATATGGTGGTTATCTGCTTAAAAGCAACTTAGTTTGAGTGTCTCGTGTTCTTTGATCTTTATTTTAGAAATTGATCTCCATTTATTATCAGATCATTAGCAGACTTGGTGCACAATTATCTGAGTAATCATCTGTGTCGTTCATCAGACTCTTTAGAGACTTAATTTTCTACTCACATACCCTGGGTAGCTGTTGTCATGAAAGTTTTGAGTCTGTAATAATACACAGTTGAATTTTTCTTTGTTTTTATAAGAACAAATCAAAACTCACTTTTTCCCTTCTGCAATTCTTTTCCCATTTCTTACTTTTAATCTCTTATTGGTGTTGCCTTAATGTTTACAGGCTTAATGAGAGCCTGATAATTATTATTACAGGATATGCATTCCTAGGTATAGGTAAATCCTTTATTCATACAGGGGAAAAAATGTTGGGAGGATCATGGGATTGTCGATGGCTAACACAATATTTTTCAAACTTTTATTTCCATTACCATTACTGAGGGAGCCAGTTAAGAGTCACTTGCTTTATCTTTACTCCTAGAAATTTCATTTTGATTCTGGATTACTGTGATGCACCCTGAAGTCTTTTTAAGGAGAGTACTATGATTTGAATTCAGTGCCTCATACTTTCCAGGTGGGCATTCTACTACTTGAACCATGTCTCCAGTCCAGACGGGCCTTGGGCCATGAGTCTCTATTGAGAAGCTGAGAGGGTAGGAGTGCCCTATACTCTGAGGTCTTAAACTTCAATGTTTTCAATGACTTGTAGTAGCACTTCCCAGGCCTGACAGATGTGATATATAGCTGGATTTGTTAACATGGTTGGTCCATTGACTATAAAAATAAGGCAGGTTCCTCAATTGGTCATTTGAATGCTATGGGGAAGTAAAGGTAGCAGACTTGAAGGGTTTTTCTGAGGTGGTTGAGTGTTAGAACTTGTGTTTTCCTGCTATTCCCAAGTACTGGAGCCTACTTTCAAACTCCCAAGGATCTCTTTTTCTGAAACTTAAACTAAGTGTTCTAAAACTGTGTCTTGAACACAGCTTGAACATAGCTGAGGAACTTAACAAAAAACACAATTCTCTCAGACACACTGAGTTAGAAACTCTGGAATGGGGCCCAATTAGTTTTATTTTCAGAAACATTCCAGGTTACTTGAAGTCTATGCTAAAGATATAAAACCACTGAGTTGTACTATTTGATACATAGCTACTCACTACGGCTGCCACAGCAAAATACTATAATTTGGGTGGCTTGAACCACTCACCTCCAGCTTTCTTTCTGCTTCTTGCTCCAAACTTAGGCAATCTGTGTCTCAGATTTTCCTGTCCTTGCCAGGTTGTGTGAGTAAAATAGAATACATGACATTTTGTGACTGTTCTTTAGGTTTTATGATATTTTCAAGGTTCATCCATCAATGCATCACCATTTATGTAAGAAGATACTATTGCATAGACAACTTTTTATTACCTATTTGTTGGATGATATATGTGTAGATGGTTCCTGCTTTGGTGCTATTAGTAATGTAAAGGGGCTGGGAGTTTGGCCTAGTGATAGAGTGCTTGCCTAGCATGCACGAAGACCTGGGTTTGATTCCTCAGTACCATATGCATAGAAAAAGCTGGAAATGGTGCTGTGGTTCAAGTGGTAAAGCTCTAGCCTTGAGAAAGCCCAAGGAAAGTGTTCAGGCCCTGAGTTTAAGCAAAAAGATGTAAAACTTCTTTACATTCTCACCAATGCTTGTCTCATATATAGCGCATTGTCACTTTACTCTTCAATTCATTGGTTGCTAATGGCCAGCTTTTAAAAAATATAGAGATAAATGGATTGTGGATCTTTAAAATGATAATAGCTCTTAAAACCATACAGATAATTTTTGTTCTTCAAGAGATTTTTTGGTAGTGTACATTCTTCTTAGACATTTGATTTATGAGTATTCCCTGTGCATGATTATATGACTTTATAGTTTATTTACTTTAATGTCTATTCTGGAGCATCTATGATTAGATGGCCTACAGAACTCAAGAGCAATCAGTTGGGTAGCAATTTTAAAAACACATGATATCCACAAGATATTTCCATGATTTATCGGTTATGTTCAAGGGATTGGGAAATAAGAATTCTTGTCTGACTCTAATTTATCTTGACTATTGTTTACATAAGTGACTTTCTCTTCTGTCTTTGTTGCCTCTTCTAGTGAGACAGAATTAAAGTACAAAAAAAAATAGTGACCAGAATAATTGTTTATGTCCTGGTATCCACTATTGTAACTTACCACTAAAGCAGATACCATTTATTCATAGAAGATCTTCTTCCTTGAAGGCATTGTGTTAAATACATCCTACAACTCTCATTCATTCTTCATGCCTCCAGAAATTTAAATTATTGTTATTATTACTATTATATCTTTATAGATCTGAGAAGTTTAACATGCTTAAGTGCTTAGAAACTTACTGAAGAAATACAACTCTTAAGGTATAGGAGTGGACTGGAGCAGAGGTGGTATCCAAAACTGACTTTATGTTCTTTAATTTTTCTTGCAGTAAACAAAGGAACCCTAAAAGTTCCAGTAATCTAGCAAATCAAAAACACTTCCCAGAAATGTGTAAACAGAGCTTGTGTAGTCCCTCAATCCCATGTTCTATTTTTCCCCATATCTGTGCTGTTGAAGCATGAATCTCAGTGCTGATGTATGTTTTGAGGTCATTGTTCAAGTGGCAGCTAAATTGGGCTGTATAAATTTGGGGTTCCTACAGGCTACAGGTTGAAACTTAGCTCTTCCATTTTGGGAAACTTAACTTGTTGTGGTTAAATTTCTCTATCTGTTAAATGCTTGTCACAATGATTGACTTTCAAAAATTACTAACTCTGCCTTTGGAATATTCCTTCACCCAATTATTTTTTGTCTTATTGCTACCATAGGCAAATCTTATGTTTTTCACCCAGAATTATGGCAGACCAGCTTTGGGCTTTCTGATCTTACTTTCCTCTAGTATTTTCTTATTGCCAAAGGAGAGTTTTGTTGCTTCTTTTTCTAAAACAGAATATATCACTACCTGATCAAACTTATTTGAAGGTTTTCCATTAGAATGAAACTCAGCTTTCAACCAGTCAACATGGACCTTTTGTTGGCTTGCTTTTGGAACATTTTACCACTCTCCATTCTCCATTTTACCACTTTCCCTGTTCTGTATTGTTTTCTCCCCCTGCTCCCCCCCAAATCAACTAGATCTTTCTTATCATAAACTTTTTTCACTTGTAGCTAGAACTTACTAAAATCTCCCTCTAAGAGGTCTTCTCTGGTTATGCATCTAAATTTTCTCTTCCAGCTGGTCGTCTCTTTTTATCTATTAATGTATGTTTATTTTTTCAGACCACCTATAATTTTTTTTTGGGGTCAGTCATGGAGCTTGAACTCAGGGCACAGGCCCTATCCTTGAGCTTTTTTCTCAAGGTGCTCTACCACTTTGAGCCACACTTCCAATTTTCTGGTGGTTAATTGGAGATAAAGGCTTTATAGACTTTCCTACCCAGGCTGGCTCTTAACCCTGATCCATTCTCAGATCTCAGCATTTGAGCAGTTAAGAATACAGATGTTAGCCACCAGTGCCTAGCGCCACTTTGTAAAATATTTTAAATATGCTATGTTTTTGTCTACATATATTTGGGAACATAGTGGATTGTTTCGTATTGATAATTAGGAAGCAAAATAGTTTGAAGGGTTGACTAATTGTGCATAACAGAAAGTTCAACAGAATTCAGTGAAAAGAGAATCCATTGGCCCAGATTTTAAACATCAGAAGGAGCCAAGTTCTTCAAGTGGTTTAGAATTCTAATGGCAGGGGGAACAGAGCCATAAATAAGCAGGAAGGAAGTGGCTTTCCATGACTGGAGAGGGGTCCCTGCTTTGAAGAAATGTGTCTGGAAAGCCTGATGGGGGTAGATTGAGGCATCTCAAATACTAGGCAGAGGCGTTTATGGCTTCTCAGTAGCAGAGGAACTTTAGGTTGTTGATTTCCAGAGCTGGTTTCAGTTAGGAAGACATAACTGCTAATATATGATCCCATGGATGGAGACCAGCTGAAATACCAGGGATTTGCGCTGGTGCTCTTTATCTTTAGTTAAGTGTGTGTTCTAACAAGATGACAGGCAGGCTGGGTGCATGGGAGATAGAAGAATAACAAAAACAGAGCAAAAATCCTGCTGAGCTGATTGTTTGCTTTGAGACTGTGAATGTCCTTCTTGGGCTTTTGTTTTTAAAGAACTCTCCCAATGATCTGAGGAGACATCCCCTTCATAAACACTTGTGTTAGCAACGCTATTGTGAAGAAAGTGAAGAGTTTTCGCTTTTCAGCAGGAGGCCTAACTGTGCTTTGCTATAGATGATTAGGGGATTATTTATGGGAGACAAGAAAGTTCCTGCCCAGCTTTCTTTTTTCCTTTGGAGGGGGAAATTTATCCTTCTTTTATATCTGTTAATGCCTTGAAAAATCAGAGAGTATACAAAGCCAAGTGCCCTGCATAGTCTTCACAAACTTCCAAGGCCAGGTGTCCTTGGACACAGAAAGTACTGCCTGCCACCCTTTTGTGGTCCCAGGCATTCCCTCCCATCCTGACCACTTCTTAGCAGGCAGGTCCCAGGCTGCTCAGAGTGTTTTGAGGGCAGTTGGGAGCTAAAACAGATGTCTTACCAGGAATGTTTCTTCCCATTTGGAGGAGAATGAGGGAACAGCGTGGGTTGTGGGACTTGTCTGTTTGGAGATGCAAGGATATTGTAATGTATTGCCTAATCATTTCTTTCCCCTGGCCCCCATCTACCGTGGGCTGGATCAACTTTTCATCCTGGCCCTGCTAATCAAGTTTCGACAACAACCACCCATCCTACTGGAAATCTGCTTTGTGTTTTAAATTTTAATTCTCACGAGTCTTTTGGCAATGCTCTAAGGCACTGTGAAATCAGAGGCGGCATATGTTGGGAGGAAGGGAGGACAATATTTTACATGTTTATATAAAGAAATATGTAAATAAATTCATCCATGATAAATATGTAAAATGGGTACATTTTCATATAGACACACTCATGTACATATGTATATATACACATATATGCTTGTCTATATATTTATAGAATGTATGCCGTTTTTTTTTCTTTCCAGTCCTATGACTTGAACTCAGGGCCTGGGTACTCACTATCTTTGACCTTTTTGGACTCAGAGATAGTGCTCCACCACTTGAGCCACAGCACTATTTCTGGCCTTTTCCTATGTAGGTGATACCCAGGAATGGAACCCAGGGCTTCAGCATGCTAGGCAAGCACTCTACCACTAGGGCATACTCCCTGCCCTTCTTATGTGTATTTCATGTGTTCACCCATTGTGTATGTATAAATGCCACAGTCCTTGTATTATCTTGTAGTTTCCAATCTCCTCTTTTGTTTTTACCAGCATTCCTGCTGAAGTTGTTTAAATGGGAATTCCCTGACTCTTCTTCCTGACAGGATGAGGAGGAGAGATGACTGAGCTCTGACCAGTCTCATATTGGCAAAGCAGGAGACGTGAGACCTACAGGAAACTTCATCACTGGAGAAACAGAGCAGATGTGTCTCAGGCACTTCCGAAATGGTGGGCTTGTTGGCCATGGGACTGGGAAAGGCAGCTTTGACTTGGCCTGTGTCAGAGACATTTCCCCCTGGTTGTCTAGAGATGTTTTCTAACTTCAGTTCAGCTTAGCAAATGAACTATGCCCTCTTCTCCCAGATGTACAAAGAGGAGGAGGTAGTGATGCTACTTCACTTTTGTGGGATGGTAGATGTTACTCTTCTTTATACCTGATTGCTGGCTACTACAGTTCATGGTTGAAGGCCAAAGGGAGACAAAGTTAAGCTCAAGAAAACATCTTTTCCTAGCAGAAAGAAAGTTATGGATGGACAAAGAGAATGAGTCAGTAAAATTTTTTAAAAATGCTAAATGCATCATTTGGATGGTGTGTAGATTATGAATTGTTAAAATACATAGTTGGGGTTTGCCTGGATTTCAAATCTGACTCCAGTTGTGGATTTACCATGTAAAAGTAGCTGAAATGGGCAATTAAGCCACGATAGACTAAGAAAAGTCCATTAAAAAATAAATATTTAGATTTGCACCTATAAGTTAGATGAGAGAAGCTCATTGTGACTTCCATACATGTATACAATGCACCCCACCAAATTCTACTAGACTCCCTAGAGGTCCACTTTTGATCTTTTCACTAGGTAAAAAATTTCCCCATACATATCTGAATGCTTAGGAGTTGATAATGAATGTTTTTGCTACAGCTGGTTATATCCTTATGGCCTGTTGACTTGTGGTCCCCAGTGATGTAAGAGTTGGGGAAAGGCCATAAGCTGTGTAAGCTAAAGACCACAGATGTTCCTCTGTTGTTCACTGATTTTTTTCAGATATAAATTTCAGTGTTCTGGGAGGCTGAGTAAGAAGTTCTGAAAAAAAATTCTGGGATAAAAGAAGTTTTAAACAATGCCCTTGCAAATACAAAGAGGTGGTAGTTAAACCTAGTCTCCTGTACTTCCCTTTCAGCTATAAATATATCTTTTCCTTTCTGGGTTTTTACTGGTTCCCTCTCACAAGGCTTCTAGTCTGCATTGCCCTTGGCAGGTTCCTACTTGGTTTATGTCCTGTATTTCATCTAGTCTTTCCTCAGTTACCTGGCTTTCCTGTCAATGTCTTAGGAAATACACTCCTTCTTGTAATTGCTTGAGAAACAGACATTAAAAACTTCTTGAGGCACTGTTGGGGCAAGAGTGGACAAGTAACTTAGCAATCTACTGGGACTGAGTTTCTCAGAGCCAAGGATGAGTTCTTCTTACTGGGAACCTTTCACATGGCATCTGTTTTTGTCTTGTAGTATCTTTGTGTGCTATACATCACAGATAGAAGTGATTATTAGAAAGACTAGGACATTCCTTCACTCTCTAGCAAACTTGCTTATTACTCCTTGCTCTCTTCCCACCCAGTTGTTAGCAGCAAAGTGGAGATTCTCAACATTTTGTCCTCAAAGCATTCATCAGGATTACCTGAATTACATGATGAAAAAAAAAATAGACCTATTGACTTGGGAACTCAAGGAGTTAGTAGAGTATGATAACATGAATTTTAACACATATTTCTTTTTCATATATATTGGAACTTAAGGACTATCACTTTAACTTATTGCTTACCACTGAAACCTATTAATTATACCTTCTTGGATATATCTTTCCTGATCTCTAGGAGAAGAGAATCTATATTGTTAAGATAAGGGCCCTGGAGTTATGATGATTATTAGCTGTATGAGTCACTTAGAATCTGTGTTTCTATTCTCTTATCTGTAAAACAAGGATAATGAGATTGTCTACTTCTCAAAGCTTATGGAAAAGATTAAATGTATATGTAAAATATATACATATAATTTAGTGAGGAATGTATGACCCATAAAAAATGTATTAGCTATTACCATGAGCAATTCCTAATTGTCAGCATTTAAATACATGCAAGGCTGCCCTAATTCAAACAAAGAATCTGCTATTTTTAACAATCATTCATAGGTCCCTTATCTCTCTTTTATTTTTATAGCTATAATAACATCCCCTTCGGTTTTTATTATTTACTTCAAAAAGTAATGTTCTCTGTCCCTACCCATCGGGCTTTCTTCCTAGTGAAATACTGTTCTCAATGCTACCTTTTATTTAATTCTAATAATTCTCTCATTGTTGATCTAATGATCTCTCTTTGGTATGGAAGCTTTAAATCCTATCTATAGCACTTGATAGCATTATGACCTCATCTTTGTTCATGTGATCATTTGATTCATGTCTGTTACCTCTACTAGACTGGAATCTCTAAAAGAGCTAAGATTTGATAAATTTTGTTCATAGGCGTTTATGGAATGCTCAGTACTGGGTCTGGCATAGAGTGCTACTTCATAAATCCTTGTTCTGTGCATTAATGAGATGATGGGTGAATAGGGTTCTATGTGAAAACCCTAAAGGAAGAGTCACAGGAGGGCTGCCTGGAATACTTCAGGATTGTTTAAAAAGTTGGGCTTTGGAGTGAGACAGATGTGAGGAGTAGTCTTCACTGTGCTATGTGATTATTACCTTCCAGAGAGCTCCTGTTCCTTACCTGTAAAATGCCATACTGCTCCAGAGAAGTATAGTACCAACTTCATTGAGCAGCTATGGGAATGAAAGGTGATTTGGGCAAAGCTTAGCACTATGCTTGGAGCAAGTGTCCAGTCGGTGTTCTTCATGATGCTGATGACAAACTTACTCCTGTTAACAAAACTCCCAAGAGGCTCTCAGGGCTCCCAATTCTACAGCACAGCTTCTCAGAGACCCATGATGCAGGCCGCATCCCATTTCCACTCATACTAAGAGAGTGAGATGCATTCTGTCCATTTGTGCACACCCACGTTAGAGTTGCCTTCTCCCCTTGTCTCCCCTTGCTGTCTATGGCTGCTCCAGACTCTTTAGTTTCCCTGGTGATTTCTTTTTTTCTTTCTGTTATTAGCCTTAGATATGCTCTGCTGTGCACACTCAACAATTGGCATGGCTCTTCTGTAAATATCAGTGTGTTCTCTACCACTTCCTATCACTAGCAGGATGGACTTGGGGAATCAGGGGCCTTGGAATAATTGTCTTATGCTCCCTTTCAGTTCTATCAGTGCTCTGTTTTGTTTTCCTTTTCCCTGAAGCATCTTCTACCCTAGCCACTAGGCCAACTTTTCTTTCACGAGGAAATCTTTCTTCTTACAAAGTGTCCATGTCTTCACTCAAGAGCATCTGAATGATCATTCAAGGCCATTCAGAGATACCCTGAGCTCTTTTAGATCAAGAGATTGCCTTAACTTTATTTTGCTTTCAACAACAACAACAACAGAAAAGAGATAAGCATATTAGTTATCTGTTCCCTGGGTTACTTTATCAGCAACACCCCCGTTTTCTTCCCCATTCATTTCATGAAATTTTCTTGTGTTTTCCTTTTTTTTCAGTAGAAATAGAAATAGGTAAAGCAGATAGGTTAGATTATCTCTTGCCTTCCTGCTATGGCCTTGAAAAGGTTTAAACATCCTAATATAAGGGACACATGGCAAGGACAAAACATTTTCTGAAAAACGAATACACATATATGCAGCTAAATGATCAGTATTTTCACTAAGCTCTGTTTATTTTTTCCCCAAGGTAAAGTGCATATATATATATATATTTTTTTTTTATGGTGTTCTCCTGACTTTTCTTTCAAGGACAATAGCTCTGCAGTGTGAGCAGCTGGATTGCTTCCTCCCACTTTTCTGTCCTTGGAGACATTTAGCCCATTAAAGGGAGCCCACGGATTCCATTTCAACACAGATGCATCTCACATTTATTTAGGATAAAAGTGATAGGGTGACTCATTGTGTTGCTAATACAATTGCAGTCTTTGTTGTTTAAGAATCATATCTTGATTCCATAAAGCCAAAGAGATTTATCACTACTCTTTGCTATAAGGATGTGGTAAAAGGACAACGATCTGGGTGACAATGTCAGAGAAGTCAGATTGCTCCCACTTAGAAATAAAAGGCACAGATTACCATTTGACTTTTAGCTCCAAGTAAATGCATCTAGAATATGGAGCTGGCTAAATCCAGTATGTGTGTGGGGGGGGGGCGATGGAGTTCTAGGTTTATCACACTGGACAACATATCTGGGTGATCTAGGTTGCTGGCTATTGGGGAATTTAAAAAGGAAAATCATCTTTATTTGTTTTCTTTAATATTTTGTACACAAACTATCTTCTGTCAGTAAACAATTCTGGAAATGCAGTATTTGAATGCTAGTGGTGACTGACTAAAACCAAGGCGTCTCTAACTTTGAATTCTCCACAGAAAAATTTTAATAAGTATATTAAGCCATTTCTGATTCTCCTTCAATAGTGTCTATCTACCCTCACCCTTGCTTTTCACTAGTTTTGGCTTCACATTTCTATAGGGCTTTTAATAGTTAGAGGAAAAAATAGAGACCTTTGGCTTGATCTTCCTTAGGCTCTTTTCCTGTGGTTCAAAAGACTTTCCTGTCATAGGAACAAAAGCACTGACATCCTGGGTGCTTATCAGCAAGAAGATGCTATCATTGGACAGCAGGAAAAGTATCCTGTGAGTCTTACCAGATGAGTGACACAACAAACTAGTCTCTTAGTGAAAGACAGTTTCTACCCTTTTTCCTACAATTTTCAGAAAATAATTTAATGTTATTACCAGTGGACACACATTCAGTATAAAGGCTGGTTGTCATTGTTACTGTTGTCTTCTTCCTCTTCTTCCTCCTCCTTTCCTCCTCCTCCTCCCTTTTCCTTATCTTCTTCTTCTGCTCCTCTCCCTCCTTCATCATTGCCATCTTTGTCTTTCTTTTCCTCTTCTTCCTTTTATCTTTCACTTCCTTATTTTCCTTTTATGCATTCCCTTTATTCATTTCTTTCTTGATTCTTGATTAGTAGGCAAATTTAAGAGTCTGTCCTAGTCAGTTCAGGAAAGATACAGTTTTGAACAATGGAATACTTCCCTTCCTTCCTTCCTTCCTTCCTTCCTTCCTTCCTTCCTTCCTTCCTTCCTTCCTTCTTTCCTCTCTCTCTCTCTGTATCTCTCTGTCTCTCCCTCTCTCTCTCTGTCTCTCTCTGTGTCTCTGTCTCTGTCTCTCTGTCTGTCTCTGTCTGTCTGTCTGTCTCTCTCTCTCTCTCTCTCTCTCTCTCTCTCTCTCTCTCTCTCTCTCTCTCTCTCTCTCTCTCTCTCTCTCTCTCTCTCTCTCTCTCCTTTCTTTCTTCTTGGTCTTGAACTCTGGCCTGGATATTGTCCCTGAGCTCTTCAGCTCAAGGCTACCCACCTATTCCTGGAGCCACAGCCTACTTCCTGTTTTCTAGTGATTAATTGGCGATAAGAGTCTCATGGACTTTAGTGCCTGGGCTGGCTTTGAACTGTGATCCTCAGATCTCAGCCTCCTGAGTAGATAGGATTACAGGGGTGAGCCACTGGCGGCTGGCTATATGCCACATTTCTGATGTTCCAGTGATGTATGTAAGATATACATATTAAGTATAGTAGTGGTTATATTTCAAAGTCATATTGATTATAGTTTGAGTCAATAATAAGCACAGAAAAAAGCATGTCATAAGTAAAAGGGATTCTAAGAAACTAAGAAGTCTTGACCTGTTATGGGCAAAAATCTTGATATTTGCCATTCAAGAGTCAGTGTTGTTCAATAGAAAGTCATGTTCTTTGGAAGCAGAGCTCAGTTCAAATCCCTAATGAATCTGTTTTTCAAATGAGATGTATTTTCTTTTCTGTGAATATGACTACAAATACTTATTTTGGGGGGTGAAAGATAGCGGAATAAGACTTCAAAGCATAAAACATCTGGAAGACAACAGCTTGGTGAAGCTTCCTGACACTGGCCTTGACAATGTTTTTTTGGATATCATACAAAAGCTCAGATTACAAAAGGAAAAATAAATAAGAGGAAATGACATTGAATTAAAAAGCTTCTGCTCAGTGAAAGAAACAACATAATGAAAATGCCAGCCGGAAAAACAAATTACCAAGCCATACAACTAACAAAGGGTTTGCTGTAATTTCATTTCCTTCCTTTCGTATTTCATGTGTTAGAAAGTTAATCACCCAATTCATGAATTGGCATATATATAAATATAAATGTATATAAATATATTTTCATATATATATCTATATGAAAAGTGGCTAATCATTACTCATTTTAAGAGATGCAAATTTCAACCTTTATTCAAGATTAAAAGTATTGGGATGGTTATTATAAAAGAAGATAAGGGAGGGGCCAGGAGTTTGGCCTAGTGGTAGAGTGCTTACTTAGCACGCACGAAGACTCGGGTTCAATTCCTTGATACCACATACTTAGAAAAAGCCAGAAGTGGTGCTGAGGCTCAAGTGGTAGAGTTCTAGCCTTGAGCAAAAGAAGCTCAAGGATAGTGCACAGGCCCTGAGCTTAAGCCCAGGACTGGCAAAAAAAAAAAAAAAAAAAAAAAAAAAAGAAGATAAGGGATAAGATGAGTGGAGAGAGGGAGGGAGAACAGGAGAAAAACATGGGAAGGGGTAACAATGTTCAAGAAGTAATGTGCCCACTACCTGATGAATATAACTGTAACCCCTCTGATATAACACCCTGACAATAAAATAAAAAAATAAATTAAATAAAAAAGACAAGGGAAAAATGTTTGCAAGAATGTAGAGAAAAAGTATACCAGGCACATTGTTGATGGGAATATAACCAGGGCAGCCGTTATGGCAAAAAATATGGAGATTTCTGTTGAAAATAGTACCACCATACAATATAGCAAGGTGACCTCAAAGAGATGAAATCATCCCTCTCTTAAAGCTACCTCATGTTCATTACAGTGTTACTCAGATAGCCAACAAATGGGAAAGAATCGCAAATATCTATCAATAGACATCTGAACACATTTTATAAGTACAATGGAATTCCATTCAGCCTTAAAGAAAAAAACGTTACCACTTACTATACAAATGGACAACTGCAAAGTGACATAATATAGGTACAGAAAGAAAAGATATTGAATATTCTTTCCTATATAACTTAAAAGGAAAAGAAATGAAAGTGCCAAATATAGACAGGCCACGTTGAGGGAGAGGGGGAAAATGGAGATGTTAAAAGAGGGTAAATGATACAAAGCAGCAAAAGTGTAGAGTGAAAAGTTTATAGCCGAGGATGAGAGTTAATAAATTGCATTATTTTAAGTTTTGGTTAAATAATATTTATCTGTTCTTGTTACAAAATATAAATCTTCTGAGATAGGTGTGCTAATGTGTTTCATGACGATAACCATTGCACTCTATATATTCTACAATGGCTTGTTGTAAACCTAAAATGTACACAATAAAAGTTGTTGAAGAAAAAGAATGAATTTCTGCATAGTAAAAGGAAAAAAATATGTATATATTTGTTTTTTGGTTGGTCATGGGGCTTGAAATCAGAGTTTGTGTGCTGTTCCTGAGCTCTTTTCACACAAGACTAATACCCTACCACTTCAAACCACAGTGCCACTTCTGGTTTTCTTATGGTTAATTGGAAACAAGAATCTCATGGACTTTCTTGCCCAGACTGACTTCGAATCCTGATCCTAAGATCTCAGCCTACTGAGTAGCTGGGCTTACCGGTGTGAGCCTCTGATGCTTGATCCTGTATGTATACTAAATAGCACAATTGTAATAGAAATTTTATAAAATTGCCTTAGTGTTCTTTTTCTTTTGTTTTTTCTGCTTAGCATGAGATAAGATATTAATTCTAAAATTAGCCTGGACTCCATTTCCCAAAATGTCTTCTCTACTGGATTGTTATCTGCTTTAGGTGTCTCTTGAGGACACCTCTCTTCTTGCTAATTTTATCTGCTCAAGCTTGGCACAGCCCAGTGTAACTGTTAGAGGCATGCAATTGTCATCTCAGGTGAATTTCTAATTGATGTCACAATTGCATTGCGTGGGGAAGTCTCTTTAATCATATAATGCATTGTGTGTGTGTGTGTGTGTGTGTGTGTGTGTGTGTGTGTGTTTCTATATTCACAGTGACAGCTACTTCAGATTCTTTTTGAAAGCAGATGAAGCATAAGTCATGAATTAATAAAATACTGACAGTAAAGCTGCTTCTGCATCTGGCAAAGGGAATTAATTCATGTCTTCCTAGCCATATTGAGAGAAATTAGATCACAGGTTTAAAAAATAAAGTCAGTAAACTTTGGTTCTTTCTTTCTAGCCTCTCTTAGTTTTGTCCTACAGTAGAAGTCAGCAAGTAACAGTCTGAGGGCCTGATAATTTACTTTTTAAATGAATATTTGTTGCAATGGATGCACAATAATTCATTGATTTGTTACACATGGCTTCTTTGGCACTGCTATGCTTGAATTCAGAAATTGTGAAAGAGACTGACATATGACATATAAAGCCAACTGTATTTGCCATTTGGCCTTTTCTAAGAAAAATCACTTACTCCTGAAGATTTGAAATCTGCTTGTGTATGAGTATATACTTGAGCCCTCTTTGTATGAAACCCTGGGTGAGTAGTGTTCAAAATAGCTCTGTCAGACTGCAGCAAATACCAGCTTTGTCAAGTATCTCCCAGGCATTAGCATAGAGATATGTTATTAGCAAATCTTTGTAGGACAGACATAATCTTTTGCTTTATATTAAATTCATTTATCCTGCACATATAAGAGTAATCTATATTTGCCTATGAAAACATCATCTCCATAAATTTGGTGGGGATGAGAAGGGAAGAATATTTCATGATTGCAGATGATCAAGTTCCAGCCAGTAAACTTACCAGTTCCCATGGTGTCTGATTATTTTTTAGCTTTTCTTATGAACGTAAGCCCATTTACTATATTTTTTACTAGGTAAACATGAACTTAGAGTCTCCCTTCCTTGTTATCTAAATATCTTTTCTAATCAGGGATAGCATAATTCTTCCCAATCTTTCACCATGTGTTCACGAAGTAATGGAAAAACATTCAAGTTGAGAATAGTTTATCACCTAGTATGATTTACTTGGAACAGTGCTCTTCAAATATTGGATATTTGCTCTGAGTGATTTTATGTTTAGAAAGAACTCTAGTCTATGGCCTCAAATTGATGCTCACAACAAACTCTGTCTGGCAAGAGTTGTACGTATGATCCTTTGTATACACTTGAACTCTAAACCCTTTTCTGAGCCTGTGAGTGTGGGAAACAGTACCTGGCTGGAGCTAAGCTGAGACCACCCCCTCATTTCACATAGCCCATTAAGTAGTTGGTTATCCTATGACGCTTCTATGATTCCTTCTGTTGACCTTGCCCTGAACAGCTGTGTGTCAAATTACTAATTATCCTTACAGCTCTGCTATGTAAATGTCATTTAATTTCCTCCTCCACTTTTGGAAGCCACTCTGCTCAGACCAAGACACTGTAATAACCTCAGGAACTAGCTGTTACTTGTCATGCAGTGCAGTGATAGTCCAAAACCATGGTAACTACTCCCATCAAGCAATGCCTATTTCAGTAAATAATGACAGCTCGTGACAAAATGAAAAAAAAGGAGGAGGAGGCAGAAACGGAGGAGGAAGGGAAGGAGGAGGGGAAGGAGGTGGAAGAGGAGGAGGGGGGAAAGCAAAAGAGAAACTCCACATTGCATTTTTTGTGGAAATTTTGCTGTGTTGGATCATTCTTGTGCTGTAATTTCATTACTGATTGACATTATACACATTTCTGTGCCATATGGAAATAAAGAACCACCATCTGGGGGTTTTATCATCTTACTCTGAAGCAAAAGTGTATCCAAGGATTATGCTTTACCTACTTGGCAAAGGAAATCCTGCGGTAGCTCAGTGATTAGGAAATGCAGGGAGTGAGTTCCCTCTATCAAGATCTCAAAGCCCAGTTCAGACAGACTAGGAATTCCCATGGAAATCTAACTGCAGGCTGTAATTTTAGTGTACATTACTTATATTTGCTAAGATGTTATTATTATGATTTTGCAAACATTTAAATTTCTCATGACCCATCAACCTTGACTTACAAAATATTGACATGATCATGCTTGATCAGGAATACTACTGGAACAGAGTATGTCAGACAGGAATATGTGATGGTATTAGGATAGAAGAATAATTAAGACACTGTAAGTCCCTATTTTGAAAATTATTTGAAACCACCAGAAATAAAAAATAAACATAAGACTCTCAAACCTAACTCAATTCTCTGGGTTCCAATTTTAAAATAGCAGCCTAGTCTTATTTGATTCTTTTAAATCATCTTTAAAATCAGGGCAGAAGTCTAGACAACCTATTTTTTTTTACTTTATTGTATTTGTAAATAAAACTTTTACTTGTGCATTTCCTGTTTGACTTTCAAATAGCTGATGCATATTTCCCAAGAAATAAGCAAACAGAGGTTCCTTTTTATGAATATAATGAACAATGCTACTTCTTTGTATTTAAACACGATGGGTTTATAATATACAAATCCTGAGCTAGGTTCAGGAGATACAACATGAGAAAAATCGATGAAGCCCCAAGCTCATGATAATTACAGAACCTTCTGAAACATGATATGTTAAATTATAGCAGATGTAAACCTACACACCTGAAAAAAAGTCCCTCAAATATAATAACTTTATGGATACTTATTTAGTCACATGATTCACTCTGTCTTATTGATGCACAAATGCAGTGGGTTCTTGTTTTCTGGAAGTTTAGAAATAAAACCTCAAACTAGGAGTATAGTTCTAGTAAGTTAGTAAAGAGTTTATTTAGCAAGAAGAAAGTAAATAACACTCAGGAGAGTAAGAAGTGAGACCCAGAAACTAATGTCCATTTCAGGGTCTCTGCGTTGTTGCTTCATGTAACCTCTACTCGCCTCTTTTATTCCTTCCTTGAGGCAGTTTGTCATTATGAATGGTTTGTCTAAAGTAGGCGAGACCTTCTTTGGGCCAGAAAGCATACAATATTTGCAGTCTGGGTCAATTGAAACAAAGTTTGTTGATCCTTGGACAGAAATAAAATTCTGCACTAGGGAGGTTCTCAATTGTTAAAAATTTTCATAATAATTTTCTTTTTTCCCTATCAGATTGAATCAAGGATGAAAACAAAAAGATTAGTACAAGGACAGCTAGGGTTCCATCTAACAGAAACTCTAACTGGAATGAAACCTGGAGAGTTTTTTTCCTAACTTGAAAACTTTCACTATTCCAAAGTTGTTGTTTTTTTTTTTTAACCTGGAAAGTGCATTGAGTCACCATGGAAGTTTTAGTTCATGCTTGATAAGCGTTGTCATTGGTAGAGACCATGAAAATATTCTACCAGAGCATAACGCTGTCCTGAGTAGATTTGCTTGTGTTGGTATTGATTTCAATTAAAACAAGTTATCTGAATCACAGGGCTTCCTGTTGGCTGCCCTCATTGTCCACTGATGCAAATGGAAGGCCTTTCTCCAACCTGAGATATCTGGTTACTTACAGCAAGGCCCAGGCAGCTGGGGTATAAACAAAGCCCAAGCACCAATCAATGTAGAAGGAAATGATCTTCATGTGCCTTGCATGATGTCATCCATCTCGTATCTGACAATTTTCTAACAATTATGGACTATGAGGGCAGGCAAATCTTGCAATTTCATTTTCCTCCTTATCAGGGCAGGTAGTCAAGCATATTCCCAAACATTTGATATGGTTCAATGCCTTGGGTACATATCTTTTCTCTTCTTTTTTTTTTTCTTTTTTTGTTTTTAAATCCATTATGTCAGCCTCTCTGGAAAGAGTTGATGTGTTTGCACAAAGCACAGACTGATGGTGCCTATGTATTATTCCAGGTGTGTTTAGGGTTTCAGATTTTAGAATGTTCATTCTGTTTTACCAGTTAGGCTAATACAGTGGTCTGAGTCCTCCATTTTCACAGAATAAATGTATATTTTTTTCTTTTTTGTCAGTCCTGGGGCTTGAACTCAGGGGGCTTTCTCAATGATAGAACTCTTAACACCTGAGCCGCAGCACTACTTCCAGCTTTTTCTATGTGTGTGGTACTGAGGAATCGAACCTGGATCTTCATGCATGCTAGGCAAGCACTCTACCACTAGGCCAGAATGAGTGCTTTTTAATCACAAAACCAACCTTTGTCATTCTCAAAGGTATATGACATCAGAGGCAAAATACACACTACATGGCGAAATATTTGTGTGGGTGTTTGTTTTGTTTTTGTAAATCTGTGCATTTGAAATGCTACCCTAAAACTTGGTTGCTGCATCAAGTCTTACAGAGAGTAAGCCTAGGTCACTGGTGCAGCCTGGCTAGTCATTTTTCAAACTGCCTTCCTTGTAACCCTGAATTAGGCTTTAGTTCCTAGGATTCTTTACAGTTTGTTGCAGCCTTGTACCTGAGTGGTGAGTGAATATGACAGAAGTGATATACAAGTTTCCTAAATTTGGAAAATTTCTAAAATTGCCCAAAATATGATTTCTCTCTTACAGGTGCATAGAAGAACTCTAAGGATGCAGAAGAAAGTCAGATGGCAAGACAGAGGACTGAGTGCCTGAATAAGTATGTAAAGCCAAACTTGTGACCCTAACACTTTGTCATTACCCACCTCTACTGCAGTAAGGTGGGATGTTTTTAAAAAACAAGTTGATGTTAAGCCACTGAGATTTTGGATTGGTCATTTTAATAGCCTAGCTTGACTCAATATACTTTTGTTTTTCTATATGACATTGCTAGTTAACTTCTTCACAAACAAAGTATAGCATTGGTGAAGCTATACTTTGCTATATTATATATAACAGAAGACAGATTTCAGAAATTTGAGATGTAAAGCTGTGTGAGCATAATCACTGAGACTAGGTAATTTCTCTTCCACATCATGCCTGTAGGTTGATATCAAGTTCCATGTCAGAGTAACAGTGAAGTGTGAGCTTGATGTTTCAGTTCTATTTTACCATCAAAACTTTATTAATTTATTTGCTTATTTATTTATTTATTTATTGAAGGCCCTATTTTGCCTGGCTGGCTGCAATATTCTACATTTATTGAACTAAGCTACATATGGACACCATACAGTTATTAGGTAGATAGTGACAAAACAATTTTTTTTTTTTGCCAGTCCTGGGCTTGAGCTCAAGGCCTGAGCACTGTCGTTGGACTTTCTCAAGGCTAGAGCTCTACCACTTGAGCCTCAGCACCACTTCTGGCTTTTTTCTATGTATGTGGTACCGAGGAATCGAACCCGGGTCTTCATGCATGCTAGGCAAGCACTTTAACCACTAGGCCAAACTCCCGGCCGACAAAACAATTTTTAAATTTTGTTTTTGGTTCTGAATTTGGGCTTGAACTCAGTGCCTCATACTTTCACTGAGCATTTTTTTTTGCCAAGTTTGACATTCTACTACTTGAGCCACATCTCTATGTCAACTGTTTTGCTTTTTCACTGGAGACAGGAGTGTCCTAGATTTGTATCCCTGGGCTGGATTTGAACTGTGATACTCAGATCTTAGCCTCCTGAATAGTTAGGCTTATAGGCATGAGCCACCAGTATCCATCCATGTTTTGGTTTTATTGAACTCAACAC